>NC_133329.1:112907111-113224611 GCF_042186555.1 Aquarana catesbeiana
TACATTCCTACATGTCCCACTGTGAGGAGATGCCGCTGAACTGCTCTCCTCTCCTCACACTCTGTCAGTGTGAGGTGAGGAGAGACGATTACCGGCACTTCCTTGTTTACATGTGACTGGCTGTGATTGGGCACAGCCAATCACATTGCTAAAGAACCGCAGAAGTGGCTCTTTACAGAGATCGGAGCCGCGCCATGTCCTAGCAACACAGCGCGGCCACGATCGCCACGCTGCATTCCCCCCGCGGGCGCGCGAGTGCGGCCGTTTTGGGACGCCAACATATGATGGTGTCCCAGAACAAGAGCTGCACCGCCCCACCATCATTTAATGTTGGGCGGGCAGCAAGCAGTTAAAGTACAACTATGTCCAAATATTTACATATTTTTGGCACGCAAAAAAATCCTCTTTAAAATAGACCCTCACTAACCCCTGTAGTTACAGCCACTCTGGAGAAAATCATTCTCAAAGTTCACGCTAGAAGCATTAAGGTTGTCTGGTCTAGTCACATGATCATGTAGCTCTGGTTCTGCAGAGCAGCTGCTGCAGAGGAGTGGAGGGAGCACTGACTATGAGTGACTTCACAGCTCCCAGAATTCCCAGCCATTGTTGAGCGCTCGACAATGGCCGGAGATGCATGATCATGTGAGTAGACCAGAGCAAATTGAAAATAGGTAAGTACACAGATCTTTTTTATACCGTTTAGGCAGGGTAGTTAAGAGGAGGAGGGAGGAAGCATTTTAGGACTAGTTATAGTTAAGGTTTTCTTCCACTTTAAGTCTCTGGTTGGAGTAAGAGGAGTGGAAAGAGACAAAAATGGCTACATATTTAAATGTTTCCACAGCTCAGTTATATACTGACTGTAATATATACAGTATATATATATATATATATATATATATATATATATATATATATATATATATAAATTGGAAAAATTATATATTCCTGTATATATTCCTGCATATATTCCCGTATATAACTATTTTGAAAAATATGGGAGAAAATTGTCGTTCCAGAAGCTCCAGACCTTTTGAAAACACCCACCCTATTGTGAACTTGCAGGTGCTGGCTCTGCACAAACTAGGAAGGAAAGAAAAAGTCCTGGATGGCCGCACACCACTGGAGGCATCTTTCTTTAGTAATTTAAAATCCAATACAGTCACTTCATTTACAAAGAAAACAGGGAGAAGCAGCTAACGCGTTTCATACCATGTATTGGTGCTTACTCATAGATTAAGCACCAAAGGGTGCTCATAGATTAAGCACCACTATATGGTGTGAAACATGTTAGCTGCTTCTCCCTGTTTCCTTTGTACATGAAGTGACTGTACTGGACTTTAAATTACTAATAAAGATGCCTCCAGCGGTGTGTGGCCATCCAGGACTTTTTCTTTCCTTCTTATTTTGAAAAATAGTCTGGAATGATTTCAAGGGGCATGGGAACATTAGAATTGGGGGGCTTTCTTGTGCTATATATATATAAATAGATGGAATTTTTTACATAGTCTAAATCAACCTGCATCACCCTTCTGCCTGAGCAGTATATAGGAGCAGATTGCGTGTCAGATAGGAACTTTAAAAAGCTGTGTTTCTTTGCTTTGACATAACCAAGGACTGTTTGCACAGCAGATGGCAAGGAGGAGAACGATGATAGGAATATGGGATAGGAAATATTGATATAGCTTGCAGCTATTATATACAGTATATATAATAAAGTATATTTAGAGCCAGAATTTGTATTTAGATTTGGATAGAGTGCTGAGATTTTTTGAGTTGCCACGAGAACAGCAATAAAGGGGATTTGTTCCAATGGGGACTCTAGTCTAGTACTTATGACAGGTGTCTGAGAAGGGGTTCCCCTTACTTTGGATTCTTTATACCCAGTTGGGGCTCTGGGACAAGGAGTGGGGGGAAGTCTCTGTAATGGGATACAGATGGCAATCTCAAAATATACTCCTTTTGATAATGACATACAGATGTTTATCTAATATCCCACTTGTTTTAGGCTACTTTCACACTGAGGCGGTTTTCAGGCGCTAAAGGGCTAAAAATAGTGACTAAAAAACGCCTCCCCTTCCACCCCAGTGTGAAAGCCTGAGTTAAACGGTGCGCTTGCAGGATGGGAAAAGTCCTGCAAGCAGCATCTTTGGGGCGTTCCTAAAACGTCCCTGCCATTGAAATCAATGGCCAGCGTTGCTGAAGCGCCCGCAGGCGCTTTTAACCCTTTTTCAGCCAATAAGAGCTGCTAAAGCGATGGTAACCCCCCCTTTATTCTTTTAGCCAATTACTTACATCCCTTTTAAATTGCAAAGTGATTTAATTGGCAATAAGTTCAGACTGACACGCCGCACCACCGATTACTGCGCTGCGTGCACCCAGGGGCACACGCCGGCTGTTATCCTGAAAGACGCTGTATGACGTCCAGTCAGGATAACAGAACCACCACCCGGCAGCCATTCTGCTATAGGCCAGGTGGGAAGTGGTTAAGCATGGTACACATTATAACTTTTTTTTTCATTCAACCCAGCGGGCTTAGCAAAAGCAAACTGACAGATCGCTGTACTAACACAATCAATGTTAGTGCAGTGATCCCCGCTGCTGAGCTATTTTCTTCTGACAGGGGGTCCACCCCCGCTGCAATACACTTGTCAGGGCTGATCAGATGCTGGTTGAATGCTTGTTCTTCAGCATGCTCGTTCGTCAGAAGCTGGTCATGAGATCGGCTTCTGTTGGACAGGCAGCTGTACACACAGGCTGAAAGTCAGCCTGTTTCTACTGTGCTGACTGATTTCAGCGATATTCAGCCCGTGTGTACCCATCCCTACTCTCCTTTTCAGGCCAATATGTGCCAGCTTAACCAGCTGCAGCACAGACAGACACCTCCTCTACAGGAACACACAGGGCTCCAAGTCCTTGCACCTATCATTAGTCTTTAATGCCTGGTAGGAGCACCAGGGAGATACAAGCCAGCATCAGGGTTGCCAATTGCCAGTAAATTTACTGACAGTTTGTAAAAATCTATGATTTTTTTTACAACTGCCAGTAAATACAAGGGGCTGATAATTTCATGCTGTGTTGACTTTTTAAGTGTAAATCAAGCAAATATTCACTGTGCTAGTTTTCAATAGGAGTTCTGTAATTTCTCAGGTTGCCAGTAAAAAATGTGCTCCGCCAGTACATTTTCCATGCTTTGCCAATAAAAAAAATGCTGCGGGAGCTTGGCAACCCTGGCCAGCATGCAGCTACCTCCCCTTTACAACACACGAGGACCGTGCTTCCTTACCTGTCGCAGCATACAGTATAATGGTGCTGACTTTGGTGGTGTTGTCACTACTTTGTAGATATAATTCTTGGCTGTGTATGGCTTGTAATGATTGCTTGTCACAATATCTCTGGAAAGCAGAAATGGGTTGGTTTAAGTTGTCACAATGTTGGAATAATGTATTATGCTGGAGAATTTTTATTGTTGCCTTTGTTATTACATTAGTTCATGCATATGTGTTTTGACAATGCATTTAGTGGCTAAGCTAGTGTTACCCTTATTGAGAGATACGACATAGTCCTTTGGTGCCCAACGTGTGGCTTATGGTACTTACTGTATGACCTAGTATACCTTGTTATTGAAAAAATGATCACGCGTTATAAGGTTGTTTTTTTGTTTTTTGTTTGCCTTCCTGTTTATCAACTGTGGCTTTAAGGACATTGTTAAGACACACCCAGCTGTAATTGTCCACCTCCAACATCACAGGAGGGAGTTCCTTCCCTGATTCAGTCCCCATCACATGCACCTTCTCTCTGATGATGGAGTAGCTCTGATCTCAGGGTATGAGAGCTCACTCCTGTGATAGTCGGGGTGAGCAGTACCACCGGGGATTGTCTTAGCAGCATCCTAACAACAAGGCAGGACGGGGAGATTCATAATGTATGGAAATTGCCTACAGGGGCAATATTCAACTTTGGTTAAAGCTGTACAGTTTGTGTTTATCTACAGACACCCCCTATCTGCATAGGCATTTTTTTAGTAAAGGTCCCCTATGCCTTTAAAGACATCAATTTTAAGGGCTCTGTAGGTAGAAAAAAAATGTGATTTGTAAAGGGACTGTTATGGCAATGATCTCTAGCACTCTCACATCCATGGTATCTTATATCTTGGTTAAACACCACTGATATCTACACTATATTGTTAAAAGTATTGGGACACCTGCAGTTACATGCACATGAACTCTAATGGTGTCCTAGTCTGTAGGGTTCAATATTGAGTTGGCCCACCCTTCGCAGCTATAACAGCTTCAACTCTTCTGGGAAGGCTGTCCACAAGGTTTAGGAGTGTGTCTATCGGAATGCTTGACTATTCTTCAAGAAGCACAGTTGTGAGGTCAGGCACTGATGTGGACAAGAAGGCCTGGCTTGCAGTCTCCAATCTAATTCATCCCAAAGGTCTTCTTTGGTTGTGGTCAGGACTCTGTGCAGGCCAGTCAAGTTCCTCCACCCCAAACTCGCTCTTCCATGTCTTTATGGACCTTGCTTTGTGCACTGGTGCGCAGTCATGTTGAAATAGGAAAGGGCCATCCCCAAACTGTTCCCACAAAGTTGGGAGCATGAAATTGTCCAAAATGTACTGGTATGCTGACACCTTAAAGGGGTTGTAAACCTTTGTGTTTTTTCACCTTAATGCTTCCTATGCATTAAGGTGAAAAAACACCTGGCAGTGACCAGCCCCCCAGCCCCCTCGTTTTACTTACCTGAGCCCTGGAACTTGACCCGGCGGGGGCGCGATGTCTCTCTGCCCGGAGTTCTCGGCTCTTCATTGGATAGATTGATAGCAGCGCAGCCATTGGCTCCCACTGCTGTCAATCAAATCCAATGATGCGGGCGTTGGGGGGCGGGGCCGAGTCATACATTCGGTGGCTATGGACGCCGGATGCTGGACTCAGGAGCGTGCCTGCAAGGTAACCCCCTCGGAGAGTGCTTTTCCTAGGGGGTTATTTGATGTGGGGAGGAGCTGCGTGAACCGCCGAGGGACCCCAGAAGAGGAGGATTGGGACCACTCTGTGCAAAACGAGCTGCTCAGTGGCGGTAAGTATGATATGTCTGTTATTAAAAAAAAAAAAAACTCTTACAATCACTTTGAGTTCCCTTCACTGGAACTAAGGGGCCAAGCCCAACCCCAACCCCTGAAAAACAACCCCGCACCATAATCCCCCCTCCACCAAATGATTTGGACCAGTGCACAAAGCAAGGTCCATAAATACATGGATGAACGAGTTTGGGGTGGAGGAACTTGACTGACCTGCACAAAGTCCTGCCCTCAACCCGATAGAACACCTTTGGGATGAATTAGAACGGAGACTGTGAGCCAGGCCTTCTCATCCACATTAGTGCCCGACCTCACAAATGCGCTTCTGGAAAAATAATCAAACATTCCCATAGAAACACTCCTTAAAGGGGTTGTAAAGTCTCATGGTTATTCACCTTAATGCATTCTATGCATTAGCCACTTCAGCCCTGGAAGGATTTGCCCCCTTAATGACCAGGCCATTTTTTGAAATACGGCACTGCCTCGATTTAACTGACAATTGCGCGGTCATGCGACATTGTACCCAAACAAAATTGATGTCCTTTTTTTCCCCACAAATAGAGCTTTCTTTTGGTGGTATTTGATCCTCACTGCGGTTTTTATTTTTTGTGCTATAAACAAAAAAGAGTGACAATTTTGAAATAAAATTTTTTTTTTTTACTTTTTGCTATAATACATATCCAAAAAAACTAATAAATAAACAAATGTATTCATCAGTTTAGGCCGATATACATATTTTTGGTAAAAAAAAATCGCAATAGGCGTATATTGATTGGTTTGCGCAAAACTTATCACGTCTACAAACTATGGAATAGATTTAGGGACTTTGATTTTTTAATTGTTTTTACTGGTAATGGCGGTGATCTGCGATTTTGTGGTGGATAAATCTGACTCCAAATGACACTTTTTGGGGACCAGTGACATTATTACATTGATCAATGATATAAAAATGCACTGATCAATGTAAGAATGACACTGGCAGGAAAGGGCTTAACAATAGGGGGCGATCAAGGGGTTAACTGTGTTCCCTGGGTGTGTTCTAACTGTAGGGGGGATGGGCTCACTGGGACATGACAGAGATCACTGTTCCCGATTACTGGAAACAGTAGATCTCTGTCATGTCTCATGTCAGAATTGGGATCCGCCTTGTTTACAAAGGCAGATCCCCATTCTGCCTCTGTATACCACGATTGTGGGTAGCCAGTGGACATTGAGGCCACCCGACCCACCAGGCACGCTCCTGCAGCACCCAATATCGCACCTGTGCGAGCCACCGTACAGCTACGGCGATTTGCCCAGGAGAGCCAACCTGCTCGTCTAGTGGTTAAGGTGAAAAACCTTCTGTGCTTCAGCTGCCTCCCAGATCTCCTCTTTTTCTTACTCGAACCCGATCGTTGCAGCAACGAGCAAGAGACCAGCGGCTCCAGCCGCTGTCTCGAGTCCTCACTGAATAGATTGATAGCAGCAGGAGCCATTGGCTCCCGCTGCTGTCAATCAAATACAGTGACATGGGAGCCGGGGTCGGGGCCGAATCCTGCTGTCTGTGTCAATGGACGCAGTAGCGGGACTTGTGAGCGCGCCCACATGGGTGCCCCCATAGAATGCGGCTGTCCGTGGAGGCACCCGATAAAGAGGAGGAGCGCCTCTGGGGGACCCCAGAAAAGGAGGATCGGTGCTGCTCTGTGCAAAACCCTTGTGTAGAGCAGGTAAATATAACATGTTTGTTTTTTTTTTGTTTTTTTTTTTAAAAGAACCTTTACAATCACTTTTACCTTGTGGACAGTGGGGATGAGCTGAACACCCCCAGTTCGGTTCGCAGAAGAACTTGTGAACAGGCAAAAAATTTGTTCGAACACGCGAACACTGTTAAAGTCTATGGGACATGAACATGAATAATCAAAAGTGCTCATTTTAAAGGCTTATATGCAAGTTATTGTCATAAAAAGTGTTTGGGGACCTGGGTCCTGCCCCAGGGGACCTGTATCAATGCAAAAAGGGCTGTTTTTTTGGGAGCAGGGATTTTAATAATGCTTAAAGTGAAACAATAAAGTGTAATATTCCTTTAAATTTCATACCGGGGGGTGTCTATAGTATTCCTGTAAAGGGGCGCATGTTTCCCGTGTTTAGAACAGTCTGACAGCAAAATGACATTTCAAAGGAAAAAAAGTCATTTAAAACTACTCGCGGCTATTAATGAATTGTCGGTCCGACAATACAGATAAGAGTTCAGTGATAAAAACTGCATGGGATTTCCCCACAGGGGAACCCCGAACCAAAATTAAAAAAAAAATGCGTAGGGGTCCCCCTAAATTCCATACCAGGCCTTTCAGGTCTGGTGTGGATATTAAGGGGAACCCCGCGCCAAAATTTTTAAAAAAATGGCATGAGGGTCCCCCTTAAAATCCATACCAGACCCTTCAGGTCTGGTATTTTTTTTTAAGGGGAACCCCGCGCCAAAATTTTTTTAATAAATGGTGTGGGATCCCCTCGAAAATCCATACCAGATCCTTATCCGAGCACGCAATCTGGCAGACCGCAGGAAAAAGGGGGGGACAAGAGAGCGCCCCCCCTCCTGAACCGTACCAGGTCACATGCTCTCAACATTGGGAGGGTGCTTTGAGGTAGCCCCCCAAAGCACCTTGTCCCCACCTTGATGGGGACAAGGGCCTCATCCCCCCAAGGGTTGTGGGGATCTGCGGGCGAGGGGCTTATTGCAATCTGGAAGCCCCTTTTAACAAGGGGACCCCCAGATCCCGGCCCCCCCGTGTGAATTGGTAATGTGGTACAAATGTACCCCTACCATTTCACAAAAAAAGTGTCAAAAAGTTTAAAAAACACAAGAGACAGTTTTTGACAAGTCCTTTATTAATTTCTTCTTCTTTCGGCTTCTTCTTCCATCCTCTTTCTTCTGGTGTTCTTTCGGTGTTCTTCTTCCTCCATCTTCTTCTTCATCTTCTTCTTCTCCATCTTCTTCTTCCTCCGCTCTTCTTGTCCGGCATCTTCCACCAGGCTTCTTCTCCGCTCTGTCCGCACGATCCGCCTCAGTCGGAGTCTTCAGCCATGTGACGCTTTACTTCTTCTGACATTTCTTATATAACGGAGGGCGGGGCCACCCGGTGACCCTGCCCTCCCCTGACACACAGGGAATTCACGGGACTTCCCTGTGGCTTTCCCCGTGTTGTCAGAGGGGGTGGGGTCACCCGGCGGGCCTGGAGGAAGATGCAGGACGAGAAGAGCGGAGGAAGAAGAAGATGGAGAAGAAGAAGATGAAGAAGAAGATGGAGGAAGAAGAACATCAAAAGAACATCAGAAGAAAGAAGATGGAAGAAGAAGCCGAAAGAAGAAGAAATTAATAAAGGACTTGTCAAAAACCATCTCTTGTGTTTTTTAACCTTTTTGACACGTTTTTGTGAAATGGTAGGGGTACGTTTGTACCCCATTACCAATTCACACAGGGGGGACCGGGATCTGGGGGTCTCCTTGTTAAAAGGGGCTTCCAGATTCCGATAAGCCCCCGCTTGCAGACCCCCACAACCACCGGCCAAGGGTTGTGGGGATGAGGCCCTTCTCCCCATCAACATGGGGGCAAGGTTTTTTGCCGGGATACCTCAAAACACCCTCCCACTGTTGAGGGCATGTGGCCTGGTACGGTTCAGGAGGGGGGGTGCTCTCTTGTCCCCCCCTCTTTTCCTGCGGCCTGCCAGGTTGCGTGCTCGTAAAAAGGGTCTGGTATAGATTTTTGGGGGGACCCCACGCCATTTTTTCTTCATTTTGGCACGGGGTTACCCTTAAAATCAGGTCTGGTATGGATTTTGAGGAGGACCCCCACGCCATTTTTAAAAAAAATTTTGGCGCAGGGTTCCGCTAATATCCACACCAGACCTGAAGGGCCTGGTATGGAATTTAGGGGGACCCCCACGCCATTTTTTAAAAAAATTTTGATTCGGGGTTCCCCTGTGGGGAAATCCAATGCCGTTTTTATCAATGAACTTTTATGTGTATTGTCGGACTGACAATTCATTATAACCGCGAGTAGTTTTAAATGACTTTTTTTCCTTTGAAATGTCATTTTACTGTCAGACTGTTCTAAACACGGGAAACATGTGCCCCTTTACAGGCATACTATAGACACCCCCCAGGTACGAAATTTAAAGGAATATTACACTTTTATTGTTTCACTTTAAACATGATTAAAATCCCTGCTCCCGAAAAAACTGCTGTTTTTAAAACTTCTCTTTGCATTGATACATGTCCCCTGGGGCAGGACCCAGGTCCCCAAACACTTTTTATGACAATAACTTGCATATAAGCCTTTAAAATTAGCACTTTTAATTTCTCCCATAGACTTTTAAAGGGTGTACCGTGGCTTTTGGAATTTGCCGCGAACACCCCAAATTGTTCGCTGTTCGGCGAACTGTCGAACAGCCGTTGTTTGAGTCGAACATGAGTTTGACTCAAACTCGAAGCTCATCCCTAGTGGACAGCCTTCCCAGAATAGTTGAAGCTGTTATAGCTGCAAAGGGTGGGCCAACTCAATACTTAAAGCGGAGTTCCACCCAAATTTTGAACAATATCTGTATGTATTCTCTTCCTTGCCTAGATGCTGACATGCCGTTTAAAAAAATTTAAATCGCCGTAATTACCTTTTATTTTTCTATTCTTCTTTGCACTTCCTGGTTCTCCTCCCGTGGGAGTAGGCGTGTTTCTAGCCTCTCCCAGACTCCTGGGAGCTAGTCTCAGGCTTCCCAGGATGCCACTGAGCATGTGCGGGAACGAGCGGTGAATGCTGGGAGCACAGCATTCACCACATCCAGGAAATAAATGCTTGTGGGCTTCAAATGCCCACAATGAAGATGGAAACCGCCTGCAGTGAATAATATAAGTTATTCTTTCTGACGAAATCTGACACAGGCGGACATATTACACACAATATGTGAGTATGTAATGCTGAGAAGAAAAGTTTGTGAATGAACTAAAAAAAAAAAAAAACGATAGATAGGTGGACCCCCGCTTTAACCCTACAGACTAAGACTGGGAGGCCATTAAAGTTCATGTGAGTGTAAAGGCAGGTGTCCCAATACTTTTGACAATATAGTGTATGTACTGTGCTGTTAAAATGGCATCAAACTGAAAACCAAAAATGTAATATATTGCAGCTTACCAATCATTAAATGTGGTGGCTGCATTCGTTTTCTTTTTTAGACTTTTTTCCCCTCTGTTTTCACAGATCTGGCCAGTAACACACCCCCTGTAGTAGAGTGCTTCCACTCTGCATCATAGGTGTGCGCAGCCTATTGCATTAGGGTGTGCACCCTTAAGCTCAAACACACATGCATGTGTATGTGCCTACATATATATGAACCCGGCACATTGATCTCCCTGCCGCCACAGTGAAAGAGAACAGCATAAACACTTTTCTTATGGCAGAGCAGGGAAGAGGGAGATCTTTACCATGTTCCCGCTGCTACACAGAGCACTAATGCGCATGGGGTGATTAGGGTGTGCCTGGGCACACCCGGCACACCCTGTGCGCACGCCTATGCTCTGCATGAAAGAGCACAGGGGGCACATTTGGACAGCAAAATTGTCTGAGAGGAGGGGAGTGTTAGATGTACTCACAAATTGAAGCCAAACTCTAGCTCACATCCTTTAGCTAGTTACAGCAAACATTTTCCCCCTTTGAGATAAAGATTTTACATACATAAATAAAAACTGATCATTGTAAGCACCCCTGTTAGTGATAAATGATTTGTTTCATCCCTTTAAAGGCTAAGTCCAGCCAAAACGCGTTTGGCTGAGCTTTTCTTATGGGTCACAGGAGTGCAATTCGTTTTGCACTCCTGTGATACATTTTCAGAACACAGATCAGTCCAGACACCGCGTCATCCCGACAATAAAGTCTGGATCTGCCAGGTGCCTGGAATGATATCCGTCTCAGCCTCTCAGGGAGCCGCTGAGAGCCAGCCGCTCCACCCCCTCCACAGCTCAACACTGCAGTGAGTGTGGGGTTAAGGGGGAGGGGGGGCAGAGTGGAGAGCTGTTAACTGACAGTCAGCAACTCTCCCTGCTCAGGGAGCTGAGGGAACCGAGCCATCGGCAAATTGTTCGATCGGTTATCAGTGCAGAGGCACCGTTGGTGCATCCACCTAGGTAAGTATGATTCAGGAAGAAAAAAAAAAAACTCCATACTTCTCTTTTAAAAGCATGCATTTGCAGAACAGTTTGTTCTTTTGAAAAACAGCAGACTTGCTGGCTGGATCATCAGATGAAGACAAAAGAAATAAAGCTTAAAAAGAAAACGAATGCAGCTATCACGTCTAAGCTGCAATATAACAAACGTTTGCTTTTGGGTTTAATACTGCTTTAACTCAGCCTTGCCTACCAAATAAAAAAAAAACTGTAGAGAGAGAACAGAAAATAGCTATGAATAAAGATCTACTTGAGAACCATGATTTCAAAATGAGAAAATAAATTGCAACTTAAAGCATACAATTCAGTCATGTTAAACTTTTTTTGGATGCCACCTTCGCCCAATGTACAGTACTTGTTCCCTTACATTGTCTGCACTGTCTCCGACAGCTACAACATACCCTTTTTGATCTGTGTAGTCATGGCAACCACAGTCAGTGCTTGGTGTTGTAGGAAGGGGGAGTGATGGTTTACTCTCTCTCTCTCTCAGTGAATGAGGAAACTCGCTATTTCTGCTGGGTTGCTTATGGTACCATTGGATCAGGAGTGACTATAATGTGTATAATAAGATGGATTCAGCTTTCTAATTTATTTTACTTAAAATGACTTTAATTTAGGAGTACACATGGCATTGCTGCAGTGTAACAAATCAATGAGCTTATAGTGCGTAGGTCCAGAAAGAATAAACAAAAATTTATGTAAAAATAACAGGATAATATAGCAAGAAGATATAGGAGCCTGGGCAAATTATGATTAAGTAAAAATGGATTCAAAAATATGGTTTAACCTCCCTGGCGGTATTCCCGAGGGGGTTAAATTTCAGTACCATTAGAGGTAACCCCGAGCCACACTCGGGATTGCATTGCAGAATCCTGGTCCAGGTTACTTACCTTGTCCCATGGATCCTGAGATGTCCCCCCCGCTCTGTGTTCCGGGCTCCGTTCCCTGCGAGCGTTGCAACGCATAGGGGCGGAGCCTGACGGCAAATTCAAAAAGTACACAAAACATAACACATATAGTACACTGTAATCTGTAAGATTACATTACTGTATCAAATTATTTCACATCCCTTTTGTCCCTAGTGCTTTGTCCAGTGCCCTTGTATGTAGTTTTATATTATATATACTGTTTTTTCTGCCTGTAAACTTAAGATGGAGAAATCTCTGACGGCAAGCAATTAGGTTCAATGATTGTGGGGAACTGCAGCAACCCAAAGCAACTACAGATTCCAATATTTGACCTAGAGTGGCCATATATAGGCCAGGTGTTCCACAAGAATGGGCAAGGAGGCATCTGGTTGTTCCCTAAAGTAACAAAGCCAACTGGAGTGTACGACGCCAATGGTGTCTTCATAGTAAAGTAATTTCTTCCCTTTTCCTAAATTTGTTTTAACCCCAAAAGCAAAAGTTTATTATATTGCAGCTGATCTTACCAATTCCTCAATGTGGTTTCTGTATTATTCTTTAGGCTTTTTTTCCCTTTATTTTTACTTGGTGATTTATATTGAGTAATACACCTTCTGCATTCAATAGGGATAAAACTTTTTCATGGAAGGGAGTTTAACAAGACTCGTGGCCACTCATTAAAATTAGAAGAAAAGAGGTTTGACCTTAAACTACATAGAGGGTTCTTTACTGTAAGAGCGACAAGGATGTGGAATTCCCTTCCACAGGCGGTGGTCTCAGCGGGGGGCATCAATACTTTCAAGAAACTATTAGATAAGCACCTGAACGACCGCAACATACAGGGATATATAATGTAATACTGACATATAAGCACACATAGGTTGGACTTGATGGACTTGTGTCTTTTTTCAACCTCACCTTCTATTTAACTATGTAACTATGTATTAGAGTATCTCTACTCTGGATGGAGGAGCAACAGAGACACCTTTGGACAGCAGCATTTTTACTTCTGGGGGAATGGTAAACTATGGGGTTTATTTACTAAAGGCAAATCCACTGTGCACTACAAGTGTTTCTAAATTTCTAAAAAGTGATGTTTTGCTGGTATCCTTCCCCAGGTAGAACTTCAGAATATGGTCCCTCCTAGTCTCATCATTGCTTTTATGGTTGTGATCACCCAGGCAGCATGTTCTACAGTTGCTCTTATGTCTGACATTTGTAGAATAAGAAATATTGCTATATTAACATTGATCTCCAGATATATTCCCTTGTGAAGCCCCTTGAGAAGCCCTCCTATCCCAAGAAATTGTAATTGTCCTCCCAATTTCACATGTCTTTAATTCAACAAAAAAATGTATATCTTCTCTTTTGCAAAATCAAAACTATAAAAAACAATATATTTTTAAACAAAAACTCACAGATTTCTTAACAGAGAGCAAGACAAATTCCTGGCTTTTTGGCAACAAAAATAGACCAGCTTTTCTCAAACTTTTTATCTCAGGGGAACCCTTAAAATAATTTTCAGGTCTTGGGGAACCCCTAATAAAACCCATTCATTGGGGGTCAGTGGGAACAATGCCCCATTACTTTGGTGGCCAGTGAGAAGAGTGCCCTTTTTTACAGTGGTGATAAGAATGGCTCTCTTACAGAGAGCTATAAAGATCATTGGTGTCATACCACTGGCTCCTCCAAGTGGCATTGGCTCAGAAGTATGTAGGCACCATCAAACAGGAGGTAAATCAGCCACAGCTCAAGGAACCCCTAGCCACCTCTGGAGGAACCCTAGGGTTCCACGGAACCCTGTTTGAGAATGGCTGCAATAGACGATACATTCTCTGTCAATTTAACATCTCACTTTCAGACCTCTAGTCTTGTAATATACAGATTGCACCCCCTGAGCAGAGAGGGTGGATATGATGGGCTTACCATGTCCTCTTCCTTTCTTAGACCCATCTTCTTCCCTAACTCCTCCCTCCCTTTTTTTTTTTTACTTTCTCTCGCCGTCTCCCTTTACACAGCACTCACAACCCTTTTCCTTTGGTTCCTCCCCTGGACTACTCCTACTTCTTGGATAACTCTCATCTCTACTACTCATGACCCAGTTGGTTTCACCATCATATGTCATCCAGAAACCCCCATTAGAGAACACGTGAATTGGGTCATCTAATTTCTATTTGCCACAACTATAACACCTGTATCAAATATTTGACCATTGCACAAATCTGTGTGTTTCCTTTTTTTCCTCTATGTCCCTCCTTGTATTACCAAACCAATGTTTTATGGATGTTATAACCTGTGTTGGTATTCTTTGTACCACCTTACCCAGAATATTCTGTATTCAATCTGAATAAAGCCATGTAAAAGAAAATGAGGGTAAACTTAACTAAGGGACACAGACAGATAGCAATGACGACCTCTAGCAAAGATTCTAAACCTTTCCCAATCAATAAAAGCCATGTAAAAGAAAATGATGAGAAACTTCCCCAAGGGAAACAAGCAGACAGCAATGACAACCGGGCAAAGGTCTTCTAAACCCATTCCCAGTCGATCAATAAAAAGATTGGCTGGAGTTCTACTTTAGACATGTAAGCAACATCTTTGATATCACATTTATTACTGTCAAAATTCTCGACATCACTGTGGCTCAGTCAGACAGTAGACCTGTAGGTATACAGAGAGAACTTGGTGATCAATAGGAGAGTTTGAGCTTTTAAGTGATTTTTTTTTTTTTTTGTCTTCCAGCAAAGTGTATTTTCGGGGCATACAGTCTAGCTGTATGACAAGATCTAACCAAACACAGTTGTAGTAAAAAACAAACACGTTAATAAGAACAAACAGGAGGAAATCCCAGAGAAGTACTGTAAGCAGTGTAGTGTGAGAAAGAGAGAAAAGAGAGAAGAGGGATTAGTTGGAGGTATAAAGCTTACAGCTGCCACATCGTAGTCTTGGTATTCTAGTTACAGATTGAGTGTTGAGAATATGATATCAAAATGTTCCCTGCTAAATCTGTTTTTCTTTTTAAAGTGCTTATCATTTTCAAAGCCAACACTTATATTTATCTATTTGTTTGCTTGTAAGTAAGCATTATGAAACTCTTCTTTTTTTTCTCTTCTACTTTGGTTGAACCAGATTTAAATATGATGCTGCCTATAATAACAGTCAAAGAGCAAATACGCACTGCTCTTCAAATTGGTCAATCAAAAATAATTTTGTAGCAGTTGAGCATAGTAATGCCTGTAAATACTGACTGGTTAAAAAGGGAACACGGCTTTGTTAGAATTGCCAAGAGTCTAGCTTTCAATTAAACAGCCCAATTTTTTGCCCTACTGCCATTAGTAGTCAATTTATAGTATTATTCAGTAAAACTGAAACCTTTAATACTGTAATACTGTAACCAGTACTGTAGACAGCTCTCACTCCTCACTTCCCTGCTACTGCTGCTGTGCTGGGGTTTGGAGTGGCTCCATGTCAAATACCCCCTCGCTTTTAGGGTCAGAACACCCATTTTTTTTTGCAGTTGTTACAGATTTAAATCAACTGACAATTTATCATTTGGAGGGATGTCTAAAGGCTGGTACACATGCTGAATGTAGTAGGAGATGCTGAAATATCCAAGGGTAGGTAGGTAGGGAACACACAAATATCCCAGATAGGTAGAAACAAACTTTGGGAATTTTGTCATGTGGAGCTTTTTGCCGCACTATCCAAGATATATATGAAGTCAGGAGCCGACTCAGCCCACAAAGTTCTGGAGATAACTAAAATATAACTTTTATTTGGAGACACTCTTTTATGCTGTGTACACACGGGCGGACTTTTCGACCGAACTCATCCGCCGGAACGAATCCGTCGGACAATCCGACCGTGTGGCCTTCATCGGACTTCCGATGGACCTTTTCGGTCGAAAATCAGACGGATTTTAGATTTGAAACATCTTTGCAATAGATTCAAGTCCGGTCGAAAAATCTGTTCTTATGCTATCTTCTGTATGCTAGTCCGACGGACGAAAACTGACGCTAGGGCAGCTATTGGCTACTGGCTATCAACTTCTTTATTTTAGTCCGGTCGTACGTCATCACGTACGAATCCATCGGACTTTGGTCTGATCGTGTGTAGCCAAGTCCGTTCGTTCGAAAGTCTGTCAGAAGTCCATCAAAAGTCTGACGAAGGTCCGTCGGAAAGACCGTCGGACCTTTGATGCCGAAAAGTCCACCCGTGTGTACACGGCATAAGGATAACTAAACCACCTTATAGAAGGGCCCCAGGTAGCTTCCTTGTACAGTGTGGTACCATTTAGGGAAGGCTGTGAAAGCATGCTGTTCTCTATACTGCATTATGAGCATGGCATTGAATACAGAAGAGTTTCCAGTACATGTTGCTTTCTGGCCACCACCATTGTGACTGTTAACTGCTAGCTTGGCAAAGCAAAGCAACAAAAAGGAATAGCCCTCAAAGGTAGCCAGACACTGCAGGCCATGTTTGCTTTGACGCAACACAGTGCAAAACAAAAAATTGATAAGTATTCATGTATATTATTTCAAAAGTTTCCATATTCCTTTGTATTCTTGGCATCTGGAACAGAGTTGCATCATTTGACAACGCTTGTTTACGGCCTATCCTTTCTGAATAGGCTAAAAGCTGTCAGTCTGTGTCCACAGCAAGTCCAATTCATCCATCAACAGGAGATACATTTCTGGCAGTTGCGCTGCGTGTACTGCTGTATAAGCAATCACATAATCACCTCTATAGTCATTAACTGCAGCCTCTGCAAAAGAATTAAGAGCAGTGGGGTGTCTACACAAAGCAACCAAGTGTGGCTGCATTAATGCCTTGTGCTTGTGTGCATTGGAGCAGAGAAGTGCTAGATAACTAGACTAGGGAATGCATCCTCTACCAATACACTCACTGCTTTCTAATAAATATAAATAATGTGTACAGGCTGGCTCGCAGTGTTTGTGTCTGACAGACACGGAATGCTTTGTAAAATGGCATGGTACGCCTAATTTTCCCCGTGAGCATAAATGACTATCACATCTGTCACATGGGGTGTCTGCATTGAAGGGTAGGTAAGCAAAGACGGAGTAATAGCCCCTCCACTACTTATTGCTTCAGTGGCATATATTGTGTCTCGGAAATAAAGATTTGACTATGTGTCTCTCCTTATTGCTCCTCTGTGGTAGGAACAAATGGCTTGATTTCCTCTTGTGCTAGTTGTACATATAATGGGGACACTTTGAAGTATAGGGTACAATAACAATATAAGCTATTTTATTAACTGACTCAGGAATAATGTGGAACCCCTCAAAGAAAAAAAAAAAAAAATAAGGGAAAACTAGATACTATTTACCAGTTAATTTTAGCTATATATACAAATATGGTCAACTTTTTGTAAATGATTTTGTCATTGCATGTTAGAGCTGAACAGCTTAGGGATGCAAGACTTGGAGGATTAAAAAGCAATGAAGTGGTAAAGGACCACTACAAAAGTGAGTAAAGGTAGGTCAGCAATGGACACGTGACATATTCACTGTACAATTGGTATATATTACCATTTGGGTTCATGGATCCCTAGAGGTTGAAGTGTATTTAAAAGCATTTTTTTGTATATTTAGGAAGGGTTAGATCATCTGACAAGTTTTTATTGCAATGTTTTAGGGCCCTCCAAAATTTAAGCCTAAGTGCAGCCAAAATCAAAAGCTCAAGGGACATACCTTACAATCAGTAGGATGTGTCCCTCCTGTTGATTCCTCTGCTGTTAATAGTAATCTTCCTCCTCTTTGCTCCTCCTCCTCCCCACCTCTGTAATCTTCTGGTGTGGCAGGGGTTAATAGAACTAAAGGGCTATCAAAGGCTCACATCAAGAGACCATGATTATGTCCACTGCTTCTGCCCGACTCCATTATTCATAGAAGCCTTACAGCTTCTATGAATGGAAATCAGTCTATGAATAGAGCGGAGGAGCTACCACTCATTCTCCTGTCCTCTATTCATAAATCACTTTCAATTCAGAAAGCAGAGAGCAGAAAAGGAGGGCATAATCAGGCACTCTTGATGGGTGGCTATGAGAACCTTTTAGCTCGATTAATCCCCGGCATACCAAAAGATTGCAGCCGTGGGATCGGGGGAGGGGGGGGGGGGCAGGATGGAGGAAGATTACTACTAACAGCAGGGAAATGAGCACAAGGGGCATATCCTACTGATAAGTTATGTCCCTGGTGCTGATTTTTCTGTTTTTGATTAGGCTTTAACCTTAAAAGCCTTGGTGGTTTTACCAGATCCAATTTATGTGCTATAATTTTGTGAACAACTGAAGACAATTAAATTGAACATCTAATGAGTTCCATATATGGATCAAGCTTAGTAGATTATTTAAATGACTGTTTTTCATATTGCCTTGTAATATACATACTGTATGTGAGACTGGCAATATTAATTACTACAAATATATATATATATTATTGCACCAAGCCTTCTTTGGAAGATGTGGCAGAAATTGACTTAATTTTTTTTTTTACATTTTTTTAACTTTGGTGGCTAAAATGTTTCTGGTTTGATTAATCTATTAACAGATATTTTCTATTTTTGTAGCAGGTAGTAAGTACAGGTGCATCTCAAAAAATTTAAATGTCATCAAAAAGTTAATTTATTTTAGTAATTCAATTCAAAAAGTGAAACTCATATTTTATATAGATTCATTACACACCAAGTGATATATTTCAAGTATTACTTTCTTTTAATGTTGATGATTATGGCTTCCAGCTAGTGAAAACCCGTGAAAATTAGAATATTACAAGACCAATAAAAAAAAAGGATTTTTAATACAGAAATGTTGGTTTACTGAAAAGTATGTCCATGTACAGTATAGTATACACTCCAGGGTCATCTTATCGAGCGGCACCCCTGGGCACTGCCCGTGGGCCCCAAGTGCTCATGGGGCCCCACCAGGGCCGGCTCCGATCTAGAGGAATACAGTACGGAGGTCAGGTGGTATAGTAACTGCACTGCACACAAGTTACTTTAGTCCAGTAGCATCGCTATATTGGTGCGGCGGCCGGAGGGGGGGGGTGACACCAGGAAGAAGCTGTAGTGGGTGCCGTCGAGCCCCCCCATTGATAAAGCAGGTCGATTTTCCCCTGCTCTGTTTGCCAGAGAACTTGGCAGCAGCGATGTGACAGGGGAGAGGAGAGCTGCGGGTGTATCTTACTCCCCGCTCGCCCCCTCCCCTTTCTCCTGTCAGCTGAAGAGAGCGGCTCTAATGTGTTAGGTTCCTCGTGACACTGCCCCCCTTCCTGCAGCTCTCCCCATTGGCCACAGCAGAGGGCCAATCAGAAGACAGTGGGGAAGCTTAATGGAAAATGTAGTCCTGGAAGATTGGCGCTCCCAGGTGTGTCCACAGACAGCAAGCCACAGTCCCCAGAATGCATGCACTCTGCTGGGGAAGAGAAAAAACCTGGAACCCGGAAAAAGCAGAGGAATTCAGTGCTACAAAAGAAGAGAACAAGAGAGGACTGTGCTGGGGAAGCCACGCTGTACCCGCACCACCAGAGAGGGAGCCACGGTGTACCCGCACTACCAGAGCGGGAGCCACACTGTACCCACACCACCAAAGCGGGAGCCACGCTGTACCCGCACCATCAGAGAGGGAGCCATGCTTTACCACTGCACCTGCACCACCAGAGAGTGAGCCACATTGTACCTGCATCACCAGAGAGGGAGCCACGCTGTACCCACACCACCAAAGAGGGAGCCACGCTGTACCCACACCACCAGAGAGGGAGCCATGCTTTACCACTGCACCTACACCACCAGAGAGTGAGCCACGCTGTACCCGCACCACCAGAGAGGGAGCCAAGCTGTACCTGCACCACCAGAGAGGGAGTCACGCTGTACCACTGCACCCGCACCACCAGAGCGGGAGCCACACTGTGCCCCTGTACCCACACAACCAGAGAGGGCGCCAAACTGTACCCCTGTACCCGCTCCACCAGGGAGGGAGTCACGCTGTACCACCAGTGAGGGAGCCATGCTGTATCTGCACCACCATAGAGAGCCACGCTGTACCTGCACCACCAGATAGAGAGCCACACTGTACCTGCACCACCAGAGAGACAGCCATGCTGTACCCACACCACCAGAGCGGGAGCCACGCTGCACCCGCACCACTAGAGAGGGAGCCACACTGTACCCACACCACCAGAGAGGGAGTCACGCTGTACTTGCACCACCAGAGGGGGAGCCACGCTGTACCCGCACCACCAAGGGGGAGAAAGACGGAGCCACTGCCAGGGTACAGACGTGCTACTCTACTGACCAGAGTTGGCCTGGACAACCCAGAGTGAGCGAACAACCAGCCGGAGGGATCACTGCTGCTGTTTCGCTGGGTCTGGTAAGTGTACCTGTTGGCCATTATCCATTACTGTTCCCAGGGGCTGAGCTATTAGGAAGTGCCTAACCTGCTATCCTCTAGGCCTTATTGACCTCTGGCCCAAAAATAGGGGGGTGACACCATTTTTACCGCACCAGGTGCCACCAACCCTGGTGATGCCACTGCTTTAGTCTTAGTAGCAGTACACCATCCACAGCCCTACTTACTGACACCACCCACAGCCCTACTTACTGACACCATCCACAGCCCTACTTACTGACACCATCCACAGCCCTACTTACTGACACCACCCACAGCCCTACTTACTGACACCATCCACAGCCCTACTTACTGACACCACCCACAGCCCTACTTGCTGACACCATCCACAGCCCTACTAACAGTCACCATTCTCTGCCCTACTTACTGACACCATCCACAGCCTTACTAACTGACTCCATCCACAGTCCTCCTAACTGCCACCATATTCCGTCCTACTAACTGACACTATCCACTGCCCTACTGAATGACACTGTCCACTGCCCTACTGATAACGTCCACTGCTCTCTTGACCCCTATAACTTGTCCTGCATACTGCTGACTCCTGTACTCTGCCCTACCTACTACTGGCCTCTTTACACTGCCCTACCTTTTACTGACATCTACACACTGCCCTACCTATTACTGATCTCTATACACCACCCTACCTATTACTAACCTCTACACACCGCCCTATTTATTACTGACCTCTATACACCACCCTACCAATTACTGACCGCTACACAGCGCCATACCTATTACTGACCTCTACACACTGTCCTACCTATTACTGACCTCTACACACCACCCTACCTATTACTGACCTCTACACACTGTCCTACCTCTTACTGACCTCTACACACCACCCTACCTATTACTGACCTCTACACACCACCCTACCTATTACTGACCTCTACACACCACCCTACCTATTACTGACCTCTACACACTGCCCTAGCTATTACTGACCTCTACACACTGCCCTACCTATTACTGACCTCTACACACTGCTCTACCTTTTAATGACCTCTACACACCACCCTACCTATTACTGACCTCTGCACACTGCCCTACCTATTACTGACCTATACACACCACCCTACCTATTACTGACATCTACACACTGCCCTACCTCTTACTGACCTATATACACAACCCTACCTATTACTGACCTCTACACACTGCCCTACCTATTACTGACCTCTATACACCACCCTACCTATTACTGACTTCTATACACCACCCTACCTATTACAGACCTCTACACACTGCCCTACCTAATGCTGACCTCTATACACCACCCTACCTATTACAGACCTCTACACACTGCCCTACCTAATACTGACCTCCTTACACCTGTAGCAGGTACCTTTCTAGGTTGATTGCATCTATGAGGGAGAGAGATGCCTGCTAGCAGCTGCGAGGGCTTTTTACCCCCCTTTCTTTTCTCTCACACACACATAGACACACAGAACTGCTTGCTCTGTAGCCTCCCTATTGGAAGAGACTGACAGCCAATCATCAGGAAAATGCAGTAAAGGAGAATGCAGCAAAGCATTATGGGCGATGTAGTCTGGAGGAGGAAGGGACTCTGTTAGCTGGATCAGCCCTGAATTACAGGACAGACAATGCAAAGCACGCAGAACTGCCTGCTGGGAGAAGTGATAAAGAGGGAGGCACGGCCTGCTTTTCAGTCTCTCTGGATGCCATTCAACACCAGCCAGCAGGAGGTCTGTGTGTGACCAAGAGAGAGAGATTGTGGCCTATACAGTGGGGAACTGAATCGTCCGCCTCTGAGGGATCCTGGAGGACAGTCCTGCTATTCTAGCAAGCAGACTGGCCTGTGCTTCAGAGAAACTGGAAGCCACCTGCACTTCAGTCCATTGGGAGCTGCAGCACGGCGTGGTGGCACCATCTTCACCAGGAGGGGATTCAGGACGGAGCCTCCCAGCCATTGGGGTCTATTGTGGTGAGAGGGCACCTGCCCATTCCAGTAGAGATTACAATATTGCTGAGTGAGTCCTTTCTGCAGATTGCTGGTGAGACTTGTAGTTCCACAGAGGTGAATCTACTTCTTCACAGGCATCATACAGCTGGACTTGTCTTTTCCCCTGAGCTGTAAGGTCAGTACTGTATTGCACTCACATTTAAGGAGGAATCTACAAGTGGTGATATTTCTTCAGTTAAGCGGTCATCAACATATCTTCTGTTCTACAGTCATTTCTTTTCCTTTGTCCTTGTGGATTACAAATACTGCAGTTTAAACATCAGGCTAGCTGAAGATATCCAGAATCTAAAGAACATTCACCACCCTTTCCTTTTACTAAGCTCTGCTGCTCTATATTTAGGGTTGATTACGGTATTACAACCTAGGGGGAGCCATTTTATTGGGACATTCTAAAAACGTTGCACTGTGTTACGGTGTGCATATGTTGTGTTCGTTTATGCTGGTCTGTGTGCTGAGGCCTCAGGGGACGGATATCCAATACATGCGTTGAGGGTGTAGGGTATTCACCTCCCTGTGTACATGTTCACATATACCCTTTTAGGTAACAAAGGTACGCATTCTATATATTGAAATTAAGTGATATTTTCTTGTCAGTTATAACTTTTGTTACATAGTTACATAGTTACATAGTAAGCGAGGTTGAAAAAAGACACAAGTCCATCAAGTCCAACCTATGTGTGAATATGTGTCAGTATTACATTGTATATCCCTGTATGTTGCGTTCATGTAGGTGCTTATCCAATAGTTTCTTGAAACTATCGATGCTCTCTGCTGAGACCACTGCCTGTGGAAGGGAATTCCACATCCTTGCCGCTCTTACAGTAAAGAACCCTCTACGTAGTTTAAGGTTAAACCTCTTTTCTTCTCATTTTAATGAGTGGCCACGAGTCTTGTTAAACTCTCTTCTGCGAAAAAGTTTTATTTCTATTGTAGGGTCACGAGTATGGTATTTGTATATTGAAATCATATCCCCTCTCAAGCGTCTCTTCTCCAGAGAGAATAAGTTCAGTGCTTGCAACCTTTCCTCATAACAAAGATCCTCCAGACCCTTTATTAGCTTTGTTGCCCTTCTTTGTACTCGCTCCATTTCCAGTACATCCTTCCTGAGGACTGGTGCTAAGAACTGGACAGCATACTCTAGGTGCGGCCGGACCAGAGTCTTGTAGCTGGGAGAATTATCGTTTTATCTCTGGAGTTGATCCCCTTTTTAATGCATGCCAATATTCTGTTTGCTTTGTTAGCAGCAGCTTGGCATTGCATGCCATTGCTGAGCCTATCATCTACTAGGACCCCCAGGTCCTTTTCCATCCTAGATTCCCCCAGAGGTTCTCCCCCCAGTGTATAGATTGCATTCATATATTTGCCACCCAAATGCATTATTTTACATTTTTGTACATTGAACCTCATCTGCCATGTAGTTGCCCACCCCATTAATTTGTTCAGATCTTTTTGCAAGGTTTCCACATCCTGCGGAGAAGTTTTGCCCTGCTTAGCTTAGTATCGTCTGCAAATACAGAGATTGAACTGTTTATCCCATCCTCCAGGTCGTTTTTGAACAAATTAAATAGGATTGGTCCCAGCACAGAACCCTGGGGAACCCCACTACCCACCCCTGACCATTCCGAGTACTCCCCATTTATCACCACCCTCTGAACTCGCCCTTGTAGCCAATTTTTAATCCATGTACTCACCCTATGGTTCATGCCAATGGACCTTATTTTGTACAGTAAACGTTTATGGGGAACTGTGTCAAATGCTTTTGCAAAATCCAGACACCACGTCTAAGGGCCTTCCTTTATCTAGATGGCAACTCACCTCCTCATAGGAGGTTAGTAGATTGGTTTGGCAAGAACGATTCTTCATGAATCCATGCTGATTACTGCTAATGATACCGTTCTCATTACTAAAATCTTGTATATAGTCCCTCATCATCCCCTCCAAGAGTTTACATACTATTGATGTTAGGCTAACTGGTCTGTAATTCCCAGGGATGTATTTTGGGCCCTTTTTAAATATTGGTGCTACATTGGCTTTTTCCAATCAGCTGGTACCATTCCAGTCAGTAGACTGTAAAAATTAGGAACAACGGTCTGGCAATCACTTGACTGAGTTCCCTAAGTACCCTCGGATGCAAGCCATCTGGTCCCGGTGATTTATTAATGTTAAGTTTCTGAAGTCTAATTTTAATTCTGTCCTCTGTTAACCATGGAGGTGCTTCCTGTGTTGTGTCATGAGGATAAACACTGCAGTTTTGGTTATTACGATTCACTCATGAAGACTGAGGAGAAGAATAAATTCAATACCTTCGCCATCTCCCCATCCTTTGTAACCAGATGTCCTTCCTCATTCTTTATGGGGCCAATATGGTCAGTCCTCCCTTTTTTACTGTTTACATACCTAAAGAATTTCTTTGGATTTTTTTTGCTCTCCTCCGCTATGTGTCTTTCATGTTCTATCTTAGCCGTCCTAATTGCACCCTTACATTTCTTGTTGCATTCTTCATAAAGTCTGAATGCTGAGGATGATCTCTCAACCCTGTATTTTTTGAAGGCCTTCTCCTTTGCTTTTATATGCATTTTTACATTGGAGTTAAGCCATCCAGGACTTTTGTTCGCCCTTTTAAATTTATTACCCAATGGGATACATTGGCTAATGCCCTTATTTAAAATACTCTTAAAGCAAACCCATCTCTCCTCCGTGTTCTTTGTTCCTAATATTTTATCCCAATTTATGCCTTTTAGCAAGGTTTCAAGTTTAGGGAAGTTAGCTCTTTTGAAATTCAATGTCTTTGTATTCCCTTTATGTTTCCTATTTGTGTGATTTATACTGAAACTAATTGACCTGTGATCGCTGTTACCTAAATTGCCCCGTATTTCCACATCTGTGATCAGGTCTGTATTGTTGGTAATCAGTAGATCCAGTAATGTTTTATTTCTAGTTGGTGCGTCTACCATCTGACCCATAAAATTGTCCTACAAGACATTAAGGAACTGGCGAGCCTTAAATGAATGTGCGGTTCCCTCCGCCCAGTCTATGTCTGGATAACTAAAATCCCCCATTATGATAACACTTCCCATCCTTGCTGCTAATCCAAATTGTGATAGGAGATCTGTCTCCACTTCCTCCCTCAGGTTAGGGGGCCTATAGCATACTCCCAGTATTATTTTCCCCTTAGCTTCATCCCTTTGGAGCTCTACCCATAAGGATTCCACCTCCTCCCTAGCTCCCTCAGTGATGCCATCTCTCACATTCACTTGTACATTATTCCTGATATATAGGCATACCCCTCCCCCTTTTTTACCCTCTCTATCCTTGCGGTAAAGGGTATACCCTTGAATGTTTGCCAGCCAATCATGAGAGCTGTTGAACCAGGTCTCTGAAATTCCCACAAAATCCAAATCCTCCTCGTACAACAGTATCTCTAGTTCACTCATCTTGTCCGCCATGCTCCTGGCATTGGTGAACATGCCACATAGTTTAGACCGGTCGCATATTGTCCTCGTATTGGGTGTTTCGAGATTGCAACTAGGATTTGCTACTATACTTACCTTGTGTTTTTGTGCTTTGGTCAACCTACCACTAATGCCCCCAATACTAGCCTCTGGAATATCTTCCGCACTGACTATCTCTACCTCTGGACCCCCCCCCCCATCGCCTAGTTTAAAAACCCCTCTAACTTTTTGGCCATCTTCATTCCCAGCAGATCTGCACCCTCCTCATTTAGGTGCAGTCCGTCCCTTCTAAAGTACCGGTTATCGACTGAGAAGTCGGCCCAGTCCTCCAGCAACCCAAACCCCTCCTTACTACACCAGCTCTTCAGCCACTTGTTTACTTCCCTAATCTCCTTCTGCCTTTCTGGTGTGGCTCGATGTACCGGTAGTATTCCTGAGAATACTACCTTGGAGGTCCTTTTCCTCAATTTAGCTCCTAAGTCCCTAAAATCATTCTTTAGGACACTCCATCTGCCTCTGACTTTGTCATTGGTGCCAACGTGCACCATGACACCTCGGTCTTCCCCAGCCCCTCCCAGTAATCTGTCCACAAGATCCGTGATGTGCCGAACCCGAGCGCCCGGTAGACAACATACTGTTCGGCGCTTCAGGTCTTGGTTACAGATTGCCCTCTCTGTCCTTCTAAGAATTGAGTCCCCTACCACCAGAATCTGTCTTTCCTTTCCCTTCGCTGCCCCCCACTCTCACTGGAGGAGTTCTTCCCCCGGCAGCTAGGAGAGTCCCTCAGCTCCAGAAGTGCTGGTCCCTGACTGGTTTCACCAATGTCACTCAATGGAGCGTACTTATTGGGATGCTCCAGTCCTGGATCGGCCTCCCTAGCACTTCCCCCTCTACCCTTCCTGACTGTCACCCATCTACTCTTTGCTAGTGCCTGCACCTCTTTGTCTCCACCCGCCTCTGTGCTGGCCCCTGCCCGCCCCTGCCGTGTATGTTCCTGGCTCTCCTTTAGTATGGAGGGACTTCTCAGTGCTGACAGTTGCTTCCCCAGATTCAGAACCTGGGCTTCCAGGGAAACAATGTGCTTACATTTTGCACAGCAGTATTTGCCCTAGATCGGATGATCAAGGAACGCATACATTCAGCAAGATGTACAAAGAGTCACCTCTCCACACCCGCCGGGCATCGTACCTATTAAATTTAGTGAGGATTGGGGATTATACCCTGTCCAAATTACCTAACAGCTAGCTTCCTGGCACTAATACTTAAGACAATACACAGGTACACAACAAGACAATACACTGGTACTCGCAGACCTACGTGCACTCGTAGAACAGTTGCAGACCTACGTGCACTCGCAGACCTACGTGCACTCGCAGACCTACGTGCACTTGCAGAACAGTTGAAGACCTACGTGCATTCACAGACCTACAGTACGTGCACTCACAGACCTACGTGCACTCGCAGGCCTCTCGCAGACCTACGTGCACTCGCAGACCTACGTGCACTCGCAGGCCACTCGCAGACCTACGTGCACTCGCAGACCTACGTGCACTCGCAGGCCACTCGCAGACCTACCTGCACTCGCAGGCCACTTGCAGACCTACCTGCACTCGCAGACCTACGTGCACTCGCAGGCCACTCGCAGACCTACGTGCACTCGCAGACCTACGTGCACTCGCAGACCACTCGCAGACCTTTTGTGTTCACGCCATTTTATTATGTCCATTCTTTATCTCAAGTAAACATTTCTGAGTGGTTCATTGATATTGTGTGAGTCTACATTTACTACCACAGCTGGTGACATGATGGAACCCAGGGCCTCGGTAAATATGGTTTATCATTACTGTGTTTCCTCTCTAATGCTGGGTTCCGCACTAATATTATCAAGTAGGTGTGCCAGGGAGGTAGGGCCCGTTCTTGGGGTTGAGAGGCAGAGTACAGAACCAAACATACATTAAGCGGCTCCTACAGGGGGTAGCGCTACACACCACCCTACCTATTACTGACCTCTACACACCACCCTACCTATTACTGACCTCTATACACCACCCTACCTATTACTGACCTCTACACACCACCCTACCTATTACTGACCTCTACACACCCCCCTACCTATTACTGACCTCTACACACCACCCTACCTATTACTGACCTCTATACACCACACTACCTATTACTGATCTCTTTACACCACCGTACCTATTACTGACCTCTACACACCACCATACCTATTACTGACCTCTACACGCCGCCCTACCTATGACTGACCTCTATACACTGGCTTACCTATTTCTGACCTCTGTACACCATCCTACCTTTTATTGACCTCTATACATTGCCCTGCAATTAGGCCTTAAATGAGTTACTCACTGAAGTCAACTTTTAAGGTAGGCTAAGTTTATATTTTTACAATGACATTTGTTTTATTATAATTTTCAAGTAGATCTCCACCTCTCAGAGGTTGCCAACCCCTGCTCTAAATGCTGCATCACCCCCAGTTGTATGAAACTTGCAGCGCAGACCATTTTATTTAAATGGGTTGCATTTGGTGAGCGGTAGTGGAGGCTAGTGGGGGCCCCAGGGCATTACTTTGCCCAGGGGCCCATGATGCTATTAAGATGGCCCTGATACACTCAATACTTGGTTGAGGCTCCTTTTGCATGAATCACTGCATCAATGCAGCATGGCATGGAGGCGATCAGCCTGTGGTAATGCTGAGGTGTTATGGAACCCTGGGTTGCTTTGATAGCGGCCTTCATCTCATCTGCATTGTTGGGTATGGTGTCTCTCATCTTCCTCTCGACAATACCCCACAGAATCTCAATGGGGTTTAGGTCAGGCGAGTTTGCTGGCCAATCAAGCACAAAGATACATGATCATTAAACCAGATATTGGTACTTTTGCCAGTGTGGGCAGGTGCCAAATCCTGCTGGAAAATGAAATCAGCATCTCCATAAAGCTGGTCAGCAGAGGGCAGCATGAAGCACTCTACAATTTCCTAGTAGAGGGCTGCACTGACTTTGGACTTGATAAAACACAGTGGACAAACACTAGATGACATATCTTCTCAAATCATCACAGACCATGGAAACTTCACACTGGACCTCATGCAACTTTTCTGTGCCTCTCCACTCTTTCTTCTCCACTCTTCCTCCAGACTCTGGGACCTTGATTTCCAAATCAATTAAATGCAACATTTTCCACAATTTTCCACAGTAGTTTTTTTAATTGAATTACTGAAATATATCAACTTTTTGATGATATTCTAATTTTAAGAGATGCACCTGTATATGGGGGTGATTTTGGGGGATACCTGAAGCTTTATATATCAATGTCTTATTTAGTTTAACTTTGAAATCAAGGTCTCCTTCATTTTTTAAATTATTTTTTGTTTATTTATTTTGCTTAGGTCCTTAATTTATAGTGGGGGTTCCTCATTTAGCTTTTTATCCCTCTCACTTTTTCTTGGGGTCTGTATTCCCATTGGGGAGATTCACACCTCTGTTTGTCTTGGTATCCATTATCACTAAGATAGAAAGCAAGTGGAAATCCTGAAGTTTAGAGTTGTCACCAGAGCAAGAGGTAACAGTCAAATTTTCAATGGGGACAAATGTTCTGGCGACAACTCTTTAAGATGGGAATATCCCTTACTTCAGGGTGATTTCCTCTCAGTTCCTGTTGCGTCTGCATCCACAGGAAGTGAAGGGAAATCTCTCCAGCAGGACACAGACAGCAAAAAATAACCTAATGGGGGTTTTATCCCTTCCCTAATCTATCGAAAATGTAAAAAAAAATATTGGTCTATACATTTTAAGGTGTGAATCTAGCACTATAAATGGAGAGATAAAGAGAACAAGAGGGCCCTAAACACTGTATTATATATTTCTAAAGATAGGATGAGGAAATCATTGAACCCATATTATACAAAAAAGTACTAAGTGATTTTATCCATGAGATCTTGGCAGAAGCTTTCATACAAATGCACTCATGCTGCTATAGTTTCATGTTAATAAAGTCAGAACTCTTGATATTCATACTTTTTGCAGGTCAATGACTCAGAAAGTATTAGAGGCAGAGGATCAGCATGACTAGTAAGCAGTTAACATTCTTCACAAGGGGGTCAGCAATGGCAGCACTCCAATTTCCCTTGTAAAATATTTCTTTTAATGGATATAACGAAACTGTGTGTCACCTTTTTCTCCAGCTGTTCTCCCTTCTTTCAATGCTGTATTATAATCAGGATATGTTCAGATAATGTGATAGTGAGGCATAATGTATTCAGGACAGAGCATTGTTGTATAATACCAAAACAGGATTAAGTGTCTACTTTTTCTTATGCAGTACAAGTTGATGTCTTTCCAAGTTGTCACAAATAGAGATCCTATTTACCCATAGTTCCCTCCCATTTTTTTATTGCATTAAACTAAACTAAACTTTTTTTTTAATTTTATTTTGTAGCGTAATGGAGGGATGTCAAATGTTCTGCTATCTTTGGGGAGATTTCCCTTCACTTCCTGTCTCATAGCCAGAACAGAAAAAGGAAAGTGATGGAAATCCCTGGTAGTCATTAGGATCACCACATCTAGTGACCCCATTGGAAGATTCCCCCCATTATTACTGCTCTGGTTACCACTTCAAATTTTTACTTTGGGTGATAATGGTCAGCAGGAGAAATAGAGGGGGTAAATCTCCCTAACGAGAACATAAACAGCAATAATAACCACACAGGTGTTCTAATCACTCACCACTATATCCAAAACAAAAAACTAAAAATTGTTTTATAATTACTGTAATTTTCTTTTCCTGGTGCCTATCCATGGCAGCATACCTATGACAAGCTCTGCCTTGGCTCCTCCCTCAGGGCCAGTGAATATTATAAAAGTAAAGGATTAGTGCACTCCCAGCATTCTACGTAATATAGCATACTGAGGGTGGGATTGTATGCTGTCTTGGATAGACACCAGGAAAAGAAAATTATGATACAGTAAGTACAAAATAATTTTCTGTTTTCCTGGTGCCTCCATGGCAGCATACCTGTGATAAATAACTAGCTGAAATGGGTGGGATGATGCATAGTAAAGGATTTATTTGAAAAAGAATTTAAAATAGGCAAATGCCGACCTGATAGCCTGTCTGCCAGTTTCTACAGATGATAAAGCCGGGTCTACTCTGTAACGTCTCGTAAACGCATGTTGGGATGACAATGATGCTACCCTTTAGATCGTTTTGATGGATACATCTGCTCTGACCATCCAAGAAGCAGAAAACAACCAGGTGGCATACAGCCCAACTAAAGACGGGGTTCCGGTCCCCTATTCCTGTACACCTTCTTAACCAACTTGATTATCCATGAAATTATTGTTCTAGAGCAGGAATCTGAAAACTCTGGCTCCCCAGCTGCCACAGAACCACATGTCCCATGAGGTATTATAAAGCTCTGATATTCACAGACATGACTAGACATGATGGTTACTGCAGTTTCTGAATGGCTGGAGGGCCCCAGATGATGCTTCTTTGCCCCTGTCTTTTTTTTTTCTTTTGGAGTATTACAAATAGGTTAGATGAAAGTCTGAAGGGAGTTGTAGCTTGAAGATAGTGTCTTACTACCAAAGTAATATTGTCTTCGTGAAGAAGGTCAAAATTAGATCTGAGAAGCTTGGTAGGGCCTAAGGCTCAGAGATAGTAGAGGAAGAGGAGAACAGGGATGAATCCATGTACTGTTCTAAGTTCCACTCTATCCGAGTACAGAAAATAATATTATTGTCTTCTGATCCCAGAGCCTGAAGTTCTGATACTCTCCACCCCGATGCCATCGCCACAAAGAATAATAGTTTCCAAGTGAGATTCCACAAGGATGCTGAATCAGATGGGGCAAAAGGCTGTTTGGATAAGGGTTCCAGAGTGATAGAGAGATCCCAAGTGGGAAAGATTTGTTTTAATGGGTGGGCTTATCCTCTTGACTGTCTTGAAGAATTTGATTATAAAAGGATCTTCGGCCCATCTCTTGTTGTCACAGTAGAGATTGCCAAAAGCTGTACCTTTAAATTGCTTAATTCCTAATCCTAAATCAAGGTGTTCTGTAACAGTAAAATGACAGCCAAAAAGCATAATTGCCTCATTCATTGTATCAAGAAATGAAGATAAAAAATACAAATGAACATTTCTTTTAGTAATCTGTGAAGACCGGTGTGTTCACCATAGGGAGATTCCATCTTATTTAATTAGTACTGAGAGAAATTATTTTTAGAATTTCATAAGATCAAACACTCAGTAGTTTGTATGGCCCCATGTGCTTTTATGCATTCCTGACAAGGTCAGGGCATGCCCCTAGTGAGACAACGGATGATGTTTCCTGGGGTAGTTCTTCCCAGATCTGGACCAGGGCAGCATGAGCTCCTGAACACACTGAGGTGCAACCTGGCGGTGTCGGATGGACCGAAATATAATCTCCCAGAGGTGTTCTATTGGATTTAGGTCCGGCGAGCGTGGGGGCCATTCAATGGTATCAGTTACTTGAACCTCCAGGCACTGGCTGCATACTCTCACGACATAAGGCCGGGCATTGTTGTGCACCAGAAGGAACCCAGGACCCACTGCACTAGATTAGGGTCTGACAATGGGTCCAAGGATTTCATCCCGATACCTAATGACAGTCAGAGTGCCATTGTCTAGCCTGTGCGTCCCTCCATGGATATGCTTCCCCAGACCATCACTGACCCACCACCAAACCAGTCATGCTGAATCATGTTACAGGCAGCATAATGTTCTCCATGGCTTCTCTAGACCCTTTCACGTCTGTCACATGTGCTCAGAGTGACACTGCTCTCATCTGTGAAAAGCACAGGGCGCCAGTAGCGGACCTGCCAATTCTGGTGTGCAAATGCCAATCGAGCTTCACAGTGCCGGGCAGTGAGCACAGGGACCACTAGAGGACATTGGGCACTCAGGCCACCCTCATGAAGTCTGTTTCTGATTGTTTGGTCAGAGACATTCACACCAGTGGCCCGCTGGAGGTCAATTTGTAGGGCTCTGGCAGTGCTCATCCTGTTGATTCTTGCACAAGGGAGCAGATACCGGTCCTACTGATAGGTTAAGGACCTTCTACAGCCCTGTCCAGCTCTCCTAGAATTTATTGCCTGTCTCCTGGAATCTCCTCCATGCTCTTGAGACTGTGCTGGGAGACACAACAAACCTTCTGGCAATGGCATGTATTGATGTGCCATCCTGGAGGAGTTGGACTGCCTGTGCAACCTTTATAGGGTCCTGGTATCGCCTCATGCTACCAGTAGCCAAATGCAAAACTAATGAAAAACAGACAGGAAAGATGAGTAGGGAAAAAAATGTCAGTGGCCTCCATCTGTAAAACCATTCCTGTTTTGGAGGTCATCCTATTGTTGCCCAGATAGTTCACCTGTTGTTAATTTCCTTAACACCAAAGCAGCTGAAACTGATTAACAACCCCCTCTGCTACTTAACTGACCAGATCAATATTTCAGGAGTTTAATTGACTTGATGCTATACTCTGATTAAAAAGTGTTCCTTTTTTTTTTTGAGCAGTGTATATACTGTATATATAGACCCCTGAGTGCCTCTAAACCAGTTTTGGATTTATATGGATTTCTTTGTAGGTGAGCACCTAAACATTTACTTCAAGCATAATGTGGCTACCCTTGGAATTGTTATATATATAATATGGTCACACATTTGTAGACCCCCTACCCATCAAACTTACATATATGGCCAAAAATGCAGATAATTTTTAAGGTTGAAAGATACATGTGCAGAAGGAAAGGTTCTACATATCTATTTTCTCAATGCACAGCCTCTGACTACTCCAAAATTAGGCTTCAGTCATGTCACCTCCTGGCTAACCATTGTTCTCTTTTTGATAGTATATAATTCTTTTACACCTAATGAAATGAGTCTAGCTATTGTAGGATACATGAAAAGAAATAAAATATAGTAACGTTGGAGCCATTAAATCTTACTATGAGTCTGCAATGAAGTCATGGTTGTCCAACAGTATTTATTGTCTAGTGAGGTTTCTACTATGTGTTCTCAAGAGCGCTATTCACAGGGGGTGGCCAGGAAGAAAATGAAAAATAAAAGAAAGGAAAAAGATTGAAACAAAAAACACTGCAGTAAAAATTAGCTTTAGGTAAGCCTGGGTGGCCCTGGATAGACATAATTGGAGTGAGTGCCAAGACTCTTTGGGGGATGATCATCTGAAAGAGCTTTCATTAAAGAAGATGATGAATGAAAAGATTATCAAGGGCTATATTGTTAACATCATAAAACAGAGAATCACATTTTTCCTATCTATACCACCTTCACATTTTATATGAACAGGAAAATGACAGACAGAAAAGTACAAACAGACCAATATGCTAAGTAATCACTAAGATATTGAGGAATATTAACAGATATGATCAAACCATTAGCTTCCAAATCGTTCTAGGAAATTAAAGTTGAACTCTGGGCAGACATAAATAACACCGTTTATTGCAGTTATTTATTCATTAATACATGACATTTTTAAATTCCCAAAGTACAAGCACCTAGCTTGATATCAGCTTCCTGTAATCCCCTGTATAGTTGAACTTTAGACAATGATGAGAGAGAGTCAGTTCTTTGAGCCAGTCAGGATCGGCTACGTGTCCACAGAAGGAGAGGGAAGACAGTTGACCTCATCAGTCTTTTACTGTTCCTTCATTTTCCAATCACAGACTGATGGCAGGGGGTTGAGGTTACTGGTTTTGTTTTGGTAAAGTGAACTCCTATTAGTTGTTATTTCTCGGTGTACTTTGTGCTTAGAGCTTTTCTTCTTGCACTTTTTATGCTTTAATTGTATGTAATCAGAATTAAATTTTTGCAAAAATAAATGAACTGGACCCAATAAACTTTTAACCATAATGTGCTAGTATGCATATTACATTATGGCAGACCTACCCGGTTAGTGATCAACTTCAGCACTGCGCTGTCAGCACTTCCCTCGGTCCTGGGTGCTGCATTGTCTCTCAGTCTGCCTTCTGGTTATGTACTCTTCATTCACAATGAAGCAACTCCCTTACATGTGCAGGGAGTCACATTATTATGGCACAACATTTTTCTGTATATGCACGCTAAACTGCACATGTGCTGCTCAGTGTATACAGTGTACTCCCATAGGGTTTCTTCTGTATCAGCTTTTTTTAGGCTTAATTCAGGTTTAAGTAAAGTAAACATTAAGCTAAGTAAAACCAGGTGTTATAATGGTGTATGACTTACATTGAATCAGATAATATATACCAGAATCTATCTATCTATCTATCTATCTATCTATCTATCTATCTATCTATCTATCTATCTATCTATCTATCTGGTACCTGCTGTGTGTATCAGCCAATCTGGGCCAGACTGCTGGCTGAAGCTAAACAGTGGGGACCTTGAGTGGAGAGTGTGAACACGTTTTGCTTTTGACTGCTGGTGATTGCTGGGTTGCATTTTTAGGTTATTTTTGTGGCTTTTCCTTGTAGCTAATTAAGGGGAGTGGTTAATTGGTCACAGGTGCTTGAGGCCTATATAAATTTCTGTAGAACTCATTGTGAGCCTGCTCATTTTTGAGCTTGCTGGAACTTAGACCAAGTGGAACTGGACTAAGTGGTGAGTTAAAAACCAGAGTTGAAAACAAGAGGTTATAACAGGGGTCAAGTACCTGTGTAGGGTGAGTGTGTACCTGTGTATTGTAAGTACATGAGTGTTGTGAGTGCACGTGGGCTGTATTGAGTATTAGTGTCAAGTAGTACCTGTGTATTGTGAGTACCTGAGTGTTGTCTGAGTAGTGTGTGTGGATCGTTAGTACTTGTGTATTGTGTATGTGCACATGGGTCTCCGAGTGCACGTGGGTCTGGAGGAACTGTGTATTGTCTTGTTGACTACCTGTGTATTGTCTTGTTGAGTATTAGTGTCAGGAATCTAGTTGTTAGGTAATTTGGACAGGGTATAATCCCCAAACCTCCTTAAATTAGTAGGTACGATGCCTGGCGAGTGTGGAGATGCGACTTGGTGTACATCTTGCGGCATGTATGCGTTCCTTGATCATCCGATCGAGGGCAAATACTGCTGTGCAAAATGTAAGCACATTGTTTCCCTGGAAGCCCAGGTTCTGAATATGGGGAAGCAACTGTCAGCACTGAGAAGACCCTCCATACTAAAGGGAATGTACCGGGAAGAGGTGCAGGCACTAGGAAAGAGTAGGTGGGTGACAGTCAGGAAGAGTAGAGGGGAAAGTGCCAGGCCGATCCAGGACTGGAGCATTCCAATAAGTACACTCCATTGAGTGGCATTGGTGAAACCAGTCAGGGACCAACACTGCTGGAGCTGAAGGACTCTCATAGCTGCCGGGGGAAAAACTCCTCAAGTGAGAGTGGGGGGGAAGTGAAGGGAAAGGAAAGACAGATTCTGGTGGAAGGGCACTCAATTCTTAGAAGGACAGAGAGGGCAATCTGTAACAAAGACCTGAAGCGCCGAACTGTATGTTGTCTACCGGGCGCTCGGGTTCGGCATATCACGGACTGGTGGACAGATTACTAGGAGGGGCTGGGGAAGACCCAGCTGTCATGGTGCACGTTGGCACCAATGACAAAGTCAGAGGCAGATGGAGTGTCCTAAAGAACGATTTTAAGGACTTGGGAGCTAAATTGAGGAAAAGGACCCCCAAGGTAGTATTCTCAGGAATACTACTGGAACCTCGAGCCACACCAGAAAGGCAGAGGGAGATTAGGGAAGTAAACAAGTGGGTGAGGAGCTGGTGTAGTAAGGATGGGTTTGGGTTCCTGGAGGACTGGGCCGACTTCTCAGTCGGTCACTGGTACTATAGGTGGGACGGACTGCACCTAAATGGTGCAGATCTGCTGGGAAAGAAGATGGCCAAAAAGTTAGAGGGGTTTTTAAACTAGGCGACGGGGGGAGGGCCCAGAGGTAGAAAGTCAGCGCGGAACATATTCCAGAGGGTACTATTGGGGGCATTAGTGGTAGGTTGACTAAAACACATAAACCCAAGGTAAGTATAGTAACAAGTCCTAGTTGCAATCCCAGAGCAATCAATAAGAGGATAGTATGCGACCGGTCTAAACTACGTGGCATGCTCACCAATGCCAGGAGCCTGGCGGACAAGATGGGTGAACTAGAGATACTGTTGTACGAGGAGGATTTGGATTTTGTGGGAATTTCAGAGATCTGGTTCAACTGCTCTCATGATTGGCTGGCAACCATTCAAGGGTATACCTTTTATCGCAGGGATAGAGAGGGTAAAAAAGGGGGAGGGGTATGCCTATATATCAAGAATAATGTAAAGTGAATGTGAGAGATGACATCACTAAGGGAGCTAGGGAGGAGGTGGAATCCTTATGGGTAGAGCTCCAGAGGGATGAAGCTAAGGGGAAAATAATACTGGGAGTATGCTATAAGCCCGCTAACCTGAGGGAAGAGGGGGAGATGGATCTCCTATCACAAGTTGGATTAGCAGCAAGAATGGGAAGTGTTATCATAATGGGGGATTTTAATTATCCAGACATAGACTGGGCGGAGGGAACCCACGCATTTGTCTAAGGCTCGCCAGTTCCTAAATGTCTTGCAGGACAATTTCATGGTTCAGATGGCAGACGCACCAACTAGAAATAAAGCGTTACTGGATCTACTGATTACCAACAATACAGACCTGATCACGGATGTGGAAATATGGGGCAATTTAGGAAAGAGCGATCACAGGTCAATTAGCTTCAGTATTAATCACATAAAGAGGAAACATAAGGGGAATACAAAGACACTGAATTGAAGAAAAGAGGTTTAAGCTTAACCTATGTAGAGGGTTCTTTACTGTAAGAGCGGCAAGGATGTAGAATTCCCTTCCACAGGCGTTGGTATCAGCATCGATAGTTTCAAAAAACTATTAGAAAAGAACCAGACCGACCACAACATACAGGTATATACAATGTAATACTGACATATAATCACACACATAGGTTGGACTTGATGGACTTGTGTCTTTTTCCAACCTCACCTACTATGTAACTATGTCCCGGTTCAGGTAAGCATTTGGGGGGCGGAGGAAGGCTCCTGTACAGAGAAGGATTTTTATCTTAAAGGCTAAGTTCACCTTTTTTTTCTTCAAATTCCAGCTCCCCTATGTACCAACATAGCATTAATGTACTTGTTTTGCAAAAATAAAACAGCTTTCCATTAATTCTACACAGGTTTACCTCACTCTCTTCATAGCTGTTTAAACGCACTGCTTGATTACTTCTGCCTTACTTCCTGGTCAGATTTTTGGTCATGACACAAGAAGGAGTTGACCAGCTGATCTCATTAGCACATACCCTGCATCATCTACCCTCAGCTGGTCAACTCCTTCCTGTGTCATGACTAGGGATGAGCTGAACACCCCCCTGTTTGGTTCGCACTAGAACATGCGAACAGGAAAAAAGTTTGTTCGAACACGCGAACACCGTTAAAGTCTATGGGACACGAACATGAATAATCAAAAGTGCTAATTTTAAAGGCTTATATGCAAGTTATTGTCATAAAAAGTGTTTGGGGACCTGGGTCCTGCCCCAGGGGACATGGATCAATGCAAAAAAAACTTTTAAAAAATGGCCATTTTTTCAGGAGCAGTGATTTTAATAATGCTTAAAGTCAAACAATAAAAGTGTAATATCCCTTTAAATTTCGTAGCTGGGGGGTGTCTATAGTATGCCTGTAAAGGGGCGCATGTTTCCCCTGTTTAGAACAGTCTGACCGCAAAATGACATTTCAAAGGAAAAAAGCCATTTAAAACTATTCTCGGCTATTGCATTGCCGGTCCGACAATACACATAGAAGTTCATTGATAAAAACGGCATGGGAATTCCCCACAGGGGAACCCCGAACCAAAATTTTAAAAAAAAATGACGTGGGGGTCCCCCTAAATTCCATACCAGGCCCTTCAGGTCTGGTGTAGATTTTAAGGGGAACCCCGTGCCAAAAAAAAAAAAAAAGACGGCGTGGGGTCCCCCCAAAAATCCATACCAGACCCTTATCCGAGCACGCAACCTGGCAGGCCGCAGGAAAAGAGGGGGGATGAGAGAGCGCCCCCCCCTCCTGAACCGTACCAGGCCACATGACCTCAACATTGGGAGGGTGCTTTGGGGTAGCCCCCCAAAACACCTTTTCCCCATGTTGATGAGGACAAGGGCCTCATCCCCACAACCCTGGCCGGTGGTTGTGGGGGTCTGCGGGCGGGGGGCTTACTGGAATCTGGAAGCCCCCTTTAACAAGTGGACCCCCAGATCCCGCCCCCCCCATCTGAAATGGTAAGGTACCCCTACCATTTCACTAAACAACTGTCAAAAATGTTAAAAATTACAAGAGACAGTTTTTGACAATTCCTTTTTTTAAATGCTTCTTCTTTCTTCTATCTTCCTTCATCTTCTTCTTCTGGTTCTTCTGGCTCTTCTGGACCCCCCTCTGACGCACGGTGACTTGACGGGACTTCCCTGTGACGTCACGGGGAATGCCACAGGGAAGTCCCGTCATGTCCCGTGCATCAGAGGGGGGGCGGGGTCACCGGGTGGCCCCGCCCCCGTTATTTAAGAACCGTCAGACAAGGAGACGCCGTCACACAGCGGGAGCCTCCCTCCATGCCAGCATGGATGCGGAGCGGCCCGGAGAAGAAAATGAAGAAGAGAAGAAGATGAAGCAGAGAAGAAGATGAAGAAGTAGATGAAGAAGAGAAGAAGATGAAGAGAAGAGCAGGAGCCTACCCCCATGCCATGGGTGCGGAGCAGCCCGAGGAGAAAAAGATAGAAGACACCGCGGAGGAGATGCTGGACGAGAACGTCGGAGGAAGAACCAGAAGAGCCAGAAGAACCAGAAGAAGAAGATGAAGGAAGATAGAAGAAAGAAGAAGCATTTAAATAAAGGAATTGTCAAAAACTGTCTCTTGTCATTTTTAAATTTTTTGACAGTTTTTTAGTGAAATGGTAGGGGTACAAAAGTACCCCCTTACCATTTCACACAGGGGGGGCCGGGATCTGGGAGTCCCCTTGTTAAAGGGGGCTTCCATATTCCGATAAGCCCCCTGCCCGCAGACCCCACAACCACCGGCCAGGGTTGTGGGGATGAGGCCCTTGTCCTCATCAACATGGGGACAAGGTGTTTTGGGGGGCTACCCCAAAGCACCCTCCCAATGTTGAGGGCATGTGGCCTGGTACGGTTCAGGAGGGGGGGCGCTCTCTCATCCCCCCTCTTTTCCTGCGGCCTGCCAGGTTGCGTGCTCGGATAAGGGTCTGGTATGGATTCTTGGGGGGACCCCACGCCGTTTTTTGTTTTTTTTTGGCGCAGGGTTCCCCTTAAAATCCATACCAGACCTGAAGGGTCTGGTATGGAATTTAGGGGGACCCCCATGTCATTTTTTTTTTTTGAATTTTGGCCGGGGATCCTCTTAATATCCATACCAGACCTGAAGGGCCTGGTATGGAATTTAGGGGGACCCCCACATCATTTTTTTTTTTTAATTTTGGTTCGGGGTTCCCCTGTGGGGAATTCCCATGCCATTTTTATCAATGAACTTCTATGTGTATTGTCGGACCGGCAATGCAATAGCCGCAAGTAGTTTTAAATGGCTTTTTTCCTTTGAAATGTCATTTTGCGGTCAGACTGTTCTAAACATGGGAAACATGCGCCCCTTTACAGGCATACTATAGACACCCCCCAGCTACGAAATTTAAAGGGATATTACACTTTTATTGTTTGACTTTAAGCATTATTAAAATCACTGCTCCTGAAAAAAACGGCCATTTTTAAAAGTTTTTTTTGCATTGATCCATGTCCCCTGGGGCAAGACCCAGGTCCCCAAACACTTTTTATGACAATAACTTGCATACAAGCCTTTAAAATTAGCACTTTTGATTTCTCCCATAAACTTTTAAAGGGTGTTCTGTGGCATTCGAATTTGCCGCGAACACCCCAAATTGTTCGCTGTTCGGCAAACTTGCGAACAGCCAATGTTCGAGTTGAACATGAGTTCGACTCGAACTCGAAGCTCATCCCTAGTCATGACCTAAAGTCTGACCAGGAAGTAAGGCGGAAGTAATTGAGGTGTGTTTAAACAGCTACAGTATGAAGAGAGTTAGGTAAGCTGGTGTAGAATTAATGGAAAGCTGTTTTATTTTTGCAAAATATGTACCTTAATGCTATATTGGTACATAGGGGAGCTGGAATTTAGAAAAAAAAGTGAACTTAGCCTTTAATGCATAGAATGAATTAAGATAAAAAGCATTCTGTCTTTAGAAGCACTTTAAGATTATCTTTCTCTTTCTTTCTTTCTTTCTTTCTTTCTTTCTTTCTTTCTTTCTTTCTTTCTTTCTTTCTTTCTTTCTTTCTTTCTTTCTTTCTTTCTTTCTTTCTTTCTTCCTATCTAGCCACTCACCCATCTGATTCCCAGCACCCATCTGATTCCCAGCACCCATCAGTCAGCCTGTTGGCAGTAGTAGCACATAGGAAGGTAATGTCAGTGATGTCTTGTGTGCCCCAGCAGTGCTGAACCAGTTAACACTTATCTGTGATTACAGAATGATTCCAGGGTGGAGGAATCTAAATATGGATTTTACATCTGATGAGAACTTTGCATAGGCATTAGGAAACATTACCACAAAGTGATAGGAGCTGGCAAGGGGATTATTACTTTGAAGATGGTACATATTATGATTGGGTGAACGGGCCGAGGAGCCGAAAGAAGAAAAAAATAACTTCCAATTTCCGTGCTGCATAAAACTCCCGAGCTTGATTCATATGCAGCACAGAGCTCACAGTTTTTACCCAGAGGTCCTCGGGCTGTTCTCAGACAGCATACACGCATGAACAGCTTTGGTTTATTTTTCTCATACAGATATACAGAAACACACAAACGGCTGGCAGATAGGCACCATTTAGTCCACATTTCCATGTGCGTGCTTTACTTAATGAATTGCCTGTGCAACAAATCAAATGTACATGGCTAATGTCAACTGAACAGATGCGAAAGTCTACATACCTACCTTTATCATTAAGTTTTAAACAATTTTGGTTTCAAGTTTAAGTAGACTTAAAGTAAATCTAACCCCTAACTGGATGACATTTAGTTTGCTAAAGCACTATGGGGGTTATTTACGAAAGGCAAGTCCACTTTGCACTGCAAGTGCACTTGAAAGTGCGCTGAAAGTACACTTGGAAGTGCAGTCTCTCTAAATCTAAGGGGTAGATCTGAAATGAGTGGAAGCTCTGCTGATTTTATCATCCAATTATGCGCAAGCTAAAATGCTGTTTTTTTTTTCCTTGCATGTCCCCCTCGGATCTACAGCGACTTTACTGCCAAGTGCACTTTTAGTGCACTTTCAAGTGCACTTGCAGTGCAGAGTGAATTTTCCTTTAGTAAATAACCCTCTATGTATCATTAAAGCAGAACTTTACCTTTAACAACTTGATAAAAAATGTTCTTTAGCAAGGATTGGTAAGCTGCAATATATTAAATTTGGCTAAAATGACTAAAAAACCTGAATGGTTGCAAGAAATAACACCCTCCCTGTGCATGGCAGCCGTTGTCTTAAATGATGTCTTATGATCCATTTCTACAATACTCTATAACTGTAAAATAACAGAGGAGACAATACAAACACATTAAGAATTCACTAAGCAAAATCTTTATTTATATGATCAGGCCCTATTGACAAGTAGACATCACACTCTGTGTACATTTTTCTGTGCTGGGCAACACTCACATCTGTGGCTTTTCCACCTGAAATGTCAGATCTGCAATTAGGGGAAACATACACGCCAGAGCCTTTTTCTCTATGGGGGCCCCAAGAGGATCCCCTTTCTTCCTGAGCTTAGTGATTGACCTTCAGCAGCATTTGAGATGTGCCTGTTATTCTGAGAGCCAGGTAACCACAGACTCCCAGGATGCTTCTGGTCAGGGGGTTATGTGTCTGCCAGAGTCATGTGATCAGAGGAGAGACGTGCTATTTAAGATCCATCAGCTATAATGCCATCTTCATTTCATGACTTTGGACTTTAGCATCTTGAGGGATGAGCTCTGCGGAAGGCTTGTTGTCATGGAATATGATCCTTCACAGGGTTTTTCCCTAAGAGCATTGGCGTCCTTCTCCGGGTCATGTTGTGATACAAATACCATAGAGGTCTTGAACTAACAAAACATGACCTAGTTGGTCAAACAGACTTACAAGCTTTTCCCTGACAATAACATTCTGTATCAGAAATCCTGCAAAAGAGATGATGATAGACATAAATGGGGTATTTTCATACAATTGTTAGCAGCTTTTATGGTTTTTTCCACTTTGCTGATAGGTCAGCAGTTCTCTAACAGGAAAAATCTACAAAGAACTTATTTACTACAATTCCAATTATACCATGTTTTCTTTACTAGTGATAAAATATATTCATAAAGATAAACCTAAGGCTCCCAAGCCTAACTTAGGAATCCTCATACTCATAGGTGCAAGTTAAAGGATATATGCAACAGCTATTGTGTGATGGATCCAAACTTAAAAATCTCTTAAAATATAATAATTTCATTGATATTAATTAAAAATATATATATTTTAATATTGATAGTAAATAAATAAATTAATATTGATATTAATTAAAAAAATAAATTTTAAGGGTTTGTTGAGTTTGTTGTGCATGGAACCATCACATAACCATTGAATACACACAGGTCACTTCCGATCGGATATTCAGAGAATAGACACTATAAACCAGACTGCCAAATGCTGACGATCTACACCAGCGTCTTTCAATCAGCTGATACCAGCATAAACCTACAGGATGAATTTAAAAGGGAACGGGTTCCCACTACTACGGCCTCTGCAGCCATGATTCCGGAGTGGTGAGAGTCTCCGGGCAACTTATATCTATAATCCCCGTTTATCTCTCCCCTCTTCATCCTGTACATATCCAGTGGACTCATCCCATCATTGAGCATTGTTTGGACATGCCATACCTGGACAAGGAACTGTGTAGTTCACGCATGCATACATAGTATGCCATACAGCCAGCTTATCCTCTTATATCCGACTCAATTGTCTTATGCTCACTTAGTCATTCTATCACTGGTACACTGGCAGTCTTTTGAATCCAGTACTCGCTGACAGGTCCATCCTGCAACTCAGGCTATGGACTCCTCGCTTAGCTCTATATGTTTAACCTACTTGCTGAGGCTATTCCTCTACACTATAACCACACAAGTCCGGTACTCGGACATACAGTATGTGTAATTAGTGATTATTGATCACTCAGGATCAAGAGCAAGCACCGCCCCCTCCTCCTTGCTAGCAGCTTCATTCCCCTCATAGCTGGTCCCTGCATGTGTGTGTATGAGTGGGGCCCTGTGGTTGGCACCATATTGTGACAACGTTGTCATTTTTGTCTGTATGTGTTTTTATTGTTGGGTATACTGGGGGTATGGCTCCATTGCTATATTAATTCAACACTTGTAGTGGCCATATTTTACATCTGTAATTTCAATAAAGCTATTTTCTAAATTTGACACTCCGTGGTGGAGCCTCTTTATAGCTCTTCTTTGGGACATTACTTTGTTCCATTTTTTCTTTCTTCACATTTTGACTTATTTGAGCATTGGAGGTATCCCGTCTCACTGATGAAACTGACGAAATTATCATTAATACATGTTGCTAGCACGCAACCCAGGAAAGTGAATTCCATGTTTGTTCTTAATTCATTTAAATTCCTTTTTTTGACAGTTGTTACCACAACAGGTGTCCCTACAGGAATTCCAGTAACAACTGTAAAGTTTTGGAGTTCTAATTATTTTCTGTTCTGTAAGAGTCATCACCAGGAAAAATGAGAGGGTGAATCCTCTTAGCTGGGACACAGAGGGCAATAGAAACCTGGAAGTGGTTTTAATCTTTTCTTGTATGCCCTACTAATGTCCTATGTCTATAGTGCTTTCTTGCTATTTGCTTTAGATACATTTTAAATGTAAAAGAGACAGTTTTAAGGAAAACCTGTTGCAGTTAACAGTGGCTCTGATTGCTCCAATTGGTGCTTTTATTGCTTCAATTTGGTGTTCCAAACTGCTTCAGCAAGCCAAGCAAAAAGTTGGCAAATGCCCCCTCCCCCAGCACTGGCCACTGGTACATGATAGGCTTAGCCATATGCAAACATAAAAGCTGCTTTTCACCTAGTACCTTTGAGGTCTGTAGAGATGGGTTGGGTTGGCTACAGTATGGCAACATTCGGTGTCTGCTTTGAAGCTGCAAGGTCATTTTGTTTGACCTATCCTCAGATGTGCTTTAGCCACTTGACTTCCGGAAGATTTACCCCCTTCATGACCAGGACATTTTTTGTGATACTGCACTGCTTTATTTTAATTGACAATTGCGCAGTCATGCAACGCTGTACCCAAATAAAATGTATGTCTTTTGTTTCCCACAAATAGAGCTTTCTTTTAGTGGTATTAGTTTACCACTGGGTTTTTTATTTTTTTGTGCTATAAAAAAAAACTGTTACTAACTGACACTTTGTGGGTACCAGTGACACTAATGCAGTGATCAAAAATATGCACTGTCACTGTACTAATGATACTGGAGCCTGGTTTACATAGGCAGAGCTACGTTCTGTGTCTCTATTTGCCAATCAGCCGGTGCCGCGGTCATCTATTGGCTGGCACCTGCTGATCAACTTGTGCTGTGTCACAGCACAACACAGCTGCGGGGGCCAACAGTGCGCAAACGCGCCCCCTACGCACTAGGTACGTGATTTGACCCAGGAGAGCTCTGCTGCCGCATAACTAAGTTATGCTGTCGGCAAGCGGTTAAGCAGATCATAAAAGCTCACATAATGTGATAAATACAGAAGAATAATCTTATTGTGTGGCCAGGGAACAAGAATGAAAAAAAAGACATTTTCAAGGATAGAAAATTCTAGGGACAAACCTTCAAAATCTGCAGGATCCATACATTTTGTAGACAGTTGGCAAGCTTGCGTTTTTCCTAGGTAGAATTAAAAGTTAGGCCTTCTGTACATATACAGTACATACATACTAAATAAAACTTCACATTTCTATCATTTTGTTGTGAAGACAATACTTTTGTAAAAGCCACCAATTTAGGCTAGTGAGGGGCGCAAGGAAATAATAGCAAGTCAGATATGTGCTGGAAAAGATCTTTACCCATATTAACACTTTATTTCAAAACATAATAATTCCAATAAATATTGGGAGGGTTACATATATCTGAGTTACTAAAAAATATTTTACATGGATCAACGTATATCAATCATATTAAGTGGCTCTGCAGAGAGCAGTAATGTTGTTGAAAGTACTATAATCCATTTCCTCACATTTAGAGATCAAAATATTCCTTAAATAACTAATTTATTTTTGTTTACAAACATTTTTTATTTTGTAGTAAAGAAAAAGACATGTAACAAGATACAACACATAGCCATATAAATCATATCTGATACCTTTTTAAAAATGCCATCAGAACAAACTTGTAAAACAGTTCTATGAGACATTTTAGCCACAAAGTGTGCGACAGATGGTTACAAAAAACTTTTAGAAAGCTATTAACGTCCTATGGCTGTCAGAACTAACATATATCAGTAACTTATTTAAAGGCATACCGATTCCAAATCAGGAAAATGTATCAAATTACGAAATAGATAACAAACATTGTTGGGAAACTAGTTGGGCATATCTGTTTGTCCATTTAACTAGCTGGACATAACTAGCTGTATACTGGTGTGATTGTCCTATAGGTCTAAGCATCTGATGGCACAAAAGGGGATTGATTTACTAAAGTCAAATAGACTTTTCTCATTGCAAAGGAAGTTGCACTTTGCAAGGGAAATCTCCCCAGAGCTTGGTAAATAAGTTCTTCTGACTTCCATCATCCAATCATGTGCAAGCAGTTTTTTTTTTTTTTTAATTGGGTATTTTTTGCAAAATGAAATTTCTTTTACAAAAGAAAACTTTATTGGCAGGTAATCCAACATATAACAACATCTTCCCTCAGATGGTTACATTGCATGGTAGGCAAACAAGGAAATAAGGCAAAAAGTAAAACAAAAAATGCATTGCAATATGTAGAGGCATGTATTGTACACTCAAGCATATAACAAACCCAATGTCCCCTAAAATTAAATGGAGAAACGGATGACCAAAGTTTGCCCTTTCAAAATGACCCTAGGCAGGCAGGGTAACTATGGTCAGAATGCCCCATTCATATTGCCTGAATATATATCAGCAAGATTTCATGGCCAGGGGTTTCCCCATCAGACAGGGTATGTTATGTAAAGCTCAAAAAATAGAGGGTAACGTGAAAGATATGATGTTTCAATAATAACCATCTCGGCCTGGTCCATACCTGGCGGCCAAATAAAAATATGGATTAAATGCGTAGAACGTAGTAAAAGAGGAAGGAAATGTTGAAAGGGAAAAAAAAAGGGAAAGTCCAGTATAAACGAGAAAAGTAAGAAGAGAAGATGGGAGATGGGAGGGAAGGGGGAGAGTCCACGGGGAGTTTCAGATCAGAAGAAGTGTGCCGTCAAATTGAGAAGGCTGAAAGTAAATGATCCATGGCTGCCAGACTCTTAAAAATTTATCATGCGTATCCAATAGGATGGCAGTCAGTTTTTCGTTTACCATGACCTAACTCATTTTTTACTGCTTCAAAACTAAGCGTGGGAGATTTCCAGGCCTTTGCGATGGTCAGTTTAGTTGCAGTAAAGAGATGTTGGGCTAATTGCCGCTCCGGACGTAATAATTCTGCAATTGGTTTCCCAAGGAGGGCTTCGTAGGGGTCCCTTTTAAGGTTTATGTGAAACATGTTATGAAGAATAGTGTAAACTCTGAACCATATCCTGCATACCCTTGGGCATGACCATCATATATGTGCCATAGAGCTTTCCTGCAAGCATCCTCGAAAGCAAAGTGGAGAATAGGTTGGAATGAATCGGGCCAATCTAGCTGGTGTATAGTACCACCGATATAATACTTTATAGGCATTTTCCAATATAAGGACATTCCTAGAGCACCTGGAGAGGGCCATGGTCATCGTCTGCCAGTCCTCTGGATCTAACTGTCTCCCCAATTCATTCTCCCATTGGAGGTGATAGGGCCTCAATGGTACAACTTATTCAGTAAATAAACTAACCTTGCTTTTTAAAATTGTATTTTTTACTATAAATGGAATAACAAGGACGGTATATGTTAAGAAGTTTTGTAGAAATTATGGATGAGTAAATTAGTGATATCATACCTGGGGAGTGGGGTCTGGCTCTACATAAGCTCTCAAAAGGAGTCAGGGTGTATGGAGTGGGACGGGACCTAATAAGTTGTTGAAGGAGATGTCTCAGTTGTAAGTAACTATAATGTTCTCTCAATGGGTTATCATGAGAAGAGCGTAAAGCATCAAATGTTAATATCCTAGTGGGGGTAAGCAAAGAATGAACATCTGTGAATTCATTTGTGGCCCACCAGGAAAATTGCGCCGGATTTTCACATCCAGGAAGGAACAATGGGCAATGAAGGAGTTTCAATAGTGGGAGATGGGGGGAGATTCGGTCCTAAACTCTGGGAAAAATTTCCTGGCAATGTGCAACTTCTCTTGCAAAGCAAATAGTCCATTTCCCTTTAGCCCGGGTTCACACTATTGCAATGCGGTAACCAGCGCAATTCCAGCGCCGGTTCTCGCATCACATCTCCCCTGTAGGCAGTTCACACTGCCCTCTGCGAACCGCTGTGAGTGTCAATACAAAGTTAATGACACCCCCAGATTGGTTCACAGACAGGCATTGGATAGCATGGGTGTGCACCTTTTTTGTGCAAATCCAATGTGAGTTCAACCATACAGGTTGATTTTGCATTGCACAGATATTGTATTTGATCTGAAACAGTGATGCTGTGTGAATCACATGCAATGTCTGTGTTCTCATATGTGTGAACCCAGGCTTAGTAAATCAACTAATGTATGCTTAGCTTCAACCTGGACGATACCTCTCTGCTCCCCTGGAACAAAATCTCATATTATGGCTGTTCTGCTACTGCAAGCATTGAAGCCAGGCACCTCATATCCTGGTGTATTTTTAAATAAAAGTTTATTTTAATCAACAGAACCAACAGAACAAAAAAAATCTAAATCAAATCAATATTTGGTCAATTCTTACACTTGCACACTTTGTAAGTCCAGGATTTTGTAGGATTAGAGGCGGGTGTATGATGAACAAATTATACGAAGCAGGTGCTAATGGTGATCATTTTCATATGTAGATTAAAACACATTAACTGAAAACAGAAACAACTGTGTAGGAGGCTTAAAACTGGGTGAGGAACAGCCAAACTCTGCTACTAAGGTGAGGTTGTGGAAGACAGTTTCATGTCACAGGTCATACACCATGGCAATACTGAGCACAGCAACGAGACACAAGGTACTGCATCAGCAAGGTCTCTTCAAGGCAAAGATTTCAAAGCAGACTGGGGTTTCAGGATTTGCTGTTCAAGCTCTTTTTTAAGAAGCACAAAGAAATGGGCAATGTTGAGGACTGTAGACATAGTGGTGAAAGACACATCATACTTACTTCTCTTCAACATCGAAAGATGTCCAGCAGTGCCATCAGCACAGAACTGGCAGAAACCAGTGGGATCCAAGTACACCCATCTATTGTTCAGAGAAGTCTGTCCAGAAGTGGTCTTCATGAAAGAATTGCTGCCAAAAAGCTGTACCTCTAACAAAACTAAGTGACTCTAAGTGATTATGCATGAAAATATAGGAATTGGGGTGCAGAAAAACAGCACTCAGCTATGGACTGATGAGTCCAAGTTTAAAATGTTGGGCTGTAAAGGGAGGCAGTTTGTTGATCAAGTGAGCAGTAAAATAATGAGTGTCTGCAGGCAACAGTGAAGCATGATGAAGGTTCCTTGCAAGTTTGGGGCTGCATTTCTGCAAATGTAGTTGGAGACTTGGTGAGTGTCAGTAGCGTCCTCAATGCTGAGAAATACAGACAGATATTTATCCACCATGTCATACCATCAGGGAGGTGTGTGATTGGCCCCAAATATATTCTGCAGGAGTACAACAACCCCACACATTCAGCCAATGTCATTAAGAACTATTTTCAGCATAACAAAGAACAAGGAGTCCTGGAAGTGATGGTTAGGCCCCCAGACAGCCCTGATCTTAACATCATCAAGTCTGTCTGGGATGAAAATACAAAAGGATTTAAGGCAGCCTACAGCCACAGATCTGTGGTTAGTTCTCCAAGATGTTTGGAACAACCTACCTGCCGAGTTCCTTCAAAAACTGTGTACAAGTTTACCTAGAAGATTTTATGTTATTTTGAAGGCAAAGGTTGGTCACACCTAATATTGATTTGATTTTTATTCCTCTTCTTTTTATTTGCTTTCTATTTTAGAAATTGAATTCATTGATAAACAAGTACACTAAATAACACTTATATTTCTGAATGCATTCCTAATGTAAGACTTTTGCACAGTTATGTATATAAACCATTGACGTTTCTAATGGCAACATTTTGGCCAACCTATGTCAATGGAAAAAAGTTGACTGGACCCCACAAAATTCTGGAAATTAAGAAGCCGTGTAAATTGATCTAGATGATGGAAAATGGTGAAACTGACCCATTGCTGGTATATTAAGTTATGTCCCTCTTAATCTTCACATGAATAAATATACTTTGGCTTGCTTCTAATGATATCAATTTCATTTCTCTGCACTTTTTTCTGGTCAAGGACATCCTTTTTTTGAAAATGGGTCACCCATATTGAAACATATACAGTATATAAGGTGAATTCTTCCTAATGCTTTATATATAGGCAGAATAGTCTTCTATCTTGCATATACGCATGTTTTAGTGTAATACCATTAACATTGTTAGAAGATGAATTAGAGTATGAAACTGTAAGTCACAGCTGACAGAGGCTTCCCTTGGTACTGAAGGTTAACAGTCCTTTAAAGGTCTTTATCTGAAAAGGGATTAACTAAGAGATCACATTATGTCAGGAATTTCTCTGGAGGTTAAATGGTGCACAGTATGCACTTGGATATCATTTTCTGTCACTGGATACTTCAACAAGAATTGACCTGTATTGAGATTTTTTCCAGAGTTCATGACCTTACACCAAATCTCCCCTAGAGATTTAAACATAGGCACAAAGTCATCTTAAAAAAGCAATAATAATTATAGTTACATTTCTTTCATTTTCTTTTTCTTTTTTTTTTTTTTTTTTTTTACTTGAAATCCAAAACAAATCTTAAAAATCCAAAGGCCAGCTACAATAAAAGAAACAAAACAAAAAAAACAACATTTGTTGCAATACCTACAACCTATGGTGTCACCATAAGATGCCGCCAATCTTCTGGATTGTTTAATATCCAGTCTTATTCAATCTACTTCCTCAGAGCCCTTTAGAGGGCTGTCATGGACTTGCCCTCTGGGGGTCTTTATCATGCAGCCTGGGCTCAGATTATTACTGCCCTGGGCATTAGAGTGCCATTCAGTGCAGCAGCAAGGACTGTCTGGCCTGCTGTTACCAAAGGAAGAAGAGATGAACCCATCAAGTTAAATAAAAATATCAACCACTCAACTTTATAACTAGCTTTTAGAGCAAAGTGCACATTGAAGGACATAACACAGAAAAAATAAAACAAACATATTCTTGGCACACTTACCAAAAAAAATACACTGTTTAACAATTTGCGTTAAAAACAGAGGTTTTAGTTGCACATATGCATATGTGGAAGCCCCGCTGCCTCGTCAGCGCCGATCTGTATAGTGCGATCCTAACTGTAATCTTTTAAAAAAGACTATAGGTTGGAGCATATCTAGTAATTAATAAATTGGGGGTATGTGAATGGAGGAGGAACAGATAAATGATAGAATCTCCCCTGTTCATTCACAGATTGTGTTGCATTATGGGACAACAATAGTCCTACGCTGTTAACCTCTTCAGGACCAGACGATTGCGCATTATCTGGTAGCAAGAAGAAAGAATTTTACAGTCGGAAGGAAATGGTATACACACCATTACAGGTGATTTATGTGATTGGTGCTCTATCCTCCACTCAAAAATACTTAACTTCAGCTTTAAAGATCTGTCAAGGCATACATATGGTAACTGCCATTTCTAACTTGTGCTTGAAGGTAGATGTTTTCAAGGCTGTTGTTTCTATCTTTGCTTTACCCATTAGCAGTGGCATCGCTAGGGGGTGCCTTTTGGGGCTATAGCCCTGAATCTGGGGCCCATAGCCCTGAGTCTCTGCAGGGGTCCCCAAGCGAGCTTAATGAAAACAAACTGACAAAGCGTTGTACTAACACAATCAATGTTAGTACAGTGATCTCCGCCGCTGAGCTATTTTTCTCTGACAGGGGGACCACCCCCGCTACAATACACTTGTCAGCGCTGATCAGATGCTTGTTCTCCAGCATGCTCGTTCGTCAGAAGTTGGTCATGAGATCGGCTTCTGTTGGACAGGCAGATGTACACACGGGCTGAAAGTGGGCCTGTTTCTACTGTGCTGGCCGATTTCAGCCTTTATTTGGTCCGTGTGTACCCATCCCTACTCTCCTTTTCAGGCCAATATGTGCCAGCTTAACCAGCTGCAGCACAGACAGACACCTCCTCTACAGGAACACACAGGGCTCCAAGTCCTTGCACCTATTAATAGTCTTTAATGCCTGGTAGGAGCACCAGGGAGAAACAAGACAGCATGCAGCTACCTCCCCTTTAAAAAACACGAGGACCGTGCTCCCTTACCCGTTACAGCATACAGTATAATGGTGCTGACTTTGGTGGTGTTGTCACTACTTTGTAGATAGAATTCTTGGCTGTGTATGGCTTGTAATGATTGCTTGTCACAATATCTCCGCAAAGCAGAAATGGGTTGGTTTAAGTTGTCACAATGTTGGAAAAATGTATTATGCTGGAGAATTTTTATTGTTGCCTTTGTTATTACATTAGTTCATGCATATGTGTTTTGACAATGCATTTAGTGGCTAAGCTAGTGTTACCCTTATTGAGAGATACGACATAGTCCTTTGGTGCCCAACGTGTGGCTTATGGTACTTACTGTATGACCTAGTATACCTTCTTATTGAAAAAATGATCACGTGTTATAAGGTTGTTTTTTTGTTTTTTTTGCCTTCCTGTTTATCAACTGTGGCTTTAAGGACATTGCTAAGACACACCCAGCTGTAATTGTCCACCTCCACCATCACAGGAGGGAGTTCTTTCCCTGATTCAATCCCCATCACATGTACCTTCTCTCTGATGATGGAGTAGCTCTGATCTCAGGGTATGACAGCTCACTCCTGTGATGGTCGGGGTGAGCAGTACCACCGGGGATTGTCTTAGCAGCATCCTAACAACAAGGCAGGACGGGGAGATTCATAATGTATGGAAATTGCCTACAGGGGCAATATTCAACTTTGGTCAGAGCTGTACAGTTTGTGTTTATCTACAGACACCCCCTATCTGCATAGGCATTTTTTTTAGTAAAGGTCCCCTATGCCTTTAACCACTTGCCAACCAGCCACCGCAGTTGTACTGTTTGAGAATGGCACGGCTGGGCGAAACAACGTTATGTAACGTTGCTTCGCCCTGCGCCCACTAGGGGCACGCACGCGCCCCCTGCTCGCCCACGGGGCCATTGCGAGTGCCTGGCGGTCGCAGTCACCGCCAGGCTCCCGCGATCACTCGGGGCACACGGAGAACCAGGATCTGTGTGTGTAAACCGGTTCTCTTAAGGGGGAGAAGAGTATGAACAATATAGAGTATGAACAGTGATCTGTCATCTCCCCTACACAGTCCCCTCCCCCTTTCAGTTAGAACAGACACTAGGGAACACAATTAACCCCTTGATCGCCCCCTAGTGTTAACCCCTTCCCTGCCAGTGACATTTTTACAGTAATCAATGCATTTTTATAGCACCGATCGCTGTATAAATGCCAATGGTCCCAAAAATGTGTCAAAATTGTCCGACGTGTCCACCATAATGTTACAGTCCCAATAAAAATCGCAGATCACCGCCATTACTAGTAAAAAGTAAATAAATAAATAAAAATGCCATAAAACTATCCCCTATTTTGTAGACGCTATAACTTTTGCGCAAACCAATCAATATCCGCTTATTGCAATTTTTTTTACCAAAAATATGTAGACGAATACATATCGGCCTAAACTGAGGAAAACATTTTTTTAATATATATATATATATTTTTGGGGAATATTTATTAAAGCAAAAAGTAAAAAATATTGTGTTCTTTTCAAAATTGTCGCTCTTTTTTCGTTTATAGCGCACAGAATAAAAACCACAGAGGTGATCAAATACCACCAAAAGAAAGCTCTGTTTGCGGGAAAAAAAGGACGTCAATTTTGTTTGGGTGCAATGTTGCACGACTGCGCAATTGTCAGATAAAGCGATGCAGCGTCGAATCGCAAAAAGTGCTCTGGTCAAGAAGGGGGTAAAATCTAACGGGGCTGAAGCAGTTAAAGACATCAATTTTAAGGGGACTGTAGGTATAAAAAAAATGTGATTTGTAAAGGGACTGTTATGGCAGTGATCTCTAACAGTCTCACATCCATGGTATCTTATATCTTGGTTGACCACCATTGATATCTACACTATATTGTTAAAAGTATTGGGACACCTGCTTTTACATGCACATGAACTTTAATGGTGTTCTAGTCCGTAGGGTTCAATATTGAGTTGACCCACCCTTTGCAGCTATAACAGCTTCAACTCTTCTGGGAAGGCTGTCCACAAGGTTTAGGAGTGTGTTTGTGAGGTCAAGAAGGCCTGGCTTGCAGTCTCCACTCTAATTCATCCCAAAGGAGTTCTTCGGTTGAGGTCAGGACTCTGTGCAGGACAGTCAAGTTCCACCCCAATATCACTCATCCATGTCTTTATGGACCTTGCTTTGTGCACTGGTGTGCAGTCATGTTGGAACAGGAAGGGGCCATCCCCAAACTGTTCCCACAAAGTTGGGAGCATGAAATTGTCCAAAATGTATTGGTAAGCTAACACCTTAAGAGTTCCCTTCACTGGAACCCAGGGGCCAAGTCCAGCCCTGAAAAACAACCCCACACCACAATCCCTCCTCCACCAAATGATTTGGACCAGTGTACAAAGCAAGGTCCATACAGACATGGATGAGCAAGTTTGGGGTGGGGGAACTTGACTGGCCTGACCTCAGGCCAAATAGAACACCTTTGGGATGAATTAGAGTGGAGGCTGTGAGCCAGGCCTTCTCGTCCTCACAAATGAGCTTCTGGATGAATGGTCAAACATTCCCATAGACCATAGGTGTGCGCAGGGGGTGTGCCGGGTGTGTCCAGGCTCACCCTTATCACCCCGTGTGGCGCAGATTCCCCCTGCTGATGTTTCACCAAAACCACCCAATGGGGCTCCTAAAAAAAAATTGTAAAAAATAATACAAAAATAGAATAATAAATAACTACTGACACCAACCTCTACCCTACTAACAAGTCAATGTTTTAATACATTTTAAATGTTTTTTTTTACATTTATTTATAAGAGTGTGTGTGTGTGTATATATTACACATACATACATGCACGCATGCACACGTGTTTGAGCTTTGGGGTGCACACCCTAATACAATAGGCTGTACACACCTATGCCATAGACGCACTTCTAAACCTTGAGGACAGCCTTTCCAGAAGAGTTGAAGCTATTATAGCTGCAATGGGTAGGCCAACTCAATATTGAATCCTACGGACTAAGACTGGAATGCCATCAAAGTCCATGTGCGTGTAAAGGCAGGCATCCTGATACTTTTGGTGATATAGTGTGTGTGTATATATATATATATATATATATATATATACATATATATATATATATATATATATATATATATATATATATATATATATATATATATATATATATATATATTCACATATAACGTTCAGTTCCCTTTTAAGCCTTCCAACACTAGATATGCATATTCTTAATACATTGCCATGATTCCCTAGGTACAGGAGACTGGATCAGGATGACAGCCCAGGAACTTGCATCTCCAAAAACAGGTCAGCAATACTGTCAGTGGTGGTCAGTTTTCTTGATATGGGGGGACCTCAAGAGCAGCCCTCAACATGACCAACAAGAACATACAATTCAACAATTATGCATTATCAGAGACAGCAGACACACAACAGGATATAGTCAAAGACTATAGGGGATGGTCAGAAACTGTGAACATTTTTCAGAAGATGGTCATTGACTGCAGACATGATACAAGAGGTGGTCAGAGACTGAAAATGTGATAGAATTGATGGTCGGAGACTGCTGACATGCAATTGGAGATGTTGGAGACATGCTTCAGGATATAGTATAATGCAGCGTACAGACGAGCGGACTTTTTGACCGGACTGGTCCGACAGACTTTCCGGCGGACTTTCGAAGGACTTCCGACGGACTTTTTAACAAACGGACTTGCCTACACACGATCACACCAAAGCCCGACGGATTCGTACGTGATGACATACACCGGACTAAAATAAGGAAGTTGATAGCCAGTAGCCAATAGCTGCCCTAGCGTCGGTTTTTGTCCGTCGGACTAACATACAGACAAGAGGATTTCTGGGTCCGGCGGAGATACGACGTAAAGATTTGAAGCATTTTCCAAATCTAAAGTCCGTAAGACTTTCGACAGAAAAAGTCAGCTAAAGGTCCGATGAAGCCCACACACGGTCAGATTGTCCACCGGATTCGGTCCGTCGGATCAGTCCGGTCGAAAAGTCCGCCAGTGTGTACACGGCATTAGACTGAAGGCTGTTAGGTAGTCATAGACATGATAAGCTGGAGTAAAATATATTTCAATAAAAAAAAAAAAATTAATTCAATAGCACATGAAAACTTTGAGGGGATGGGTGGAATTAGTTGGCCATCGCTTTGATTACTTGCTGCATCTGTTTGAGCAGGGCTATTGTGACGTTCAAGGGAAGGACGGCTTTAATTGACTTCTATAGGAAGTGGCTAAACATCTGAAGGCCAGCTCTGCAGAAGTCTAATGCCGCGTACACACGGTCGGACTTTTCGTCTACAAAAGTCCAACGGACGCTGACGGACTAAAGCTGGCTGGTAATCCGATCGTGTGTGGGCTTCTCCGGACTTTCAACGGACTTTTTTAGCCTCAAATCCGACGGACTTTAGATTTGAAACATGCTTCAAATCTTTACGTCGTAAGTACGACGGACCCCGAAATCCGCTCGTCTGTGTGCTAGTCCGGACAAAAACCCATGCTAGGGCAGCTATTGGCTACTGGCTATGAACTTCCTTATTTTAGTCCGGTGTACGTCATCACGTACGAATCCGTCGGACTTTTGTGTGGTCGTGTGTAGGCAAGTCCGTTCGTAAGAAAGTCTGCCGCAAGTCCGCCGAAGGTACGTCGGAAGTCTGTTGGACAGGCTGTCGGACTTTTGTAGACGAAAAGTCCGACCGTGTGTACGCGGCATTAGGATTATGTTTCATGATTAGGTGGAAAATTATGTTTTCTCTTTGATCGTGTTGTTTTTCAGTAGAGCAGATGATTTTTATCTCAGATTCAAAGTCACATTCATACAGAAGGTTATTTCATTTTGTTTTCTTATCTGTTAATGAAAAAAGTATATAGCAATAAAGAGGATCTCTCACTTGTGAAAAAATCAACCATCAGCGTGAAGTGTTATGCGGTTTCCTAATAAACCTTATTTTCTTCAAAAACTGCCTCTCTAAAAAGAAATAAGTGGTCCTTAGTTTTCCAGGACTTCAATGTAAATTTTTAGACATTCCTGCTATATGCCTCTGTTCTCTATCATTCTTCCTTCTAAAGCCTCTAAAATACCATGAACTGTTTCAATAAACAGTACCTTGAAAATATATTCATACCCTTTGAAATTTTCCACATTTTGTCATGTTACATCCAAAAACGTAAGGCTACTTTCACACTGAGGTGCTTTACAGGCACTATAGCACTAAAAATAGCGCCTGTAAAGTGCCTCTCCTGTCACTCCAGTGTGAAAGCCCGAGGGTTTTCACACTGGAGCGGTGCTCTTGTGGGGCGTTAAAAAAAGTCCTGCAAACAGCATCTTTGAGGAGCTTTAGGAGCGGTAAATACACCGCTCCTTAAGTGCCCCTGTCCATTGAAATCAATGGGCAGCACCGCCAAAGTGCCTGTAAAGTGCCTGCAAAGCACCAGCGGCAGTGGCACTTTGCGGGCACCATTAACCCTTTATTCGGCTGCTAGCAGTGGTTAAAAGCGCCCCACTAGCGGCCGAAAAAGCGCCACTAAAACGACGGTAAAGCACCGCTAAAACTAGTGGCGCTTTACCGCCGACGCCCCCGCGCCTCAGTGTGAAAGTGCCCAAAATTTATTTTATTGGGGATTTTTTTGAAAAGTGTGTTGTGCATTTGTATTCAGCCCCCTTTATTCTGATACCACTAACTAAAATCTAGTGGAACCTATTGCCTTCAGAAGTCACCTAATTAGTAAATAGGGTACACCTGTGTGTAATTTAATCTCAGTATAAATTCAGCTGTTCTGTGAAGCCCTCAGAGGTTTGTTAAAGAATCTTAGTGAACAAACAGCATCATGAAGGCCAAGGAACACACCAGACAGGTCAGGGATAAAGTTGTGGAGAAGTTTAAAGCAGGGTTAGGGTATAAAAAATATCCCAAGCTTTTAACATCTTGCGGAGCACTGTTCAATCCATCATCCGAAAATGTAAAGAGTATGGTGCAACTGCAAACCTACCAAGACATGGCCGTCCACCTAAACTGACAGGCCGGGCAAGAAGAGCATTAATCAGAGAAGCAGCCAAGAGGCCCATGGTAACTCTGGAGGAGCTACAGAAATCCACAGCTCAGGTGGGAGAATCTGTCCACAGGACAACTATTAGTCGCACACTCCACAAATCTGGTCTTTATAGAAGAGTGGTAAGAAGAAAGCCATTGTTAAAAGAAAGCCATAAGAAGTCCCGTTGGCAGTCTGTGAGAAGCCATGTAGGGGACACAACAAACATGTGGAAGAAGGTGCTCTGGTCAGATGAGACCAAGATTTTACTTTTTGGCCTAAAAGCAAAAACGCTATGTGTGGCAGAAAAATAAAACTGCACATCACCCTGAACACACCATCCCCACCATGAAACATGGTGGTGGTAGCATTAAGTTGTGGGGATGCTTTTCTTCAGCAGGGACAGGGAAGCTGATCAGAGTTGATGGGAAGATGGATGGAGACAAATACAGGGCAATCTTAGAAGAAAACCTGTTAGAGTCTGCAAAAGACTTGAGACTGGGGTGGAGGTTCACCTTCCAGTAGGGCAACGACCCTAAACATACAAATATAGCAACAATGGAATGGTTTAGATCAAAGCATATTCATGTGTTAGAATGGCCAGTCAAAGTCCAGACCTAAATCCAAATGAGAACCTGTGGCAAGACTTAAGAATTGCTGTTCACAGATGCTCTCCATCCAATCTGACAGATCTTGAGCTATTTTGCAAAGAAGAATGGGCAAAAATGTCACTCTCTAGATGTGCAAAGCTGGTAGAGACACCCCCAGAAAGACTTGCAGCTGTAATTGCAGTGAAAGGTGGTTCTACAAAGTATTGACTCAGGGGGGCAGACTACAAATGCACGCCACACTTATCAGATATTTATTTGTAAAAAATGTTGAAAACCATTTATAATGTTCCTTCCACTTCACAATTTTGTGCCTCTTTGTGTTGGTCTATCACAAAAAATTCCCAATAAAATACATTTAGGTTTTTGGTTTTAACATGACAAAATGTGGAAATTTTCAAGGGGTATGAATACTTTTTCAAGGCACTGTATGCATTTTTGTGGTCAAGTGTAAAGCTGAAGTCCGGACAATCAGTTAAATACACATAAAAGATATATTAGAGCTGGCAAAGGATTTGAATTTGTGTCCATCCAGTGCTCGATTTAGACAGCTCTGACTGACAACACAGTGCTGAAATCCTGTTGCTGGCAAGACCTGTGCTTGTAATCACTTTGGAAGAAATGCCATTAAAGGTCCAGTTCCTTTGTAGGCCATTCACATTGGTTTCAATAAAGCCTTGGCAAAGGGGACATTTATGGACCCCTGAAACCCACTGGATACTTTTTGGATTGTTTTCTCAAACTGTTATTAGAATAAAGTTGTATCTGGTCCTTTTAACAGTAGTTTGGGGCTATAATTTGCATATATGTAACATTACACTACAAGACTGTGGAGATCCTATGCGGTGTAGAAGTCATCTGCCCAGTAACCATATTACTTACATCAATACTTTTAGATAGCAATAGCAGTAAAATAACCTTATGTGTCCAGTGCTATTTTCTACTATCCTGGACACAGTCCTGCCTGGCAGGACAGAAGATCTCATCTTTCTTTATTGCAGTTAAAGTGGTTGTCAACCCAAACAGATACCCAATGAAGTAACTAGCCTCAGGTAAAACACAAAGATTAAACAAATCCTTCTATATAATTTGTACCTGATTATCTGCTCCCTCTCTCCTCTACATCTATTCTAAGTGCAGAATTTACACAGCTTGTCTGAACTTTCAGAAAACAGAGGGAGGGGCTCTTAAGTTACACCCTGCAGAGCTCAGTGAGAGCTGATTGGAGGGAAAGGACACCCCCTTCACACAGTGCACAGGGATAGAGCTGAGGCTGTCAATCACAAGTTATGTGGTGGAGGTCTCTCCCCTGTCGCCTTTATTTTTTGGTGTGGGGAAAACTTGCAGATAACAGAGGAAAGAGGCAGCAGACAGAAATGACACTTAGTGCTCTGGTTTGGGACATGTACACATTATAGCGGGATATGCTGTGTTCATATTTCATGTCTAAGGTTTACAACCACTTTAAATAATACTTATAGATTTTGTCCCTACTCTGAGTGTGACTGGACAGCTAAAGGAGAAACAGCAGAGTGATTATCTCTTCTCTCTGTCACTCTGCTCCTATACGTATATTGCTTGATAGCACATGGGCACTGCAGCTTAACGAACTGGCTCCTTTCGTTGCTTCTCCTTCTTCCAGTCTGAGCCCTGCAAGAGGCTGATACTGGGTCAAATTCAGGGACGTACACTGCTTGCATTTAAAAATGCATGTGATAATGTATACATTGTTTTAGATCTGCATTCATTTGTGTATTTTATATCTGCCTGGAGTTCAGCTTTAAAGCATGCCCTGGGAGCTGGAAAGAAACTGCCGCACAGAAAGAAGGCAATCTGCTGGTACAGATGGGGTTTGCAATCATTCTTTATGGCAGTTCTCTGTCATCACCCTGGCACCTATGTGAATAGAATTTGGATGGCTGCAGAGACTATGGCAGATCTGGCAGCTATGAAGCACAATGACAGTGTTTACACAAACTAACTTTGACAAATCATTGATTTACATTTACTTGTCCATTAACCAAGTCTTCAAGGGGGTCATGATCCTTATATAAATGACATTTAGCTTGCTAAAGTACAATGTGCTTTAAATATTTACCATTTTCCATTTTGTTAAAATAATACATGATTTCATCCTTCATTGCATCTTAGCGTGGCTGATCTCCAGCAGCCTCTTTCCAACCATTTCTGAGCTATATGGACTTCGGTGATGTCTGCATGACTTATCTCAGGAAGATATTGGAGTATGTATGGGATTTTTTTAGGTGCTTGTACTAGGAAATAGATCCAAGAAAAAATATTAAAAGAAATACATTTTATTTTTTTAACATTTAACAAACAATATCACAGAAAGTACATATAGTACAGTCCTTATGGATACAGCAAGTTTGATGTGGTTCCCAACATGTTTCACCCTCAATCTGGGCTTCTTCAGGGAATTCTGTCCAATTAGAGCATAAACCTTCCCAGGATCTAGGACAAGTATAAAAAAAAAGCTGCAATCAATGGAGATTCAAGTGTTCTACAAACACCACAACAAGCCAAGGACTATAGGTGGCATTTAAAGACCAAACAATTACATTTGCAGAAACGTGAAATGCCCAGGGACACGAAATTTCCAAGACAGGCCACTCGTATAAAGAGCTGAAGTCCTCTAATGTGTGTGCATGTCCCTGTGGCTCCAAACGTCAGCTCTTTATACGAGTGGCCTGTCTTGGAAATTTGTGTCCCTGGGCACTTCACGTTTCTGCAAATTGCATTTTTTGGTACTTAAATGCTTCCTATGGTCACCTGCAGTCTTTGGCTTGTTGTGGCGTTTGTAAAACCCTTGAATCTCCATTAATTGCAGCTTTTATACACTTGCCCTAGATCCTGGGAAGGTGTATGTTCCAATTGGACAGAATCCCCTGAGGAAGCCAAGTTAGAGGGCGAAAAATGTTGGTAACCACATCAAACTTGCTGTATCCATAAGGACTGTACTATATGTACTTGCTGTGATATTGTTTTTAGATATTTTTTAACTAATGATAAAATAAAATGTATTTCTTTTAATATTTTTCTCGGATCTATTTCCTAGTACAAGCACCTAAAAGGGAGGGGATCATGCTCTGCTTCAGTATGTCACAGTACATGTTGACATACATGGTTCCCTCAATGAACTGTGGCTCCCCAGTGCCGGCAGCACTCATGCAGCCCCAGACCATGACACTCCCACCACCATGCATGACTGTAGGCAAGACAAACTTGTCTTTGTACTCCTCATCTGGTTGCCGCCACACACGCTTGACTCCATCTGAACCAAATAAGTTTATCTTGGTCTCATCAGACCACAGGACATGGTTCCAGTAATCCATGTCCTTAGTTTGCTTGTCTTCAGCAAACAGTTTGCGGGCATTCTTGTGCATCATGCATCATTCCATTCAGACCAATTTGTGTGTGGCGTATGGTCTGAGCAATGACAGGCTGACACCCACCCCTTCAACCTCTGCAGCAATGCTGGCAGCACTCATATGTCTATTTCCCAAAGACAACCTTTGGATATGACGCTGAGCACGTGCACACAACTTCTTTGGTCGACCATGGCGAGGCCTGTTCTGAGTGGAACCTGTCCTGTTAAACCACTGTTTGGTCTTGGCCACCATGCTGCAGCTCAGTTTCAGGGTCTTGGCAATCTTCTTATAGCCTAGGCCATCTTTATGTGTAGAGCAACAATTCTTTTTTTCAGATCCTCAGAGAGTTCTTTGCCATGAGGTGCCATGTTGAACTTTCAGTGACCAGTATGAGAGAGTGAGAGTGATAACACCAAATTTAACACATCTGCTCCCCATTCACACCTGAGACCTTGTAACACTAACGAGTGGAGGGAAAATGGCTTTTTGGGCCCAATTTGGACATTTTCACTTAGGAGTGTACTCACTTTTGTTGCCAGAGGTTCAGACTTTAATGGCTGTGTTGAGTTATTTTTACAAGCTGTATACTCACTACTTTACATTATAGCAAAGTTTCATTTCTTCGGTGTTGTCACATGAAAAGATATAATAAAATATTTACAAAAATGTGAGGGGTGTACTCACCTTTGTCAGATACTGTATATATATTTATATATATATAGATATCTATATATAGATATATAGATATCTATATATAGATATATAGATATCTATATATAGATATCTATATATCTATATATAGATATATAGATATCTATATATATATGTATATACATGTATATATATCTATATATATATCTATATATATAGATATATATATAGATATATATATATTATTTTTTTCACATAAAGTGGGTAAGGGTTAGCAACCATTTAAGGTTTTTATTGCTGTCTATGACAGCTTTCCAACAGAGCCTTTCCTCTCACTTCCTGTTGTGTATGTAGGACAGGAAAAAAAACGGTCTCAATGGGATACACAGTTGTGTGAAAAAGTAATTGCCCCCTAAACCTAATAACTGGTTGTTCCACCTTTGGTGGCAACAACTGCAATCAAGCGTTTGCGGTCACTGGCAATGAGTCTTTCATATTGCTGTGGAGCAATTTTGGCCCACTCTTCTTTGCAGAATTGTTTTAATGGAACCTGTCCTGTTAAACCACTGTTTGGTATTGGCCACCATGCTGCAGCTCAGTTTCAGGGTCTTGGCAATCTTCTTATAGCCTAGGCCATCTTTATGTGTAGAGCAACAATTCTTTTTTTCAGATCCTCAGAGAGTTCTTTGCCATGAGTTTTCCAGCATGAACGGCCTGTGTAAGGTCATGATACAGCATATCAATTGGATTTAAATCCGGGCTTTGACTAGGCCACTCCAAAACCTACATTTTGCTTTGTTTGACCCATTTGGAGGTGGACTTGATGTTGTGTTTCGGATCATTGTCCTGCTGCATAACCCAGGTGCACTTGAGCTTGAGGTCACAAACTGATGGCCGGACATTCTCCTTTAGGATTTTCTGGTAGAGCTCAGAATTCATGGTTCCATCAATTATGGTAAGTCGTCCAGGTCCTGAAGCTGCAAAGCAGCCCCAGACCATCATGTTACTACCACCATGTCTGACTGTTGGTATGATGTCCTTGTTATGAAATGCTGTATTAGTTTTATGCCAGATGTAATGGGACGCACACCTTCCAAAAAGTAAAATTTTTGTCTCATCAGTCCACAGAATATTTGCCTAAAAGTCTTGGGGATAATCAAGAGGTTTTTTGGTAAATGTGAGGTGAGCCTTTGTGTTTTTGGTCAGCAGTGGCTTTGGCCTTGAAACTCTCCCATGGATGCCATTTTTTCCCAGTCTCTTTCTTATTGTTGAATCGTGAACACTGATCTTACCTGAGGCAAGTGAGGCCTGCAGTTCTTTAGATGTTGTTCTGTGTTCTTTTATGACCTCCTGGATGAGTCGTCGTTGTGTTCTTTGAGTCATTTTGGTTGGCCGGCCACTCCTGGTAAGTTTTTTGTGGATAATGGCTCTCACCTTGGTTCGCTGGTGTCCCAAAGCCTTAGAAATGGCTTTGTAATCCTTTCCAGACTGATACATGTCAATGACTTTGTTTCTCATTTATTCTTGAATTTCTATAGATCACGGCATGATGTATACCCTATACCGCAAGGATAGAGAGGGTAAAAAAGGGGGAGGGGTATGCCTATATATCAAGAATAATGTACAAGTGAATGTGAGAGATGACATCACTGAGGGGGCTAGGGAGGAGGTGGAATCTTTATGGGTAGAGCTCCAAAGGGATGAAGCTAAGGGGAAAATAATACTGGGAGTATGCTATAGGCCCCCTAACCTGAGGGAGGAAGTGGAGACGGATCTCCTATCACAAATTGGATTAGCAGCAAGGATGGGAAGTGTTATCATAATGGGGGATTTTAATTATCCAGACATAGACTGGGCGAAGGGAACCGCGCACTCATTTAAGGCTCGCCAGTTCCTTAGTGTCTTGCAGGACAATTTTATGGGTCAGATGGTAGACGCACCAACTAGAAATAAAACATTACTAGATCTACTGATTACCAACAATACAGACCTGATCACAGATGTGGAAATACGGGGCAATTTAGGTAACAGCGATCATAGGTCAATTAGTTTCAGTATAAATCACACAAATAGGAAACATGAAGGGAACACAAAGACACTGAATTTCAAAAGAGCCAACTTCCCTAAACTACAAACTTTGCTAAAAGGCATAAATTGGGATAAAATATTAGGAACAAAGAATACGGAGGAGAGATGGGTTTGCTTTAAGAGCATATTAAATAAGGGCATTAGCCAATGTATCCCATTGGGTAATAAATTTAAAAGAGCGAACAAACATCCTGGATGGCTTAACTCCAATGTAAAAATGCATATAAAAGCAAAGGAGAAGGCCTTAAAAAAATACAAGGTTGAGGGATCATCCTCAGCATTCAGAATTTATAAAGAATGCAATAAGAAATGTAAGGGTGCAATTAGGATGGCTAAGATAGAACATGAAAGACACATAGCAGAAGAGAGCAAAAAAAATCCCAAGAAATTCTTTAAGTATGTAAACAGTAAAAAAGGGAGGACAGACCATATTGGCCCCATAAAGAATGAGGAAGGACATCTGGTTACAAAGGATGGGGAGATAGCAAAGGTATTGAATGTATTCTTCTCCTCAGTCTTCACGAGTGAATCGGGGGGCTTCAGGAACCAAAACTGCAGTGTTTATCCTCATGACACAACACAGGAAGCACCTACATGGTTAACAGAGGACGGAATTAAAATTAGACTTGAGAAACTTAACATTAATAAATCACTGGGACCAGATGGCTTGCATCCGAGGGTACTTAGGGAACTCAGTCAGGTGATTGCCAGACCGTTGTTCCTAATTTTTACAGACAGTCTATTGACTGGAATGGTACCAGCTGATTGGAGAAAAGCCAATGTAGCACCAATATTTAAAAAGGGCCCAAAAAACATCCCTGGGAATTACAGACCAGTTAGCCTAACATCGATAGTATGTAAACTCTTGGAGGGGATGATAAGGGACTATATACAAGATTTTAGTAATAAGAATGATATCATTAGCAGTAATCAGCATGGATTCATGAAGAATCGTTCTTGCCAAACCAATCTATTAACCTTCTATGAGGAGGTGAGTTGCCATCTAGATAAAGGAAGGCCCGTAGACGTGGTGTATCTGGATTTTGCGAAAGCATTTGACACAGTTCCCCATAAACGTTTACTGTACAAAATAAGGTGCGTTGGCATGGACCATAGGGTGAGTACATGGATTGAAAACTGGCTACAAGGGCGTGTTCAGAGGGTGGTGATAAATGGGGAGTACTCAGAATGGTCAGGGGTGGGTAGTGGGGTTCCCCAGGGTTCTGTGCTGGGACCAATCCTATTTAATTTGTTCATAAACGACCTGGAGGATGGGATAAACAGTTCAATCTCTGTATTTGCAGACGATACTAAGCTAAGCAGGGCAATAACTTCTCCGCAGGATGTGGAAATCTTGCAAAAAGACCCGAACAAATTAATGGGGTGGGCGACTACATGGCAAATGAAGTTCAATGTAGAAAAATGTAAAATAATGCATTTGGGAGGTAAAAAAAAGGAATGCAATCTATACACTGGGGGGAGAACCTCTGGGGGAATCTAGGATGGAAAAGGACCTGGGGGTCCTAGTGGATGATAGGCTCAGCAATGGCATGCAATGCCAAGCTGCTGCTAATAAAGCAAACAGAATATTGGCATGCATTAAAAGGGGGATCAACTGCAGAGATAAAACGATAATTCTCCCGCTCTACAAGACTCTGGTCCGGCCGCACCTGGAGTATGCTGTCCAGTTCTGGGCACCAGTCCTCAGGAGGGACGTACTGGAAATGGAGCGAGTACAAAGAAGGGCAACAAAGCTAATAAAGGGTCTGGAGGATCTTAGTTATGAGGAAAGGTTGCGAGCACTGAACTTATTCTCTCTGGAGAAGAGACGCTCGAGAGGGGATATGATTTCAATTTACAAATACTGTACTGGTGACCCCACAATAGGGATAAAACTTTTTCGCAGAAGAGAGTTTAATAAGACTCGTGGCCACTCATTACAATTAGAAGAAAAGAGGTTTAACCTTAAACTACGTAGAGGGTTCTTTACTGTAAGAGCGGCAAGGATGTGGAATTCCCTTCCACAGGCGGTGGTCTCAGCGGGGAGCATTGATAGCTTCAAGAAACTATTAGATAATCACCTGAATGACCGCAATATACAGGGATATGTAATGTAATACTGACACATAATCACACACATAGGTTGGACTTGATGGACTTGTGTCTTTTTTCAACCTCACCTACTATGTAACTATGTGTTGTTTTTCTTTTAGATCTTTTAGTGTGCTTCACTTGGTCAGACAGCTTCTATTTAATTGATTTTTTGATTCAACAGGTCTGGCAGTAATGAGGCCCGGGTGTTGCAAGTGAAATTTAACACAGCTTTCCAAAAAATTGTGGATAATCACAGTTCATTCATAATTCAGCATGGGAGGGGGCAATTACTTTTTCACATAGGGCCAGGCAGGTTTGAACAGCTTTTTTCCCATAATAAATGAAATAATCATTTTAAAACTGCATCTTGGATTTTTGTGGGTTATCTTTGTGTAATATTAACATTTGTTTGATGATCTGAAACATTTAAGTGTGAGAAATATGCAAAAAAATAAAAAATCAGGAAGGGGCAAATACTTTTTCACTGTTGATGGCAAAAAAAAAATGTAACATGGGTTTTAATTCTTCCCTGCTCGCTCTAGTCAAAACCAAGAAGTAATACTTTAAATCTACATTTAGAATTTCATTAAGGGATTTCATAAATCTATTGATATAGCAGAATTCCTATAATGAAAGTGTACAAACCTTTTTGCTCTCTCTACACATTCAGCATCAAATAGTGCATATTGCTGCAAAGTGCATTATCAGTCTACTCCTTCTTCACACTTAACCTGTTGAGACATTGAGTAATACAGCTGCCAAGCCATGGTGACCTGCAGGTCAAGGTACCCGTGTTAGTGCGGCAATTGGGCCCCCTTAGGATTTCCAACTTACCCTGCAGTGCCACTGTGCTGATTCCTGAGGAAGGACTGCCTTTCATTAAATCTCTTTAAAAATCCTTTTATCGTTTCATATTCTGCAGGACATTTCAGGAACGATTTGCTGAGTAAACACAGGCCACTGACATTCAATATAGGATAAACAACGTCTGCAGAAAGAAAGCTTACTGGAGTTAATATATAAACTGAGAGGAAGGAAAGGTAGAACTTCTTATCAGTGATTTTTTTTTTTTCAAGGCAGGTTAGGCAATGAAAGCTAACTGACTTTTTGCCTATACATTATCCTACTTTGACTTTGCTTCCCCTTTTTATATCTGGTTTCCACCAAGGCTGATTAATGCAAACACGAGCAAACTCATTGCTGTTGAATAAAGCCAGCGAGCATGGCATTTTTTTTTTTACAATAACGTTTGTTGTGATCAGTTTACATAAATTGCTTGCTTGGTTAAACTTGGTAGCAGCAAAGGTAATTTTATATTTACCCACTAAAAAAAGACTCGTGTTAAATGGACTCATTTGTTTGAATGAAGAATGGACCCAGATCAGAGCATTGCACACTGAGCAAATGTTTTACTGCAGCTGTGATTTTTTTTTAGGCAGACTGACTTAGGGGGCTTTCTACCCACTGATAACCAATGTAAAGAAGCCCATAGATTATTCAATTTTCTTTCCTTTCACCACAGGTGGAATAACATTACACTATGTTGTGATTTGTTAGTGATGTTTGCTTAAATATGCCCTAAAATAATTTTTCTGGTGAAAAGCTGTATCCTGCCTATCCACTACAGTGGTCTGTGTTGGCATAGCTGGGTAAAAAGGATGAGCTGGGTTTGGTCAAACTCAGTGTGAGCCCAGTTCACCCATGCCTGCCGGCCCAATCAGCTGCAGAGGGCATTACCCGCTTTGCAGCTGCACATGCACATAGGGGCTGGGGTGCTCTGGACATCATTGATCTTAAATGGGCACATGGCTATATTTGGTCAATGATGTTCCCAAGCATCCTGGCCCTTTTGTGTACATGTGACTGTGGGTGGGGATGTGGTGATGTAACAACCTCCCTCAGATTCTGAGTTGGACCGACTTTAGACCAAACCCAGTTCATCCCTACTGAGTAACAGCCACGGTCCCCAGCTCTAGTATTCCCACAGAGACTTGTATTGAAGAGAAGGAAATGCTTTTTTTTCTCAGATTATGTCTGTTACTGAGTGCTGATTACAGATTGCAGTAGTTCTAACTCTTTTTCCTGTTGGATTGCACAGTCGTCTTTGGATAGCCTGCACAACTGCCATTGGGTTTTAGGGATATGTATATTCTTTATTCCACACAGTAGGCCAATCACATCCACATTTCAAGTAAAATTAAATAAAAACCACTTAACATAAGGTGTCCTCATCAGAGCCCCCTTTTACATCAGATGTCCCAATCAGAGTCCCCCTTTACAGCAGGTGCTCCCCTTTACATCAGGTGTCCCCATCAGCATCCCCCTATACATCAGGTGTCCCCATCAGAGTCCCCCTTTACATCAGTTGTCCCCATCAGAGTCCTCCTTTACATCAGGTGTCCCCATCAGAGTTTCCCCATCAGAGTCCCCCTTTACATCAGATGTCCCCATCAGAGTCCTCCTTTACATCAGATGTCCCCATCAGAGTCCTCCTTTACATCAGGTGTCTCCATCAGCGTCCTCCTTTATATCAGGTGTCACAATCAGAGTCCTCCTTTACATTAGATGTCCCCATCAGAGTCCCTCTTTATATTAGATGTTCCCATTAGAGCCCCCCTTTACATTACATGTCCCCATCAGAGCCCCCTTTACATTACATGTCCCCCCTCATACTCACAGCTCTCACACGTCGCCTGTCTTCCACCTTCGTACTGGCCGAGATGAGTCAGAGAAACAGGTAGTGAAGGCACAGGACTCGCCAATCACTATTCTCCAAAAAAAGACATAATTCATGGACCACTTGGTCTTTTTCTGCTGTCACTTTTCTATATTTTGATGATGTGTGTTGGATACAGCAACTGCACAATGTCCACCAGTTTGGTATTCTCAATAAAAGTGGTTGTAAAGTCTCCCAAGGTTTTTCAACCTAAAGTGAAGTTCCAGGCTCTAAAAAAAATATATTAAAAGTTAGCAGCTACAAATAATGTAGCTGTGGCCTTTAATATAAGGACACTTACAGTCATAAGAGAAACAAATTGTTACCCCAGCTCCAGTGCCAATATAAAAGTCCACGAACTGTGACTGTGATCTCTAGCCAGGATGTTCAGACCCCACAGATATGATACTTAAATCAGGAAGGCTGTCAACTCGGATATTCTTGAATAAAAGTACTTTATTAGTTACATGGGACACGGGTACAGGCTATACACTGACTCGTTTCTGCTAAGAAGACTTCATCAAAGCAAGCTTACACTAACAGTACCTGTCCAGGGATCTTGCGATATGCCCCCCCCCCCCCCAACGGGGAGGGGGGGAGGAATGAAGGAGGAGGGCCGATGCAGATGCAGAAATTATGTACCTCGCAGCAGCGAGGTTAGGATGGAAGAATGCCTTAAAAGAACAAGAAAAGGTACAAAACAAATAGAAAAAGTTATATCCAAAAACGAGGGGTTTGTGGGGTGTATTTTTGCCTGGATCTCCACTTTAATGCATTCATTGCATTAAGGTGAAAAGCCTTCTGTGCTGCAGCTCCTCCCCAGAACCCCCATTTTTCTTACCTGAGCCCATCTGATCCAGCAATGTACATGAGCACAGCATCTCTAGCCACTGCTGCTCTCCTCTTTGGACAGATTGCATAGCCATTGGCTCCTGCTGCTTTTATTCAAAAGCTGTGACATGAGAGCAGCGGGACGCGGCTAAGTCCTGCTGTCTGTGTCCAAGAAAAAGAACCGCTGCTCCAGGTGTATAGAGATACGGCTGATTGGAGTATCTTGCAGAGTGCTAGCCCCGGCCCGCCTCCGTGGGAAACTTGGAAAGAAGAAAGAAATGGCTGCCTATCCAGAACTTCTGATTGCCTTTTATTATTATAACACCAAAGATACCAAACTGTGGTCACGTAGACGCGTTTCACACATACTTCTTGTGCTTAATCACTACTGTAATCAGTAATGATTAAGCACAAGATGTATGTGTGAAACGCGTCTACGTGACCACAGTTTGGTGTCTTTGGTGTTACCTTTGTGAAACAAAATAAAAGGCAATTGGAAGTTCTGGATGGGCAGCCATTTCTTCCTTCTTTCCGCTGTCTGTGTCAATGGACGCAGCAGCAGGACTCGAGGGCGTGCCCACATGGGGGAACGGCTTTCCATGGGGGAACCTGATGAAGAGGACGGGCCTGGAGCACCGGCGGGGCACCCCAGAAGAAGAGGATCGGGGCTGCTCTGTGCAAAACACTGGCAGGTAAGCATAGACATGTTTGTTATTTAAGAAAAAAAAATCAAAGTTTTCCAACCGCTTTAAACTGTTCTTTAATGTTAATATGGTCAGACCTGAGCAACGTATATAAACAGAATGTACCATTAAATAATTCAGGGGTCATGTGTACTATCCCGTTATTTTAGCCTTTCAGTGGAATTGGTCTTTAAATCTATTATTGTGTAGGTTATGTTGTGCAGGAACAAAAGCATAACTTCATTTTACTAGGAGGGCTCAGATGTCTTGCTGACCTCAAGGACACTGGCTGCCATAAAATAAAAAAATATCTTTCTAGACTGAGCCGATGCCTAGATCCTTGGGCGAAAGGTCCATTTCTCTCTACAACTCCATCTGTCCCTCGGTTGCTCATAAGTTTTCATTGTGCAGTTTAGAGCATATGGCAGGCATTGTGTGTGGCTAGCGTGACATAAAAATAAAATAACAAAGCATAAAAACAATATTACTTTCTCTCAAGCAGTGAACAGCCTGCAACAAATTACTTCACAGTAACTGCACTGATTGGTTTAAGGCTAATCTAAAAGGAAGTTTTAAAATGAGATTAAAACAAAATAAAAATGAAGGTAGTTCTAGTCTGGTCTCTGCCTGGCAGACTAGACACGTACAAGATCCTCTAGCATCAAATGTGTTATTATTCCTGCAGCACATAAAATAGAAAAAAGTAAAAGGTGCCAACCAAGCACAAATGTTTTGGGACAAAAGAAAATGTCAGAGTGAACTGGCAGTACCATCAAACTGAGGATAGGAAGAATAGGAAGTGTCTGCTTCAGCAACTAAGTTTAAACTTCAATTCCCAGAATGCTTTTCCAGACAAAAAGTAATGTTATTTTCTTAGCTTAAAGGGAATCTGTAGTTTTTTTTTTTAATATATACTGTATTTCATTTATGTTCAGTGCTTAAAAAAAAATGTTCTCTGTTCTGTTGAGAAAACGTCTTTCTTCTTTCTGTCCTATAGATGTGACACAAGAGGAAATTCTTCCAAAGTGAAACATTCAAATTAGACAATTTTCACCAGGTGTTCCCCCTAGGAAATTTCTCCTTACGTCCTGATTTGGTGACAACTGTAAAGTTTCCCATAACTTTCAATCCCATTGACAAAGGTAACCAGCCAAATACAGTGAGTGAAAATCTCTCTTTCAGTGCATCATTAGCAGTGAAAACCTAATAAGACAATCATTTTCAACACTTCAAAAAAAATTTGGCTGGACACATACTTTAAAGAATTTACTTCTGATACCACCCTGTCCTCAGCCTGCAGATTGGGCAGCAAAGGGGCAGCAGAAGAATGATAAAGAAGGCTCTCTACTGCCATTAAATGCTTGAAAAGACATTTGCATACATCACATTTCATTGGATGCTAGTCCTGTCCCTCCCTTTTCTAGGTTTGACTACACAGGTGCCTGTAAGCAGTAAATTAAGGCATTCATACCCCTTGAATTTAAAAAGTTAATTGATTTTTCATTGAAAAAAGAACTGCATTGATATATGTCTTTTAAATCTATACATATATAGTATATATACTCTCTCTCTCTCTCTCTCTCTCTCTCTCTCTCTCTCTCTCTCTCTCTCTCTCTCTCTCTCTCTCTCACAAAAGTATTGGGATACCTACCTTTATACGCACATGAACTTTAATGGCATCCCAGTCTTATTCCGTAGGGTTCAATATTAAGCTGGCCCACCCTTTGCAGCTATTACAGATTCAACTCTTCCGTAAAGACTGTCCACAAGGTTTAGGAGTGTGTCTATGGGAATGTTTGACCATTCCTCCAGAAGCGCATTTGTGAGCTTGTGAACATCATCTGATGTTGGACGAGAAGGCCTGGCTCACAGTCTCTTCACTAATTCACCCAAACGATGTTCTATCAGGTTGAAGTCAGGACTCTCTTCAGGCCAGTCAAGTTGCTCCACCCCAAACTCATTCATCCATATCTTTATGGACCTTTGGCTTTGTGCACTGATCCAAATCATTTGGTGGAGGGGGGATTATGGTGTGGGATTGTTTTTCAGGGGTTAGGCTTGGCTCCTTAGTTCCAGTGAAGGGACCTCTTAAGGCATCAGCATACCAAGACATTTTGGACAATTTCATGCTCCCAACTTTGTGGGAATAGTGGCCCCTTCCTGTTCCAACATAACTGCGCACAAGTGCACAAAGAAGGTCCATAAAGACATGGATGAGCGAGTTTGGGGTGGAAGAACTTGACTGGCCTGCATAGAGTCCTAACCTCAACCTTTGGGATGAATTAGAGCAGAGACTGCAAGCCAGGCTTTCTCGTCCAAAATCAGTGCCTGACCTCACAAATGTGCTTCTGGAAGAATGGTCAAACATTCCCAAAGACACACTCCTAAACCTTGTGGACAGCCTTCCCAGAAGAGTTGAAGCTGTTATAGCTGCAAAGGGCGGCCCAACTCAATATTGAACCCTACGGATAAAGACTGGAATGCCCTTAAAGTTTATGTGGGTGGGTATATATATAAACACACACTGTATTTATTTTTTTTTTCATGCACCAATAGTGATTAATAAAAAAATTGAAGTATGGCTGTTTTTGTTTTCTAATTGAAGCCTGCAAAGCAATGCAACCATGATCAGTTGTTTATGGATGCAATAATGCTCTGGCTCTTGCAGACTATTCTTCCAGCTGCAGTTCTATACTAAGGTATGGACTATTAGCTACAGAACTGCAGAAAGCATCAATGGGCTACAAGTGCGGTGACACCGCTGCAGTTGTGCTCGATTGAGAACTACGAGTCCCATTGCCGCAGTGAAGGAATGATGTGGCCATGCACAGCCTCACCAAATTCAAATAATGACAGTTATTTGAATTTGGGAGGGAGATGAACCCCCAGATTCTGTAAGTTGGGGGGGGGGGGCTTTTTGGGGTAGGGGGCTGCAGACTGCAACCATGTTTCAAGTTAAATCCTATATGTGGGTGGAAAATAAAACATGGGTTCTGGACTGCTTTTTAAATATCATGATTGCTCCATAAAATGCTTTGTTGACTAAGCCAGAAGGTCGTTTGAAGGGCTGAGCCAGCAATGCCTGTGTTAAACGAGGCTCCTAGAGTAGATGGGGAGAGTTTTTCTATTGTACAGATTACTCAGCTAGTCTCTTATGAGAAAAAACACAATTGAGGACACCTGTTCAGTGCCAACAGCCTGTGGAGTGCTAGGGCTGCCGGTGAGGAAATAAAATTGTAATGCTTAGCTGTAACTGCTCACCTGCTGTGAAATGGCTGCCAAATAAACTGCCTTCATTATTTATTTAAAACACACAGATGCCCAGCTAGTCCTACTCCTGTGTGCAATGCAGCAGCATGGAGAAAATCACTGACTGTTTTCATCACTTGGGCTCACTGGACAGAATCAGAAACACCATGGGCTACTAAATACAATGGAAAAGCTATCACGGCTGTAGTGTGGGACTTCAATACAGTCTGAGCTGAGAGGACCATTCATAAAAAAGAAGAGAGGATGGCAGACTGAATGAAGCGTTGGCTGATAAACGTGTCTCGTCACTTCTATTCATAACCCTGTACTGGTGCAATAAAATGCCTTTATCCGGACTGGCAGAATGAAGCACTTATGTCCTGACAACTTTATCTTGGCATAGTACTTGCTACGGCATTTGTAACATGCTTTAAAGTGACCCTGTCACCAACTTAGAAATAATACTGGTAAAAGCACAGAAAATTGAGCAGTTTAAATGCTTAGCTGCTATGTTTTTTCTTTCTATGAACAATTTTGTATTCACATGCAAGGTTTCTTTAAAATTGCTAGGGCAATTGACCAACCTGGATCTAATTCTCTAACCCAGCCACATCTTCTCTGCCACCTCATAGCCCTCTCCTTTTCTAGGACTAAATACTCTCTGTGCTGGTCCAATACTTCTAGGCCTCCTTTCACCTCTCTATATACAGTATCTCACAAAAGTGAGCCATTTTCCCTCCCAGGTGTCACGTGACTTGTTAGTGTTACAAGGTCTCAGGTGTGAAAGGGGAGCGGGTGTGGGTAAATTTGGTTCTATCTCTCACTCTCTCATACTGGTCACTGGAAGTTCTACATCGCACCTCATGGCATAGAACTCTCTGAGACATACTGAAGCAGAGCATGTTCCCCTCCCTTTGGAGATTGGGCCGCAGGGCAGTATTCCAACATGATAACAACCCCAAACACACCTCCAAGACAATCACTGCCTTGCTAAAGAGGCTGAGGGTAAAGGTGATGGACTGGCCAAGCATGCCTTCAGACCTAACCCTATTGAGCATCTGTGGGGCATCCTCAAAAAGAAGGTGGAGGAGCACAAGGTCTCTAACATCCACCAGCTCCGTGATGTCGTCATGGAGGAGTGGAAGAGGACTCCAGTGGCAACTTGAGAAGCTCAGGCGAACTCCATGCCCAAGAGGGTTAAGACAGTGCTGACAAATAATGGTGGCCACACAAACAGTTGACACTTTTGGCCCAATTTGGACATTTTCACTTAGGGGTGTACTCACTTTTGTTGCTAGCGGTTTAGACATTAATGGCTGTGTGTTGAGCTATTTTGAGGGGACAGCAAATTTACACTGTTATACAAGCTGTAAACTCACTACTTTACATTGTAGCAAACTGTCATTTCTTCAGTGTTGTCACATGAAAAGATATAATAAAATATTTACAAAAATGTGAGTGATGTACTCACTTTTGTGAGATACTGTATATATTGTATGCAGCTGCCGGGTAGAAGAAAGGTTGAATTCTCAGGAGCAGTCATTCTCAACCAGGGTTCCATGGTACCCTAAGATTCCTCCAGAGGTTCCTTATGCCGCGTACACACGAGTTGTGTGACTTCTCGACCGGACTGGTCCGATGGTCTATCCGACGGACTTTCGGCGGACTTCCAACGGACTTTCCCAATGAACGGACTTGGCTACACCCGATCACACCAAAGTCCGACGGATTCGTATGTGATAACGTACGACCAGACTAAAATAAGGAAGTTGATAGCCAGTAGCCAATAGCTGCCCTAGCGTCGGTTTTCGTCCGTCGGACTAGCATACAGACGAGCGGACTTTTCGATAGGAACTGGGTCCGGCGGAGTTCCCACGTAAAGATTTGAAACATGTTCCAAATCTAAAGTCCGTCAGATTTTTGACCGAAAAAGTCCGCTGCAGGTCCGATGAAGCCCACACACGGTCGAATTGTCCGCCGGACTCGGTCAGTCGGACCAGTCCGGTCAAAAAGTCCACTCGTGTGTACGCGGCATAAGGGTTCCTTGAGCTGTGGCTAATTGGCCTCCAGTTTGATGGTTGCTGCCTAGTTTCATAAATAATGCCATTTGGCAGAGCCAGCTGTATTACACCAGTGATCTTTTTAGCAGTCTCTACTGGTGGCCTCCTGAACACCACTGTAAGGGGGATATTTTTACCATTGACCACCAATGTATTATGCATTTTCCCACTAACCCCCAGCAAATTGGTTTTATAGGAGCTCCCTAAAATGTAAAAATTATTAATAGGGTTCCTTTGGATTAAAAAAAAAAATCGAGAAAAGCTGCTATAGACTGACAGCTTTGAGTCTGCTGGGACTGCTGACACAACCAAGATGGTGGCATCTAGCAGCAGCCTCAGAAGTTTTAGATGTCTACACAAGGGAGGCGTTTCCAGGTAAATAACATGCATACATGCACATATAATTTTATGAGAAGATTATCATTGAAATGAATAGTCTGGCAACAGAGTCTCTTTAAAAAAAAAAATATATATATATATATATATATATATATATATATATACAATGCTGGTTTAAAAATTTAGCACACCACCATTTTATCTGTTTTTTTAACATTTTAAGCAGTTCAATTTCATTGCTCACGTGTACCGAATACCAGTCCCACTGCAGCTAGATTAATATATATTACCCCCTGGCTGTAGACAAACTCTTCTCCTTTAAACCCAGTGCTGTCTCAATCATAGATCCCACAGTCAATTCCAACAAGTATTATAGCTATCTCTTCGTGCATTTGATGTACCAGCTCCTTACCAGATTGATTAACTCTCGCTCCTTTGACAAAGTATTACCGATGAAACATGTCAGGAGTTGACATCAGGTGCATGCACCAGAACCGGAAGTGTCTTTCCGCCATTTTGGATATTAGGATGAAATAAATGCATTTCTAATGGGAATTTCTGCACTAGTCTGGCAATTTTTCTTTTCACTCGCTTGATATTTAACCTGACATTGGGAAATGCTGCAACTGATAGTGCAAAGGAGAGATTTGGGAAACTTATGCAAGCACAATCACTGAACCCGGTGTCTTAAGGGAGAAATTTGGTCAGGTGTTTGGAGCAGAGTTCACGCGGTGAGGATGATCACGGGGATTGATTTTGCATGAGGTAAAGCACATAGAATGTGAGCACTATTCATATAAGTGTTTTGGAATGTTTATGAATGTACAGTGAGGGAAAAAAGTATTGGATCCCCTGCTAAATTTTGTACATTTGCCCACTGACAAGGAAATGATCAGTGTATAATTTTAATGGTAGGTTTATTTTAACAGTGAGATACAGAATAACATTAAAAATATCCATTTCAAAAAAGTTATAAATTGATTTGCATTTTAATGAGTGAAATAAGTATTTGACCCCTTGAAGTTGTCCTTTCCCCTTAGCAGAAAAACATCCCCAAAGCATAATGTTTCCACCTCCATGTTTGATGGTGATGATGTTCTTGGGGTCATAGGCAGCATTCCTCCTCCTCCAAACACGGCTAGTTGAGTTGATGCCAAAGAGCTTATTTTGGTCTCATCTGACCAGAACACTTTCACCCCGCTCTCTTCTGAATCATTCAGATATTCATTAACAAGCTTCAGACTGACCTCATGTGCTTTCTTGAGCAGGTAGACCTTGCAGGCACTGCAGGATTTCAGTCGTTCATGGTGTAGTGTGTTACCAATTTTTTACTTGGTGACTGTGGTCCCAACTGCCTTGAGATCATTGGCAAGATTCTCCCGTGTAATTCTGGGCTGATTCCTCACCGTTCTCATGATCATTGAAACGCCACGAGGTGAGATCTTGCATGGAGCCCCAGACCGAGGGAGATTAACAGTTATTTTGTTATATTTTTTCTTCCATTTGTGAAAAAAAATCGCTCCAACTGTTGTTACCCTCCCACCAAACTACTTGGCGATGGTCTTGTAATCCATTCCAGCCTTATGTAGATCTACAATCTTGTTCCTGACATCCTTGGACAGCTCTTTGGTCTTGGCCTTGGTGGAGAAATTGAAATCTGATTGATTGCTTCTGTGGACAGGTGTCTTTTATACAGGTAACAAGCTGAGATTAGGAGCACTCCCTTTAACCTCCCTGGCGGTATGATTATTTCAGATTTTAGGTGCTGAAAGCGGTACAATTATTTTGCACAGAAATTTGGCGTTTCATATTGTAGGCCTGTAATTCTTAGGAATAGTTCACTTAAATCTGTCCAAACAAGAGTCTAGTAGACATCCCGGGTATGATAAAGTTTGAAAAACGAAATAAAAAATTATAATATAATAAATAACTATAAATAATTAAAACACATAATAATATAATAATAATAAAAATTATATAATAATGTAATCAAATCAAAAACACTGAAATTTGCACAGTTGCAGAATTTTAGCTTTTATTACTTTTAGTGTTTGATGACGGATCTCCCCACAAATCACTATCGCTCAATTCTGCAAGTGATTATAATTTATTATCGCTTTTTTCTAGCTGGTCTAAAACCACTTTTGATGTAAAGAGACAGTTTTGGTTGCTATGGACAATCTCCAGTTTCCTGGCAGAAAGAACAGTTTTATATATATAAAACTGCATGCAGGACACTGGACAGACCACTAGGGACAAAGGGGATGTGTAGTTATTTGATACAGTACTGTAATCAGTAAGATTACAGTATGCTGTATCTATACTGTGTGTTTCACTTTTGAATTTACCGCCGAACTCCGTCCCCGTGCGTCGCAACGCTCGCAGGGAACGGAGCTCGGCACTGTGAATCGAGCGAGACACAGCGGCTCGCCGATCACAGCGGGGAGACATCGCAGGAACCAGGGGACAAGGTAAGTAATCTCTTCCTGGATCCTGCGATGCAAGCCCGAGTCTGGCTCGGGGATACCGCTTTTGGTATGTAAAATCCACCCCGAGCCAGACTCGGGAATACCGCCAGGGGGGTTAAGAGAGTGCTCCTAATCTCAGCTCATTACCTGTATAGAAGACTCCAGGGAGCCATAAATCTTGCTGATTGATAGGGGATCAAATACTTATTTCACTCATTAAAATGCTAATCAATTTATACATTTTTGAAATGCGTTTTTCTGGATATTTTTGTTGTTATTCTGTCTCTCACCTAACATTAAAATTATAAACTGATCATTTCTTTGTCAGTGGGCAAACGTACAAAATCAGCAGGGGATCAAATACTTTTTTTCCCTCACTGTATTACACTATTGTAAGTTCTGTTTTTTTGGGGGGGATTACACGTGAGGAGTATTGAAGATTAACAGAGTATAAGAGAAAGTTTCATTGGGATATAAGTTATTATAGATTATGAATCTGGTAAGGTTGTAAACAAAAGGAGGGTTGAAGAAGACACAAGTCACATGGGGTTGATTTACTGGAACTGGAGAATGAAAAATTTGGTGCAGCTGTGCATGGTAGCCAATCAGTTTATAACGTCAGCTTGTTTAATTAAAGGAGTTGTAAAGGTTAATTTTTTTTCTTTAACCACTTCCCGCCCGCCCTATAGCGGATTGACGTCCGGAAAGTGGTTCCGTTATCCTGACTGGGCGTCATATGACGTCCAGCAGGATAACATGCCGCGTGCGCCCGCGGGGGCGCGCATTGCAGCGATCGGTGGAGTGGTGTGTTAGCCTGACACACCGCTCCACCGATCTTGGTAAAGAGCCTCCGGCGGAGGCTGGAGGCTCTTTACCACGTGATCAGCCGTGTTCAATCACGGCTGATCACGCTGTCAATAGGAAGAGCCGTTGATCGGCTTTTCCTCACGCGCGTCTGACAGACACGAGTAGAGGAGAGCCAATCGGCGGTTCTCCTGACAGGGGGGTTCTGCGCTGATTGTTTATCAGCGCAGCCCCCCTCAGATCACCACCAGGGAAGGGGCAACATGTGGATGGCCAGGTATGTACCCCATGGTTATCCACATGTGCCCAATGTGCCCAATCTGTGCCAATCAGTGCCCACAAATGGGCACTGATTGGCACCATTATGTTTTAGTTATGCCCAGCAATGCCACCAATAAATTTTATCAGTGCCATCAATCAGTGTCATCTGTGCCACCTGTCATTGCCCATCGGTGCCATCTGTCAGTGCCCATCAGTGTCCATCAGTGCCCACCTATCAGTACCCATCAGTGGCACCTATCAGTGCCACCCATAAGTACCCATCAGTGCCACGCATAAGTACCCATCAGTGCCACCCATATGTACCAATCAATGTCACCTATGAGTGCCCATCAGTGCCGCCTATGAGTGCCCATCGATGCCACCTATGAGTGCCCATCAGTGCCGCTTACCAGTGCCACCTATCAGTGCCCATCAGTCCCACCTATCAGTGCCCATCAGTGCTGCCTATCAGTGCCCATCATCAATGCCCATCAGTGCCACCTCATCAGTGCCACCTCATTGGTGCCACCTCATCGGTGCCCATCAGTGCCGCCGTATCAGTACCTGTCAGTGCAGCCATATCAGTGCCCGTCATTGAAGAAGAAAAGGTACTGATTTAGAAAAAATTTTAACAGAAACAAAGAAAAACTTGTTTTTTTTTTTAATTTTCGGTCTTTTTTTATTTGTTGCGCAAAAAATAAAAACCGCAGAGGTGATCAAATACCACCAAAAGAAAGCTCTATTTGTGGGAACAAAATGATAAAAATTTGTTTGGGTACAGTGTAGCATGACTGCGCAATTGTCATTCAAATTGCGACAGCGCTGAAAGCTGAAAATTGGTCTGGGCGGGAAGGTGTCTAAGTGCCTGGTATTGAAGTGGTTAAATAACAAACATGTCATACTTACCTCCTCTGTTCAAGGGTTTTGCACAGAGTGGCCCCTATCCTCCTTCTCTGGAGTCCCCCAGTGGCGCTCCTGGCTCCTCCTCTTCTCGAGTGCCCCCACGGAAAACCGAAACCGCTTTCCATAGGGGCACTCCATTGACACAGACAGCAGGACTCTGCTCTGCCCCCCGGCTCCTGTGTCACTGGATTTAATTGACAGCAGCGGGAGCCATTGACCCGAGACAGCGGCTGGAGCTGCTTTGCTTGTCCCTGTCGCTGGAACGATCTGGTACAGGTAAGTAAAAGGGGGGCTCTGGGGGCTTCTGCACTACAGAAGGTTTTTCATCTTAATGTATAGAACGCATTAAAGTGGAGATCCAGGCAAAAATACAAATAGGTCTTGCACAATTGTCTTGCACAATAGACTTGAGGGTTTACAACCCCTTTAAGCAAAAAACCTGGAAGCTGATTGGTTCCTATGCACAGCTACACCAGATTTTGCACTTTTTAGTGACTCAACCCCATGGTGTTGTTTGGCAGGGTGAGCACAGTTAGTTAATAATATGTTTTATTGATTGAGAACATACTAAACTATATGAGTTTTTTTTTTTGGAGGATATATATGAGGACAACTTCGGAAGAACGTATTCAGCAGTGAAGAAAAATGCTTTATTTGTCCCAATTCTGTTCTGTGGGTAAATCAATCTGGAGCTGGTACATCGTACGCATGAAAAAATTTCTATAATAGTTGTTGGAATTGACTGTGTGTCCTTGATTGAGTGCTTGGTTTAAAGTAGAAGAATTTTATTAAATAACCTGAAATGATACAAAGCTAAGTGTTAATAAACATGTTAAGGTTACCAAAAACTGAATAATAAAGTACATTTTAGATACCCCAAAACAAAAGGCATTTTTTAGGGAACAAGTAAAGAGTTTACTTCTATTGCTGTAGCAAAGCTGTAAGTTATTTAAAATTATATTAAAGTCTTGTTTTTTATGTCCTCCTCCTCTTGGGTCCCTCGCTGGCGCTCCTGGCCCCTCCCTCCTGCCAAGTGCCCCCACAACAAACAGCTTGCTATGTGAGCACCGAAACCGAGCCACTGCTCTGTGTGTCCAATTAGACACGGAGCAGCAGCTCGGCTCCGCCCCATCTCACCTTATTGCCTCACTGATTTTGATTGACAGCTGCGTGAGCCAATGACGCCTGCAGCTGTGTCTCAGCCAATCAGGAGGGAGAGTCCTGGACAGCCGAGGCTCTCATGCAAAATCTCTGGATCGAGATGGGGCTCAGGCAAGTATTAGGGGGTCTGCTGCACACAGAAGGTTTTTTTATCTTGATGCATAGAACCTTCTGCGTTTAGAACCACTTTAAGCCTTGAAAGACAGGCCCAAAGCATTAACGACTTGCTGCCCACCGTATAGCAAAATGACTGTGTCAAAGTGGTTTCGATATGACGTCGCTAGGATATCAAGCCACTGCGTGCCCCCGGGGGCGCGCATCGCAGCGATCGGTGGTGCGGTGTGTCAGTCTGACGGAGACTCTTTACCACGTGATCAGCTGTGTCAAATAATGGCTGATCACAGTGTAAACAGGAAGAGCCGTTGATCGGCTTTTCCTCACTCGCGTCTGTCAGACACGAGTAGAGGAGAGCCGATCGGCTGCGCCTCTGACAGGGGGGGGTCTGTGCTGATTGATTATCAGCGCAGCCCTCCCAAGGATGCCCACACTGGACCACCACGGATGCCACTAGGACCACCAGGGATGTCACCACCAGGTATGCCACCCTAGACCACCAGGGATGCCAATCAGTGCCCACAATGGATGCCAATCAGTGCCCACAATGGGCATCCGTGATTGGCAGGCATTATTGTTTGGCACTGATTGGCATCCATCAGTACCATCTTTTAGTGTACATCAGTGCCACATATCAGTGCCAATCCATGCCCATCTATGCCCCCTATCAGTGCCCATCCGTGCCACCTATCAGTGCCCATCTGTGACGCCTTTAATGTGCCCATCCGTGCCGCCTATCAGTGCCCATCCGTGCCACCTATGTGTACCCATCAGTGCTGCATATCAGTGCCACCTATCAGTGCCGCCTATCAGTGCCCCATCAGTGCCTCATATTAGTGCCCATCATCAGTGCCCATCAGTGCCACCTCATTGGTGCCACCTCATCGGTGCCCATCAGTGCCGCCTTATCAGTGCCTGTCAGTGCAGCCCCATCAGTGCCCATCAGTGAAGGGGAAAACGTACTCTTTTACAAAGTTTTGTAACAGAAACAAAAAAAAACATTTTTTTTCAAAATTTTCGGTCTTTTTTTTATTTGTTGAGCAGAAAATAAAAATCCCAGAGGTGATCAAATACCAGCAAAAGAAAGCTCTATTTGTGGGAACAAAATGAGAAAAAAGTTAGTTTGGGTACAGTGTAGCATGACCGCACAATTGTCATTCAAAGTGCAACAGCGCTGAAAGCTGAAAATTGGTCTGGGCAGGAGGGTGTATAAGTGCCCTGTATTGAAGTGGTTAAACACAGAAAGAAAAACGCAGGGCCTGCATGACAGGGTGGAAATGAAGCCTGGTACGTCCTCTATGGTCTGCTAGCAGTGGATGTAAGCATGAGCCGCAATGGTTTACAGATTAAAACCGGCAGATGATTCCTGGGTGCGGGGGTGGGCACCGACAAATGTGAGCAAGTTTTTTATATTTTTTCCGGATTTTAAATAAACTATGGTATACACTATGAGATCCCTTTCTGTTTGATCCTTCCCTGCATGGGAGCTGTACCTGGGTTCTGTGTCAGAGAGACAGTAAGCAGAGGAATGCGGCAGAGCTATGGAAAAGCATCCGCAGACCTTCTTCGGTATATGCTAAAGGATGAAGTGTTGATGGTGGAAAGGACTTTATTTTATATAAGAAGAAAAGTATCACTAGGATTCTTTATTATCAATATGGACTTTTTGTTGTTTTTTTTTTTTTTTTACTCTGTTGTAGATACAGTAAAACCTTGGTCTGCGAGTGTTTTGCAAGACGAGCAAAATTTAAAAACATTTTTTAACTTGACATACGAGCGAGGTCTTGCAATATGAGTAGCGTCGAGCAGCGCCATCTAAGTGGATTGACACTCACAATGTTAAAAACAATATCCAGCGTTAAGGAGTCTGGTGCTTATCCCCATAAAGCAGCTAGTTACGTCACTTCTGGGTGCTCCGAACGTGCGCTACGCCTGCCCCACCCGCATTTTAGTTTAATTCGTTTTTTTTGTAGTTTTTTTGTTTTTCGGGTCATTCGTTATGATCGCAAATTTGTAAATTCTAAAAATTCGTAAATTCGTAAATTCGTAAATTCAACAATTTGAAAATTGGAATTTCCTTTCAAATTTGTCTGTTAGTGAACATAACGAATATGAATTTAAAAGTTACGAATTATCCGAAATAACGAATACCGCATCTAAACAAATGGAATGAAACATAGTAATAATAAATAATAATAAAATGTTATTATTATTATTGTTATTCATTATTATTAATTTGTTACGTTCCATTCGTTTAGATACGGTTCGTTATTTCGGATCATTCGTAACTTCGGATAAATTCGTATTAGTTACTTTTACTAACAGACAAATTTGAAAGGAAATTTCAATACCTATAATTTAATAGCTAGTAATAATTAAGTTATTATTAGTTAGTTATTATTTCTGATTTTTGAATTTTCGGGTTTTCAAATATTCAAATTTACGAATATTCTGAAAAATTTGTTAAACAGGTTTTCGTAAATTTCCAAATTAACAAATTTGTCGAAATTCGTAAAAGAAAAACAAATTTGGAATGAAACGAATTGCACATGTCTAGGGATGACTATTGCACAACAAAACTGACCCAGAACTTGCAGCAGACTTGCAGAATGTTTGCAAAAAAGTAGAAATGAGCCCGATGTTCGAACCGAACGTAAGTCTGACTCAAACATTGTGTGTTCGCCCATTCGCTGAATACCGAACATTATAGAGGGGGGCGGGAAATTTGAGCGCCCGCGGAATGCGCCATAATGAAAGGCGAGACCATCAATGCACTGCAAGAGACACGTTTTTTGCTGAATTTGTAGGGGTACAATGTACCCAATACCCATTCACATGGGGGGGGGGCGGTATCTGGGGGTCCCTTTGTTAAAGGGGGCTTCCAGATTCTGATAAGTTAAGTCTTATGTGGCCTGTGTGGTTCAGGGGGGGGGGGGGAGCTCTCACACCTGCCAGGTTGCGTGCTCAGATAAGGGTCTGGTATGGATTTTTTTTTTTACGCCATTTTTTTAAAATTTTGGTCGAAGGGCCTGGTATGGATTTTAAGGGGGAGACCCCTACGCCATTTTTTAAAAAGAATTTGGCGCAGGGTTCCCCTTAATATCCATACCAGACCTTAAGGGCCTGGTATGTATTTTGGGAGGACCCCCACGCAATTAAAAAAAAAATTTTGGTGCGGGGTTCCCCTTAATATTCATACCAGACCCAAAGGGCCTTGTAATGGACTTTTTTTTCAATGATTTTTTTCTATATTTCTGGGATCCGACAATTCATAACAGCCGCGAGCAGTTTTAGATGACATTTTTTCCTTTAGAAATGTAATTTTGCTCTGGTATTGTTCTAAACACGGGAAAGATGCACTGCTTTGCATGCATACTAAGGACACCCCCCAGGGACAATATTTAAAGGAATATTTCATTTTTATTGTTTCACTTTAAGCATTATTAAAATCAGTGCTCCTGAAAAAACAGCCATTTGTAAAACTTTTATTTTGCACTGATACATGTCCCCTTGGGCAGTACCCGGGTCCCCAAACACTTTTTATGGCAATAACTTGCATTTAAGCGTTTAAAATGAGAACTTTTGATTTTCATGTTCGTGTCCCATTGACTTTAACGGTGTTCGCACAAATTTTTTGCCTGTTCGCAAGTTCTGGTGCGAACCAAACCGGGGGGTGTGTGGGGGGGGTACGGCTAGATCCCTAAAAGAAAGTAGATCTGGAGTCATGCAATGCGGACTTGTTGCATTCGTGCAACAAACTTGTGAAGCCTGGCAAGTCTAGCAATACCTTAGCAAGTCATTTTCAAACTTGCAGCTCAATTCCTTGCTATCTGGGTGGTCACACTTCCCTTCCCCCTTGGCAAGTCATAGCTCCCAGAAAAAAGATGTGCTGCCTTTACCATAATGCAATAAAGTGGAAGGGCACCAGCACAATATTTTTGTTAAGTCCTGGACTATGTTAGCCTATAAACATGCTAATTAGTTGTATTTAATGATCTAAACAGCCCACGCTCAATATTTTTAAATCCCTGCGGACCTCCTGTATGAAGCCATCTAACTGTTAAATAAGAACTGGGTTTATCTTTGTAACACTTGACTGTGTTATGCACTGAATGTCTCCGGAGGGGTTAAAAGAGGTTATCCTATTGGCAACTGGATCGACCTGTAATCTATTACTGTGTAAATTGCTGACTCTCCCACCAGCACCCCATTAGAATCAATACTGGATTAACCTTCTGGCCATTTGTCACAGGGGTTTTAGGACAGCATGGCTTGAGTGAAAGCACAAGTGATGACTAAAAGCTGAACATTTCTTTATGCATTTCTGACTTATTTCATATAACTCTGGCTGAGAAGGCAAAAAGTACAACATTTAAAAAATGGAAGTGAAAAAGCATTGGCATGTGTGTATCCCATCCCACTACAATAAATGTTTTGTGATTTTTGGTGCACTTCAAACCTTGGACCCTTAATTGTTTTTTTTCTATAGCTTTACGTTTGAAATGTGAACCAGAGCTGCATTAGTCACTTGATGGAGTGTTACCAGGTCTGCTGTTGGGATTTTTAGATCCTCACACACATACTAGGGGCATTCTAGACAGAAGCCAATTAACCCGCCAACAAGTTTTTTTAAAATTTCGTTGGAAACTGGAAAACCCAGAGGAAACCCATGAAAATACTGCATGGACAAAACCAAACCCCATGCAGATAATAGTTGTGTAAGTAATTTCTTTTTGTTTTGGAAAAAAAACTTGAGACCTAGCATTAAAACAAAGACTGTCTACATTAATACCTTACTTCTCTTGTGTTGCACTACTATCTGCATAGCTCCCAATTGTCCCTGATTTCAAGGGACTGTCCCTGATTTGGAGCAATATCCCTCTGTCCCTCTTTCCTCCTCATTTGTCCCTCATTTTGGTCTGATCTATATAGATGTATATAAAATGCACTTTTTATCTATCAAAGATTGTTTTCCAGCACTAAACCTTTCATCTGATTTCTAAATTGCTGCATTTGCAAATTCCAAAAGCCAATATAAAGGAATAGTAGTGGTAAAAAAGCACTTTTGGGTTCAACCAATCTTGTTTTGTACAATTCTCCTTTAAGGGGGCGTGGCAAGGGGTGTGTCCTATGCCTGCATACTTTTGCTGATAGGTGTCCCTCATTCCCATCTTAAAAAGTTGGGAGGTATGTATCTGTTCTAAATAACAGAGTTCCTTCCAATAGTTACCACTCTCCCTTCCTCTTGCTGGGGCTAGGATTAGCTATGGGTAGTGCTGGGAGAAGGTCCCTTAGCACCTAAATCAAAAATGCCAACATCTGCCCTACTTTAGTGGTCTATATACTACTTCAACATCATAGGTTGCATGTTCCCCCTCCCCCCTCTTGCTGCAGCATCCAAGGCTGGCACCCTCTTTGCCTACCTCTCACCTTGGCTCTAGCTGTGGGTAACTGGTCTGAAACCTTTGATGCATGCACTGCTGCAGATCATAGTCACAAAAACAAATATAAAAAAAATCACATGGCTACAGACACTTCAGTATGATAAGTTTGATCATGCTGTGCTCAGAGGTGTGCGCAAGGGGTGTGCCAGGTGTGCTTTGGCACACTGTAATCACCCCCTTGCAGTGTAGATTCCCCCCTGCTGCCCGGGTCCATGTCATTTACTGGCCACTTCCTTTTCTGAATAAGCACAGTGAGTGATTGATACAGATCACTCACTGTGTTCATTCAAGACTGAAGTATAGTAAACTGCATTTACTAGGCTTCAGTTTGTGAATGAACAGGAAGCCGTTCAGTACAGACCATTTCCTATTCATTTTACTGTCCAGTGCGGCTGATGATGCAGAGAAAAGGCTGGAGAATCTCTGTCATCAGCCCCTTTCTCTGTCGCAAAAGTGAGACATCAGGGGTCTATTTAGACCCCTGATATTTCACCAAAGCCTCCGGTGGGGCTCCCAAAAGAATTGTAAATACAAAATGCATTTTAATATATATATATATATATATATATATATATATATATATACACACACACACACACACACACACTATATTACCAAAAGTATTGGGACACCTGCTTTGTGCACTGGTGCACAGTCATGTTGGAACAGGAAGGGACCATCCCCAAATTATACCCACAAAGTTGGGAGCATGAAATTGTCCAAAATGTCTTGGTATACTGACACCTTAAGTGCTCCCTTCACTGGTACTAAGGGGCCAAGCCCAAACCCTGAATAACAATCCCACACCATAATCCCCCCTCCACCAAATGACTTGGACCAATGCACAATGCAAGGTCCATAAAGACATGGGTGAGGGAGTTTGGGGTGGAGGAACTTGACTGGCCTGCACAGAGTCCTCAACCCGACAGAACATCTTTGGGAAGAATTAAAGTGAAGACTGCGACCCAGGCCTTCTCGTGCACATCAGTGCCTGACCTCACATATGCACTTCTGGAAGAATGGTCAAACATTCCCATAGACACACTCCTAAACCTTGTAGACAGCCTTGCCAGAAGAGTCGAAGCCGTTATAGGGTGGGCCAACTCAATATTGAACCCTACGGACTTATGCCCTGTACACGCGGTCGGATTTTCCGACGGAAAATGTGTGATAGGACCTTGTTGTCGGAAATTCCGACCGTGTGTAGGCTCCATCACACATTTTCCATTGGAATTTCCAACACACAAAGTTTGAGAGCTTGCTATAAAATTTTCCGACAACAAAATCCGTTGTCGGAAATTCCGATCGTGTGTACACAAATCCGACGCACAAAGTGCCACGCATGCTCAGAATAAATTAAGAGACGAAAGCTATTGGCTACTGCCCCTTTTGTAGTCCTGACGTATGTGTTTTACGTCACCACGTTCAGAACGATCGGAAATTCCGACAACTTTGTGCGACCGTGTGTATGCAAAACAAGTTTGAGCCAACATCCGTCGGAAAAAATCCATGGATTTTGTTGTCAGATTTTCCGATCAATGTCCGACCGTGTGTACGGGGCATAAGACTGAAATGCCATTAAAGTTCATGTGTTGTAAAGGCAGGCGTCCCAACACTTTTTTTGTAATATAGTGTATATGCACACACAGACACACATGTGTGTTTGAGCTTTGGGGTGCATATCCTAATTCAATAGTCCACGCACACCAATGGCTGTGCTAAGACTGATTACGACTATTATTTTACTTTCACTAGCAAGGAATTGTGAAACATGTACTGTAGGTACTCTGGAGTCTGCTTACAAGGCATGTTGGAACTTGCAGCTTCATAAAGTAGACTCATCATTTAATATCACATTACATTTTCATGTCCCTAAAAACTTTATCTTTTATTGCGGCTTTGTCATAATTTGGGACAAATTGATTTGACTCCCTCTAGACTTATTAGCTCCATCCTAGCCTATCTGCATACAGAAAAAAATAAAATAATGAACCATTTTAAATATCTGGGAGTCATAATCAACCGTAAGGTGAAAGATTATTTAAAAAACAAACAATCTAGTCCAAATTCCGCACAAGGTTAAGCTTAAAAGTAAGTGTTGGAATACTCTTCCTCTCTCAGTTGTGGAAAAGGCCAATTTGCTCAAGATGATTTGGGCCCCCCAATGTCAATATGATCTAAGTCATGTGGGAGTGGGTACCTGTCAAAACCAGGTACCCGCTCCCCCCCAGAAAGGTGCCAAACGTGGCAGCGGAGGGGGGGGGAGGCAAATAAGCAGTCCCTCCTCTTTTGGGTGGAGCTCTGCTTTAAGGAAAAATATCACATCACATAAAGTCAAAAGTGGCAAAATAAAAAGCTGCTAGTGCCCAGCTCCTACCTTAGGCACCCTAGCTCCCATGGTCTCTGGCAAGCAATCATTCTAGATTACAGAGTCTGTTGATTTTCGTGTAAAAGACCCTATGTTTTAGACATGCATTGGGATAGGAGGAAACAAGCAAAGCATAAAGGAAACAAATATGGCTTCCCCTGCGAATACAGATAATTACAAAATAAGCACAGAAACAAAATCTTTATTACATTATCAAGTTTACGTTGATAATGTTTACATATTTACATGAAGTTGATTTTTTTTTTTTGCATGCGTAGCTAAAACAATTAGAAAGTTGACATTTTCCCTTTAATTGTTGATGAGGATTAGGCTGCCCGCCCTATTAATTCAGAAGCTGATGTCAGACATCTAATTGCCTATATCAACGAAAATAAAATATTATTTTTTCAGCCTGATGCTTGAACTTTAGAGAAAATGTCTATTAGATCTAAGATGCAAATTATCTCACCAGTGAAATGGTTCAGTAATCACTGACTGCAGCATGGAGAAAATGTTATTCAACATATGGGGTGTATCTGGAACATATAACGTTTCTGTGCGGTATAATGTACAAGTTTCCAAGGCTTGATAAAATCAAAGCAAGTAATCTTTGACCTCTCTGAAAGGTAGGGTTGGCAAAATATTTCATCAGTAAAGATAAAAGAAAACATCAAAAGTCATACTTTCTAAAAAAATATCATTTTTTTAAGGTGTTTATTTTTGGCGAACGAATGTAGATTAATGAGGAGGAGCAAGGAGTGTGAATTAAAATGCATCTAAAGCTAAAACTTTGTTTTTCAATTTTGGATAAAGAGGTGAGAGGTTAGAACCTCCGGTCAGGTTTTTATTAATGTGGAAATATTCACCTGCACAAAAAAATGTGCTGAAAAACTCGACTTATACTCGAGTATATACGGTAATAAAGTTCAAACACTTGGACATGTTCTATTGCCAACCCCCCCCCCCCCCCCTTATTATTTCACTTTTTTTAAAGAAAGTGAAAAAATAGTACAATCTAATATTACATTTTGACTAATTCACTCCACCCATCCTTATTCACTGATGTGGAATGGTACCATTCATTTGAGATAGCTCGTGCCAGTTTTTTGGTATTGCTAATAGGCTGCTATGGGATTCAGAACTTTAATCTTAAGCCCCGTACACACGATCGGATTCTCCGAAGGGAAATGTTGGATGTCAGGCTGTTGGCGGAAAATCCGACCAGGTGTATTCTCCTTTGGACAATTGTTGTCGGACTTTCCGCCATCAAATGTTGGCTAGCATGTTTTCAAATTTTCCGCGGACAAATGTTTGTTGTCGGATTTTCTGATCGTGTGTACACAAGTCCGTCGGACAAAAGTCCAAAGTACAAACACGCATGCTCGGAAGCAGAAGCGGTTGGTCTTGTAAACTAGCGTTCGTAATGGAGAATTAGTATTCGTACCTTGGCAAATTATGAAATATCCAAATGCAGCGCACATTCTCTTCTTCTTTAATGGGATAATGATGAAGCTGCTTTGCTGGTGATACTGATGGAGTTATTGCAAACAATTTTTCAAAGGCTTTTTTTTTTTTCTAGTGATATCAAAAATAATATTATTATGTTTTGTTTTTTTTTTTTATTTGTGCAAGTTACCACAACACCATTATCCCCTAGATCAGGGGTGTCAAACTCAATTTCATCCTGGGCCGCATAAGCATTATGATTGCCCTCAAAAGGGCCGGTTGTATGTGTAAGATTAGATATCCAGCGCATCCCCTCCCCTTACTTTAGATGTCAAGAGCCACCCCACCATCAGAAGTTGAGTCCCCCACTCTCCCTTACATCACAGTGCACCCCCTTTCCTTATGTTGCTGCTGGGAAGAAGCTGAATGCATTGCTTGAAAGCAGAAAGTAGGGGTCTGGAGGAGGACCAGAGGAGGGCTGGAGCTCTCCTGCAGCTGCAGGAGAGGTGCGAGGGCCACATGAAATGGCCTGGAGGTCCGGATTCGGCCCGCGGGCCTTGTGTTTGACACCTGTGCCCTAGATTATAAGAGCAAAGATGCAACAATGTTGGTGCCCCTTGTCAATTTTACATTGTATTTTTTAAAATGTAACTGCTACTCCCAAACTGTCATTTGAAGTAAAACACATAGCCAAGTATTATTCTCCACATTTTTTTTATTGTGCATTAAAAGACAAAAAAAAAACAAAATTAGACATGCTATCTGCCAATAGAAAATAACCAAAAAGTGCATTCTATGCATCCAAAAATATAGAAAATATACCAAATGAAATCATTATTCAACCAAAAAAATAATGTCAAAGCAATAACTCCAAGGCCAATAATAAATAACACATTATCTCCTCCGATTCTGCAACATGTCTGGTTGACGAACGGCCATTCAGAAACGAACTGAAATGCACGCAATGAAAAGCGATAAATGAAAAGTGCGAAAAGGAAAAGGGTGAATCAACACTCACCAAACCTCTTCTAACACAAAATTAGCAGAAGGAGCCCAAAGGGTGGCGCTAAAGAGCTGACAAACCACGTAATTGTTGGCCAACATTTGTGTGACTGCGTGTATGCAAGATAATTTTGAGCCAACACACTTTGAACAAAATTCCACGGTTTTGTTGTCGGAAAGTCCGATCGTGTGTACGAGGCTTTAGGCTTATCAAGCAAGCCTAATAGTATTTGTAGACAAACCAGCTTGAATTTAGCAGAATAGACATCTATAGCCTTGGAATGTTCACTATAGGAGATAACTAGAGCTATACATGGGAGAAGATTCTAGCTAGAAATGATGTATATTTACCTGCCCTTGTAAAGAGCTCAGCATCTCACAATCAAATCTGCTTTTCACAGAGCACAAGTGGTGACCTATGTTCATTTCATACTAGCCAGATGCTTATCAAGGATTCAATTTATTTTATCACAGCAAACCTTCCAAAAAGCAGCAAATAAAAGCCTCTTAATCCAGGAATAACATATGAAAGAGAGGTTAATACTGCTTCAGAGCCTGAGAATTCATTCGGCTTGCACACTAGGAAGGCAAGGCAGGATAATGTTACCTTTATCCTACCATCAGCAGAAGCCTGCAGATCTTATGTAGAGATAGCAGGATGGAAACTAAAGGGAAAAGCTTCATTACATGATGTGTAGTCGTCATCGAATGTCCTCTACAAGAAACTTTGCACACTTTGATTTCATTGAAATGTAATTTTTTTTTTTAGTGCCACTAACTAGAATTCGGTTTTCAGCATTGTCGGGGGGCTGGAGGTGACATTTCCTTTATTTACAGGTGATGTCGTTGGTCTATGGCTGAGAATGAAGAGATCCTCTAAATCCCAAGCATTGGTACATTTCGATTGTGCGTGCTTTGGGTTTTATTTTATTTTTACAATATCTAATAAATTCTTCAGAATGGGAGGAACAAAGACTTGAGGTTATAAAAGTTCCAGCGTGCTGACAATAAGCAACTTTTTTCCTGCCGGTGTCACGGGTTCTAGATAGTCACTCTTCTTACTAAGACACCTGAGATCATGGCTGGGATCTTTCTCTGAACTCTGTAAGTAGTGTGAGCTGTTCCTTTTATGTTAGTTTTTGACTTGGAACTATCTGTCTCCTCCCTATGACCTGTCAGTATAAAAAAGTTTGTGAAATGGCAGCCTCCAGCCATGATTAGGGATGAGCGAAATGGGGAATTTTTGCTTTTTCAATAAAGCCATGTCAATCAGCAATGGGGTCTGCCATAGCTTTGTTTATTAAAGCCATGTCACACAGCAATGGGGTCTACCATACCTTTGTTTATTAAAGCCATGTCACACAGCAATGGGGTCTACCATACCTTTGTTTATTAAAGCCATGTCACACAGCAATGGGGTCTACCAATACCTTTGTTTATTAAAGCCATGTCACACAGCAATGGGCTTTGCCATAGGTTTGTTAGATAAAATTATGTCACACAGAATTGGGATCTGCCACAACTTTGTTATATCAAGCCATGTCACACAGCAATGGGGTCTACCATAGCATTGTTATATGGAGCTATGTCACCCAGCAATGGGGTCTGCTGTAGCTTTGCTTTATAAAGCCTAACAATGGAGTCTGCCAAAGCTTTGTTAATTAAAGTCATATCATATGGCAATGAGCTTTGCCAAAGCAATGTTAACTAAAGCCATGTCACCCAGCAATGGGGTCTGCCATTGCTTTGTTAATTAAAGCCATGTCACACAGCAATAGGCTTTGCCATAACCTTGCTATGAAAAAAGCCATGTCAAACAGCAATGGGGTCTGCCATAGCTTTGTTATATAAAGTCATATTCCATGGCAATTGGGTCAGACATTTTTTTTTTATTAGCAAAACCGAAGGGGTGTAACAGCCAGGAGCGTCATTTCCTTATATCCTGGGAGGTCACTGAACTGGAGCAATTATGGACATATCAGAAATCCACACAATTCACTGGGCCATGTGTGTATCAGGTAAGTGATTCACTAGGTAGTGAAGGAAGGCTAATGCCGTGTACACATGGGCAGACTTTTCGGCATCAAAGGTCCGACGGTCTTTCCGACGGACTTTCGACAGACTTTTGACGGACTTCGTATGTGATGACGGACGACCGGACTAAAATAAGGAAGTTGATAGCCAGTAGCCAATAGCTGCCCTAGCATCAGTTTTCGTCAGTCGGACTAGCATACAGACGAGTGCATTTTTCGACCGGACTTGAGTCCATCGTAAAGATTTGAAACATGTTCCAAATCTAAAGTCTGTCTGATTTTTGACTGAAAAAGTCGATTGCAGGTCCGATGAAGCCCACACATAGTCGGATTGTCCGACGGATTCGTCCGTCTGAAAAGTCTGCCCGTGTGTACACGGCATTAGAATGAAAGACTTCTTACTCTGGCCCTGTTCCTCCATATACTAACTAGTCTACTAAATGTACTAAAAGTGGTTGTAAACTAATTGTTTTAACTAAACTATATATTTTTTTATACTTTACCTGGCACAGAAAGGCCCGACCTTCCTCTTGTGGGGTCCCATGCCAGTACTTTCTGCTGTTCCACCCTCACTGTGTGTTCCACCATAAGAAGCTGCTTCCTATAGGGTACACATGCAGGTGTGGTCCTGAGTTGGGCTGTTTGTGTCCATAGACACAGTGGCTCAGTTTCACTCCTTGTCCCTCGCTTCCTTCTCACTGGATAAAACCTACATACAATTTAGTATTGCCTGTTGCAAACATAACTTCCATACCATTTCCACCTTTTAATTTCATCTACTTGATTCCACCCAATTGTGACAGCAAATTGGAAAACAAAAGAAATTATTTATTAGTTGCCAATGTTAACACATGTTTTATGTTTTTTTTTTTCAAACCTTATTGGTATACTCAAGCAAAGCAAGAATATCTATTTAAACTAATTCAAAAGACACCTCTATTTTGCTGCATTGCTTTCATTTCCATTGTTCCATTTATCCTGTGCAGCCGGCTGCTTTCATTACTAAAAACCAACAGTACAACGTCTTTTGAAAGTCAGTGAATCTGAGCCCTTAAAATGTAGGGCATTGGTCCCTGATTCCACTCCCTTCCCATTCTATGAGACCACTACAGACCCAGCCACATACATTGGATCAGCCATTCCCAACCAGGGTCCATCCAAAGAGGTTTCTTGAGCTTCTGCTAATTGCCCTCTAAATTGATTATGCCTCTATAGTTCCAGGTCCAGCACTACTTAGCAGAGCCAGCAACATGATACCAGTGACCTTTTTTGCTGCCTGTATGGGTGACATTCCAAATACTACTGTAAAGCCCAGAAACCAATAAGACAGCCCCATTAAACATTATGAACACTCAAAGACAGCTGTTCTTAACCAGGATTCCTCCAACAATTTCTAGGAGTTCCCTAAGCTGTGACCTCCAATTTGATGGTGCCTGTATAGTTCTGGGTCCAATGCCTTTGGCAGAGCCAGCTGCATGACACCAATTATATTTTTAGCTGTCTGTAAGGGTGACATTCTGACCACTATAGAGGGGACATTCTTCCCACTAATCACCAATATACTGTAAGAGACATTTTTTTTTAAATGACCCTCAATTAATTAATTTTAGCAGGGGTTCCCCGAGACTTTATAACTAATTCAAGGTATCCTCTGGGGCTAAAAGGTTAAAAATGATGCACTGGAGCATGATAGCCAGTCATCATAGCATAGAACAGAATTATTTTACAAAGGGAAGCCATTCTGTGAGAAGCTTTGCTTATTTGGCTGCAATGGATTTTGTAAACCTCATATTAAAAGTACTTAGTAGTCTTCCTAATTTTTGCAAAGTTCTAATATTTCCATAGACTTACTGAACTACTGATTCTCTGCATGATAACGTTTTATCAGGATAAGGCTTGAGGATCCAAGATAAAGAATGCAAAACAAGATATTTGATTCAAACATTTCATATACATTGGATTTTCCTGTACAGCACTAGGTCTCCAGCTTGTTGTGGCAATAAACATTGCACATGTAAGCTCTATTAACCATTCAAAACAGGTCAAGAAGACAGACCATTAAACATGTAAATAGGTGGATTAATAGTCACTGCAAAAACAAATTGATTCCCTATTTACTAAACTGCATATTGATTAATAATTGGTATTCAATGGAATTCCACTTCATGACTGTCAATGACTTTCGTACAAAAATTGATTAGTCCCTCTTTCTATGTTAGGCATCATGTAGGTAGCACTCAATCATTGAATGTCTAAAGTCACTGGTAAAATTAGACAGGTAATAACAATAGCTAAGCTTTTTACAACTGACCTTTTTTTAGTTAATTTTTGCAAAGACATGCAGACAGAATTTAGGTTGCTACTAGTGATAAGCAAATGTGCCTGGGTTCCATTCACCAAGGGCTCAGTGAATCCTAGAAATTTGTCAAATCTGAATGTATCAGTGAATACTATTGAAGTCTATAGTGGTGGGGGTGAATTCTTTTAGAAAATTCTGGCTGATATTTTTTGCGAATAGGCAAGTTATTTAAAAAAAAAAAAAAGAGGCTTTGGAAGCTGGGCACTGTCATGTCACGTGCCAATGCCAAAATATGTTTTAAAATACTGTACAGTGGGGAGAATTTTCTTTACATTTGGATTTGAGGTCAATATGGAAAGTACACAAATATGGCTGATGGCATAATTAGCTGAGCTTAAAAGTTTATCCTGTGACTTCTATGTCAGAGTTAGGGAATAATTTCCCAGCCAGGATTCTGGACAGCAGTGCACATTCAGCAGTGGGCCAGATTCTACTCCTCCAAATCCAAAATGGAGAAATATACCGTATTTATCGACGTATAACACGTGCCGGCGTATAACACGCACCCCAAGTTTAGGAGGGCATTTTAAGGAAAAAACTTTTAGGAGGGAAGTTTAAGGAAACAAACTTGCATTTTAAATGCCCATCAATGCAGCCTTATCAGTGTCCATCTGCAGCCTTGCCCATCATTGCAAAATGATCAGTGTCCATCTGCAGCCTTGCCCAACAGTGTCCATCTGCAGCCTTGCCCAAAATTGCAGCATGATCGGTTTTAAATTGTTACTGGTAATGTAAGGGGGAACAAGCGCCGCCAAGATAGACAGAGCCGGATGTCCTGTGTACTCGGCTCCTCTCGGCTTGTCTAGCAGTCCCGCCTAGTCCTGCCCCTTGGCCTGGCTCCTATGATGGACACAACACTGGTCCAATGGCGGAACGTAAATGCTAGGCGGGACTGGGCGTGACTGCAAGCGGAGCCGTGCCTAGCCGAGTACACAGTACACTCAGCTCTGTCTATTTTGGAGGCTCTCGTTCCCTCCTTCCACTCCGAGGCAGTGGTTCGGCGTATAACACGCACCCACGATTTCCCCCTGATTTTAAGGGGAAAAAAGTGCGTGTTATACTCCGATAAATACGGTATTTGGCTGTAGTTGCTTGTTTAAAGATTGTCCACTCAAAAGTGACGTTCCAGTATGGAGTTTGGTGGGTTGAGTTTCCTGGTAGGTTCTTACATCTCCAGGGGATTCCAGCTTTGAAACCTCCTTGTGAAAGTTCCTTGCTCTGTTTCTGTGCACTTTAAGCTGGCCATACATAGTGGATTTTTAAATGAATGAATAAATAAATGTTCGTATGAACATTATTGCCAAATATATCAGTACATTCAATGACTTGACGAATATCATTTGAAAGTACTTGTACTTCAAAATTGAATTTGCTTTTAACATTTGATTTTGTAATTTCCCAAACGAAAACCACATACACTCTTAGAACTTTATTTCTTCGAGAAGAATTTTGTATCCCGCTCCTTTGAATTGTCTCATCACTGCAGAGTTTTAATGCCAATTTGAGCCTAATGCCCCGTACACACAAGCAGAATTTCCGTTGGAAAAATCTTGGATGGTTTCTACAACAGAATTCCGCTCAAGCTTGCCTTGCATACACACGGTCACACAAAAGTTCTCTGAACTGTCGACCGTCAAGAAAGTGGTGACGTACAACACTACGATGAGCCAACAAAAATGATGTTAAATGCTTCCGAGCATGCGTCGAATTGTTTCCAAGCATGCGTGTTTTTTTGCGCATCAGAATTGCATACAGATGAATGGAATCTCCTTCAAGAACTTTTTCTGTCGGAAAAATAGAGAACCAGCTCTCAATCTTTTGCTGGCAGAAATTCAGACAGAAAAAAGTTGGATGGAGCATACACACGGTCGGAATATCCGACCAAAAGCTCACATCACACTTTTTCCGACGGAAATTCAGCTTGTGTGTACAGGGCATTACAGTTAGAAAATCACACAAATGTTATTAAAGTGGTTCTAAAGCCTTAAGGTTTTTCACCTTAATGCATTGTATGCATTAAGGTGAAAAACCTTTTGTGCTGCAGCTCCTCCCCAGACCCCCCTTTTACTTACCTGAGCCCGATCCGATCCAGAGATGTGCATTAGACCAGCGGTTCCTGCCTGCAGTTCCCTCCTTATTGGACAGATTGATAGCAGTGCTGTCAATCAAAAGCTGTGACACGGGAGCGGGGGATCAGGGCTGAGTCCCAATGTCTGTGTCAATGGATGCAGCAGTGGGACTCGGGAGCGAGCACACACAGGTGCCCCATTGAAAGCAGCTTTCCATGGGGGCACCCGCCAAAGAAGGGCCTGGAGTGCAGGCAGGGGACTGCAGAAGAAGGGGATTGGGGCTGCTCTGTGCAAAACCTTTGCACTGAGCAGGTCAGCATAATGTTATTTTTATTGAAAAAAAAATAACGCTTTAGTAACACCTTAAAACAAATAATTTTGGATGAAATTATACTAGTGTATGGCCAGCTTTAGACTGTTGGACATCAGCCTCCGTTGGATGTCCTGCCGTTGCATCATCCATAATATGAAATAAAGTAAAAATCCAGCTGGGAAAGTGGGATCTTATTTGCAAAGGCCACAGCAAGTATGCAGATCTAAAAACTGACCTATATTGACACAGATTGGGCAAATTGATTGCACAATCTCCTTTAGATCTCCTTCATGTCCCAATATACAGTATAACAGAATATTTAAAAAAAAAAGCTTTAGATTAAAAATCCATCCCTGAGCTGCCACTGTGGAGAAGATGTCATCATTCTCCTGCAGGCAGGAGGAAGAATTTCCCCAGTCTCCTTTCCACCATTGATCAAATTGCAACATTGAAGCAGGTCAGAAGGTGAGGGCTGCACCATGGACTGATCTGTGTCATAGCCAAGAACTACACAGGCACCAGGATTTACATGTATTAGGGCTCATTTACACTTGCTTTGGCTTCAACGGACATTAACAGCTAGTTTACACTTGCTTCAAAACAAGGCTTCGGACAGGGTTTGTGACTGAACGCCAGTCAAAGCTTCTGTCACTAAATAAAATGGTTAGCTTACCCGCTTGCCGACCACCGCACGAACATTTGTGTTGGCAGAATGGCACGGACAGGCAAACGGGCGTACAGGTACGTCCTTTTAAATTTGCCACCATGTGGTCGCGTGTGCACCGAGTGTGATCGCGGGTCCCACGGACTCAATGTCCTCGGGGATACCCGCGATCATCTCATGGAGAAGAGACGGTCGCAGGTACATCAGCATTTCTCTGTTCTGCCTAATGACACTGACACTGATCACAGCTCCCTGTGATTGGGAGCAGTGATCAGTGTCTTGTCACCATCCCCCCTACAGTTAGAATCACTCCATAGGACACACTTAACCCCTACAGCGCCCCCTCCTGGTTAACCCCTTCACTGCCAGTCACATTTACACAGTAATCAATGCATTTTTAATCGCACTGATCACTGTATAAATGTGAATGGTCCCAAAATAGCTCCAAAAGTTTCCGATCTGTCTGCCATAATGTCGCAGTCACGATAAAAATCGCTGATTGCCGCCATCACTAGTAAAAAAATACATAAAAATGCCTTAAAACTATCCCTTATTTTGTAGATGCTATAACTTTTGCGCAAACCGATCAATTAACGCTTATTGCGATTTTTTTAACCAAAAATATGTAGAAGAATAAACGGTCTAAACTGAGGAAAAAAAATGTTTTTTTTTATATATTTTTTGGGGATATTTTTTATGGCAAAAAGTAAAAAATAATGCGTTTTTTTCAAAATTGTCACTCTTTTTTTGTTTATAGCGCAAAAAATAAAAACCGCAGAGGTGATCAAATACCACCAAAAGAAAGCTCTATTTTTGGGGGAAAAAAGGATGTCAATTTTGTTTGGGAGCCACGTTGCACGACTGCGCAATTGTCAGTTAAAACGAAGCAGTGCCAAATTGCAAAAAGTGCTCTTGTCTTTGGCCAGCGAAATGGTTTGGGGCCTAAGTAGTTACAGTCCTGTTTACAACTTGCTTTTGCATTGCTTTGCTTCGGCTTCGCTTCAAAAATGATACCCCATGTTGGGCGGCACAGTGGTGTAGTGGGTAGCACTCTCGCCTAGCAGTAAGAAGGGTCGCTGGTTCGAATCCCAACCACGACACTACCTGACTGGAGTTTGCATGTTCTCCCTGTGCCTGTGTGGGTTTCCTCTGGGTTCTCCGGTTTCCTCCCACACTCCAAAGACATGCTGGTAGGTTAATTAGATCCTGTCTAAATTATCCCTAGTATGTATGAATGTGAGTTAGGGACCCTTAGATTGTAAGCTCCTTGAGGGTAGGGACTGATGTGAATGTACAATGTATATGTAAAGCGCTGCGTAAATTGACGGTGCTATATAAGTACCTGAAATAAATAAAATAAAAAATAAATGTCAATTTAGTGGTGCTTCAAAGTGTCTTCAAAGCCTCTATAGAAGTCTATAGCAAAGCTCCCTTGAAGCCCCATTGAAGCCCCACCAAAGGCTCATCGAAGCCCCATCGAAGCTCCAGCAAACCCTCATCGAAGCCCCACCGAAGACTCATCGAAGCACCAAGCAAAAGCAAGGTGTAAACAGGCCTGTAAGCTAACCATTTTATTTAGTGACAGGGGCTTTGACTGGCATTCAGAAAGCTTAAATAAAGTGTGTTTGAAGCTTTGTTTTGAAGCAAGTGTAAACTAGCTCTTACACTATTTCCATAGAGTACAACAAAACTTCTACCAGAGCACATCTATGTGCAGGCATCTCAGTCCAGTAGAAGATGATGCCTCTGTCTAATGCTTGAACAAGGATGGATCTGTTCTTCTTGAGCAGAAAGCAGTTGAAGGAGTACTGGGAATGCTAGAATCTCTGCAAGAGGTAATAACAACCTGCAAATGTTAGACTTTTATGAAGAATTCATGAGCTTAACATGAAAATATATGTCTTAATAAAAGTCCACTTTAGGAGGAAGTTCTCTTCTTTCATGCAATATTGGAATTAAACTAGCACCAAGCCATTGAGTTATTCCATTAATTTACTTTTACAACAAACTTTAAATTTGCTCTAGACTAATACGCAGGCACATCAAGAAAGGACAATCAAAGTAAATTGTATTAAAAGAAATCCATAAGCCCTAACCTTGCAGTTCTGCATTTAACCTCTCCCCGATGACTGTCTGTCAAGAAGGGCCAAAGTGTCAGTCCATTATAGATTTACATAATACAATTTTAATTGATTTCCACCAATTAAAATGAACTGCCTGCTTGTTGACCACTGCTATTGATAAACAAAACAGCAAAGCTGAGGGAATTTGCTGGGAGATTGTCCCCGAGAGTGTTTTATTCAACCCAACATGGTCATTTCTGTCCGCTGAATGAAATGCAGAATCTTGCTTGCATAGTAAACTAGTATAATATGACTGCATTGTAATATTGAGCTATGGGGATACAGCTGCACGTCAGCTGCTTCTAATTCCTGACTATGACAATGTAACAGCAATTACTGAGTGCTTCACCACCAGCTGTTTTACAATCAAAAACCTTTCCATTACCATACAAACAAAAGCAAAGTTGTGCTCTATGGAAAGAGTGGAATAAATAAGAAGAAACCTGTAGTGAGAGAACTGTGGAGGCTGCCATTACTCTACAAGTGGTAGCTGCTTAGTTTTATAACTTGCCGGAAGTTCATAGTTCCATTAAGATTCGATAGTCTTTATTAAGCCCTAACATAGACATCCTATTGGTTCTCATTGTGATTCTAATAACATGCACTGCTCAAGCCCTGAGGAGAGGAAGGCCTTTCCGCTGAAACGCGTTGGCTATATTTGATGCTCCTAGATAAAAAATATTTCAAAGCAAAGTGTTAAAGTGATCACAGGAAGGTCTCTAATGCCCTGTACACACGGTCGGATTTTCCGACGGAAAATGTGTGATAGGACCTTGTCAGAAATTCTGACCGTGTGTGGGCTCCATCACACATTTTCCATCGGAATTTCCGACACACAAAGTTTGAGAGCAGGCTATAAAATTTTCCGACAACAAAATCCGTTATCGGAAATTCCGATCGTGTGTACACAAATCCGACGGACCAAGTGCCATGCATGCTCAGAATAAATTAAGAGACGAAAGCTATTGGCTACTGCCCCATTTATAGTCCCAACGTACGTGTTTTACGTCACCGCGTTCAGAACGATCAGATTTTCCGACAACTTTGTGTGACCGTGTGTATGCAAGACAAGTTTGAGCCAACATCCGTCGGAAAAAATTCATAGATTTTGTTGTCGGAATGTCCGATCAATGTCCGACCGTGTGTACAGGGCATAACACTTGTGATCCTACCTGCAAGGTAGGTTCTCCACTTTGCAGACCTGCTGCAGTTATGTAGTACTAAGAGTTATGGACCACCATACTCATACTATTCGCAACTTATAACATATAGGGGTTGATTTACTAAAACTTGAAAGTGAATAATCTGGTGCAACTGTGCTTCATGTTGTTCAATTACCACTTCAGCCCCGGAAGGTTTTACCCCCTTAATGACCAGGCCATTTTTTGCGATACGGCACTGCATTACTTTAACTGACAATTGTGCGGTTGTGCGACACTGTACCCAAATAAAATTGCTGTAATTTTTTCCCACAAATAGAGCTTTCTTTTCATGGTATTTGATCACCTCTGCGTTTTTTATTTTTTGTGCTATAAACAAAAAAATACCGACAATTTTGAAAAAGAAAAAATATTTTTTACTTTCTGCTATAAAACACATCCAATAAAAAAATTTAAAAAAAATCAAATTTCTTCATCAATTTAGGCCAATATGTATTCTGCTACATATTTTTGGTAAATAAAATCCCAATAAGTGTCTATTGATTGGTTTGCGCACAAGTTATAGCATCTACAACCATGGGATATTTTTATGCTCTTTTTTTTTTTTTTTTTACTAGTAATGGAGGCAATCAGTGATTTTTAGTGGGACTGTACTGTGAAATTGCGGCAGATAAATCGGACACCTAACTGACACTTTGACACTTTTTGGAGACTAGTGACATTATTACAGTGATTGGTGCTAAAAATATGCACTGTTACTGTACTAATGACACTGGCAGGGAAGGGGTTAACATCGGGGGCGATCAAAGGGTTAAGTGTGTCCCTAGAGGGTGCTTGCTAACTGTGTGGGGGATGGTCTGACTGGATCAAGACAGAGATCCGTGTTACTGCTTAGTAAGAACACAAGATCTCTATCTTCTTCCCTTTCAGAACTGCGATCTGCCTTGTTTACATAGGCAGATTGCTGTTCTGCCTCTCTCGGGAATGATCATGGGTAGCCGGTGGACATCAGTTCCACCGGACCCGCTGATTGGCGCCCCCAGTGTCTATTGCACGAAATTACCTACAGGTACGTCATTTCGTGCAATAGAGCCGACTTGCCGCAGTACATCTGCGGTAGGCGGTGGGCAAGTGGTTAATCAGGAGCTCCTATTGATGTCAATAGGGACTAAAAATGCCCCCAAATGCCTCATGTTACCTTTTTGAGCTTCAACTGACCATCTTTAGGGATTTTTACACTTTCAAAAGGTTTTGTTGTTTTAACAAGGTATTAGTGTAGTTCTGTTGCCTGTTATTTGTTTGCCTTGCCTAGTAATGTGGGGCTCACAGTTGGGGCTGCAGTTTGTAGTGTTATGACTGATTGATTCTGTCCATGTATTGCTTCAGCTAGCTTGTCCCTGTTCTCCAAAGGGACAGGCAACTTCTTGTTCCAGATCACACGGTGGGGTTGATTTACTAAAACTGGATAGTGCAAAATCTGGTGCAGCTGTTCATGGTAGCCAATCAGCTTCTAACTTCAGCTTGTTCAATTAACCTTTGACAAAGAAAACTGGAAGCAAATTGGTTTCTATGCAGAGCTGCACCATATTCTGCACTCTCCAAACTTAGTAAATCAACCTTTATGTGTCTAACAAATTTAATGTGGCATTTCGAGTTGACAGCTGGCATTGCCTGTCAAACGTAGGCATCGAGTAAATGGGGCTGTACTGCAACTGCAAGCCAAACACTTGGAAACACGTCAACAAGTCCTTTTCCTGTTTTTTTGCTGCAATGTTGTCTACATTTTTTGGATTGTTGCATTTTATAAAATTCTTGGCTTTCATGGATATTGGTGTGCAAGCATCTTTACAAGTTTATCCTTATAATGTGCGGTTACAAGCTGGACCCATACTATAACAAGGTTAAGTGACGTGGACTAACCTGGAGTGCTGTAATTCTCTGCAAACACTTGGCTTGTGGTTGTGGCGCATTAGTCCCATTGGGATTTACCATTAAGCAGGATCGCCTTTTTAATGACAGGGGTTGCTTAGCTGCACTTTGAAAAGTGATTCACCGCCGACTGCTTGTCAGAGAGTGGGCGAGTGAGAAGTTAGCCTTAGCCACATACACAGGTCTGTAGACATCATGCTACTTTAGAAATGTCTGAATGATAACACACTTTTAAAAAATGGGATTACGCACTGCTGTGTGTGCTGGCTGCATCCCAAAATATCACTGGAACAAAACACAAAAGGCAAAAGAATGCAAACAAGGACAAAGCTGTACCTCAATTCAATGTGACAAAAATATTTAATTTTTTTTATCAGTCTGAAAAGCAGCTAGAAATAAACTGAGAAATTACTCATGGTAAGAAAAACCCTAATCCACAAAATAAAACAAACCATATATACCCTACACCCACAGAATGCATTCCTACCCATCATGTTCCTCCCTGAACCCCAATTCTGTTGCAAAATTTAGTCAAAGGTAGGGATAAAAGAAATTGAGATAATTTATGTCACAAATGTGATCATTTCATTAAAATGTCCCCCCCCCCCCCAAAAAAAAAAAAAATAGTGGTTTATTCCCTTTTCTCCATGATCCAAAACAAAAAAGCTTTGCCTTTAGATATACATTATATATTCAAAAGAGGGAAACCAACTAAGAAAAAACGACCCCAGCCAATTTTGAGGCTTCAGGCTTCCCCCAGTGCCAATATATAAAAAAAAACCCTCAATTTTTGTTGAGAAAAAAGCATTCCCCTCTGGGTGATCTTTGTACATTACAATAGTTTTAACAAACTTTGTTGCAGATTCCTACCTTGCTATTCTGAAGAAAACCCTGTGTGTTTTTCGGTGACCCATGTGCAGAAGCTAATGGGAGAAGTTTCATAATTATCAATCAGCTGCTGCACCTGCAGAGCTCTAATAAGGAAAACTGCAGGGTCTGCATACCTTTTAGATGTGATTTCCTATTGGGAGTATCTTACAAAAAAATGACATTTTTGTTGCAGGGGATGCCTGAAATATGACTTGTATCCCTGGCAGACGTCTAGGAAAATCAGTGCGCCAATCACACAAGCAGGAAATGACATATCTGGTGGGCGATCTGTATACTATACAGGTAGCCATATTGTATCGCATTTCATAGCAAATTACAGAGCTACAGATTGAAAAGGAAAGGTCATTTTTAATAAAAATTCAATTACAATATGACTTGTCTCGCAATTGTATACGCTATATATATATTTTTTTTATTTGCAATTTTTTTCCCCACGAAAGTTACCCTTTAATTCAGCCAGATTTTAAAAAATATATACGGTAAATACTTCTACTTTCTCCTTAAATATCAGATTATAAAGTGATAGGCTTCGGTATTCCTTCATCCTTGATTGTAGCAAACAAAGTGAAAACTCACCATGTCACCTTCGATAGGCCGCAGTAAAGCCCCCACAATGTGTTTTTTTTTTTCCTCTCCTTCCCAGTGTTTATTTATAAAATGCAATAAAGATTTGAAGGTCGTCTGAAATAATATTAAAAAAAGAGAGAGGCTGAATTATTAGACTGAAAAGACTACAGTCGCCATCGGTATTAGTATTCGCGGCAGTGTGGGAGAACTGTCAGAGGCCCTGCAGTAAACAGAACCCCTGCAACTTCAATATCGCCAGCAGTTCATTAGTATAATGTACTAGCCAGAATGATCTCGGTATTATTGGCGTCTAAACGTCCATTACCTGCGATGCACAATGCATAATGGCGTCCATTACCACTCTAATAACTGCGCTTTTTAAAGGTGCTCGTCGACTAAACAGGGACACAACAATGGAAAAAAAAAAAAGAAAGAATCTGTGCGCTCTTTTTGCCAGGATCTTTCACGATGGCTGTGATGTGTTGATGGCATTTTTCTTGTGACTCTTTTCTGGGGAGAGAAATATGGCATTCAATTCTCTTGCTTTATAGATGTCAATTTATCACAGGCCTATATGGTTACTCTGTGAACACAGCCGGTGACAAGGCTCATTTTACACACTAAACTGAAGGATACTTCGAAATGCTTTTTTTTTTTTGTTTTCAGTTTTTTTTCTCTTGCTTTATAATATTAAAACGCAATTCCAGGTAACCAATAAGATCAATCACTGAAGTACTAACTCTATCCAGGAAACATTGCAGCTGTGTTCAAATAACCCACTTTATTCTCAACCCTGTTTTCTTGTAACCCATTAAAGGGGAACTGCAGTGAATTTTAGGCAGGCTAATATTTTTCAGTTGTTCTTTTAAAGATTGAATGATTTTTTTTTTTTTTTTTACATTTTTGTATGCTTGTACTATATTATCTGTGCTGCTTTAGCACAGCATAGACTTTGTAGAACAGAAGGTATTTGCTTGTCTTATTCTATCAAATATTTTCCAAATACAAGGGCATCAGTCCTCATTTTAGAAAAGGGGACATGCAATTACCGTATTCATCGGCGTATAGCACGCACAGGTGTATAACACGCACATTCATTTTAAGAGGGATGTTTCAGGAAAAAAAAACTTACATTTTATATAAGGAACTTTGAAGCAAAATAAGGGTCAGTGCCCATCTGCAGCTTTACAAGTGCCATCAATGCAGCCTCATCAGTCCACATTAATGCAGCCTCACCATGGCCAATAATGCAGCAGCCTCACCATGGCCATCAATGCAGCAGCCTCGCCATTGTCATCAATGCAGCAACCTCGCCATTGTCATCAATGCAGCAACCTCGCCATTGTCATCAATGCAGCAACCTCGCCATTGCCATCAATGCAGCAGCCTCACCATTGCCATCAATGCAGCAGCCTCACCATTGCCATCAATGCAGCAGCCTCACCATTGCTTTCAATGCAGCAGCCTCACCATTGCTTTCAATGCAGCAGCCTCACCATTGCAATCAATGCAGCAGCCTCACCATGGCCATCAATGCAGCAGCCTCACTGTGGCCATTAATGCAGCAGCTTCGCTATTGCCATCAATGCAGCAGCCTCACCATTGCCATCAATGCAGCAGCCTCACCATTGCCATCAATGCAGCCTGATCAATACCCATCTGCAGCCTCACAAGTGCCATCAATGCAGCCTCATCAGTCCACATCAATGCAGCCTCACCATTGTCATCAATGCAGCAGCCTCACCATGGCCATTAATGCAGCAGCCTCACCATTGTCATCAATGCAGCAGCCTCACCATGGCCATTAATGCAGCAGCCTCACCATTGTCATCAATGCAGCAGCCTCACCATTGCTTTCAATGCAGCAGCCTCACCATTGCTTTCAATGCAGCAGCCTCACCATTGCAATCAATGCAGCAGCCTCACCATGGTCATCAATGCAGCAGCCTCACCATTGCCATTATTTTTAAAATTTTTTTTTAAAAGGACAGGGTAAAAAAAATAAATAAAATAAATAAGATTTTTTTTTTTTTTTAAGCACCCCGTCGTGCTTGTGCGCAGAAGCGAACGCATACGTAAGTGTTCAAACCATACATGTGAGGTATCGCCAAGATTGTTAGAGCGAGAGCAATAATTCTAGCAAAAAACCTCCTCTGAACTCAAAACTGGTAACCTGTTTAAGTGTCAAAGTTTGTCGCTATTCCACGAGCCGACTCAATTTTGAAGCATGACATGTTGGGTATCAATTTAGCTATGACTAAGCACTGTTAAGTGTAAAACGCGTCAGCTTGTTTGTCCCATTTTTTGCTGTGGCTTGTATCTGTTGGACTTTTTACTAATAAAGGCTATATTCCGGAGTGCTGCTGTCCAGAACTTCCTTTTGCCTCATGTTGCTATATGCTTAGCTGGCACCTGGTGTTCCAGTTCCGAGGAGAGTTCTATATCCACATTTCCACCTGGGGCGGTGATCCCTTTCCTTTGGGTATCAATTTACTCGGTGTAACATTATCTTTCACATTATAAAAAAAAATTGGGTTAACTATACTGTTTTCTTATTTTTTTAAACAAAAAGTGTATTTTTACAAAAAAAAATTGCGTTTCTAAGACCACTGCGCAAATACGGTGTGACAAAGTATTGCAACGACAGCCATTTTATTGTCTAGGGTGTCTGAAAAAAAATATAATGTTAATTTTCTAGCAAAAAAATAACTTTTTGACTTGTAAACACCAAGTGTAAAAAATAAGACTGGTCCTTAAGTATAACTAAAGGCAAGTCTCTGCCCCGTTAGGAAGATTCACCCTACACCCCATTTGTCCAGGTTATTATCGAAAGAGAAAGCAAAAGAAGGTCTCAACCAGGGATTCCCTCACTTTGGCAGGATTTCCTGTTACTTCCTGTTTTGGCTATGGGACAGGAAGTACTGGAAATCTCCTCAATGGGACACGATGACAAGAAAAACGGACAGGGGTTATAACCCTCCCCTACTCCATCCAAGATGTAAACAAAATGCCTTTAGTCTTACTTCGAGGCAGTTTGTGTGAGAAATAGTAACATATTGTATATAATTACAAGGTATACACACTGGTTTTTGAAAAATATAAATTGATCAATAAGATTATTTAGTTTAAAGTGAAATTCCATGTTTGAGAAAAAAATCAGCAAGCTGGTCACATTGCAGTTACAGTATGTGTGGAACTGCGCTTTGTTTTTACACAAACCTAGGCCGTTCATCTCTGAGATCTATGGAGGGGGTTGGTAGGAAGCAGAAAATAAATTTGAAGGCTTATATTGAGGATCATTCAGGAAATGAGGTGACAGTTGGGCACAGGGTGTTAGTAAGCAGGGCAACCAGCTGCTCAGATGAATGCTGGGATAAGAGTCAAAGCCTCATAGCTGGCAGGTTTTTCACCCTGTGTAATGGTGGAAGTGTAATTCAAAGTAGATCTAATCCAAATCCTAAAATCTCATATAAACATATTCCTGTTATTTCAGAAATTGTTCTTAGTTATTTTTTAGATATGCATCCTTTAATAAAATCATACCTGGTGATCTTGCCCGTGTTCGGGCATTTCCTGTTATGGGATAAGAACTGTCCTCCAACTTTGCTTCTGGTTTTGCACATACACCTCTAGTGAAGACTACTAACGGCCATGACAACATACATTACACGGGCATGGTTCTCAATTTTTCCTATCAGGCCAGTCTACAGTAATTATATGGAGCCAGCGCTGGTGGATATATACGAAGCTGAACAAGATCTCTAGAACTGGGATAGAAAAGAATTCAAATAAAGCTTAAAACAATATTTTGTTAATAAAAAAAAAATGTGGCAATTGTTTGATACATAGTGAGTGCTTAAAGTGGTATTAAACCCAAAATGTAATACATTGCAACTTACTGATCCTTAGAGGTGGTGGTTGCATTAGTTTTCTTTTTTTTAGGCTTTTTGCACTTTCCCACTGTGTTTAATATGCTTGGTTCACTGTGATGCATTCAATGGATGTCAACACACATCAACTCAACGGCAGTGCAGTGAGTAAAATGACTCAGTGGTAGAGCTGCACATTTAATCGTTAAGAATAGAGATCGCGATTCTTTCTCCCTAGCAATCTTAACAAAGCATTTTCCTGATTTTCTGCGTAAGCCGACAGCTGTCACAAAAAAAAAAAAAAAAAAAAAAAACAGGCAATCTGCCAAGTTTCACAACAATCCTCAGCCGCTGAGCTAACTATAAACATTGTAAGGTTTTGTCCTTTAGATCAAAGGAATGAACTTCGGTCTGTAAATGAGGGGCGTTTAACCACTTTTTCACTTTTCACTTCACTTTTTGACACTTGGTTTCAAGTAAAAATCATTATTTTTTTGCTATACAATTACTTAGAACCCCCAAACATTATATATATATATATATATATATATATATATATATATATATATATATAAAGAGTGGTACTGTATATATATATATATATATATATATATATATATATATATATATTTTAGCAGAGTTTCCAATACTCCAAAGACATGTCGGTGGGTTATTTGGCTCCAGTCTAAATTGGCCCTAGTATGCAACTGAGATAGGGGCCTTAGATTATAAGCTATTTGAGAGCACGGACTGATGTGAATGAATAGAGGGTAATGTGCTGCATAAATTGATGACACTATATAGATACCTGTAACAAATAAATACGTTTGGCGCATGTCAATGTGCACTTAATGCAGTGGAGGTGATGTGAAATCAGCTTAAGGCTAAATACAATCTGTGCTGGGTGGTTTTGCAGAATAATGGACAGAGTAAAAGAACATTCCACATCCCTCATAAGAGGCATTTAAGTCTTATTAAGCCGAATAGTTATTAGCTGCGGCATGCTACTAGTCCCAGACTAATTGTCTCATGTATTTAGGGCTCCTATGAATAACAGTGACCTCGCTCCCTCCCTCAAAACGGAGGGCCATAGCAGCCTATGAAATGTGCGCGCAATGAGCAGCACAAAAGGTGAGAGCTTCTTGTTGCAAGCTATAATTGTATTTGCACTGTGGGATGATTATCCCATTGAATTGTTTTATTAATTGCAAGTGATGTAAGAAACACAAGAGCCGATAAAGTTATTCCTCCCATCTATGATTTATATAGGCTGACATTATGGAGTCAGAAAGGTAGAAAATGTCACCTTTCACCTCATCATTATACGAGCTTATCATTCAGCTTGTCAGAGATTGAGCGAGGCGGTGAATACATTGTTGGTTCCCATGCATTTAACTTACATTTAATGAAAAAAGAATAAAACAAATAATAAAAAAAATATCCTGAAAAAAAAATTATATTATATTATATTATTATTATATAATTATATATATATACTGTATATATACAGTATCTCACAAAAGTGAATACACCCCTCAAATTTTTGTAAATATTTTCTTCTATCTTTTCATGTGACAACACTCAAGAAATAACACTTTGTTATAATGTAATGTAGTGAGTGTACAGCTTGTTTAACGGTGTAAATTTGCTGTCCCCTCAAAATAACTCAACACACAGCCATTAATGTCTAAACCACTGGCAACAAAAGTGAGTACACCTATAAGTGAAAATGTCCAAATTGGGCCCAATTAGCCATTTTCCCTCCCCGGTGTCATGTGACTCATTAGCGTTACAAGGTGTCAGGTGTGAATGGGGAGCGGGTGTGTTAAGGTTGGTGTTATCGCTCTCACTCTCTCATACTGGTCACTGAAAGTTCAACATGACACCTCATGACAAAGAACTCTCTAAGGATCTGAAAAAAAGAATTATTGCTCTACATAAAGATGGCCTAGGCTATAAGAAGATTGCCAAGACCCTGAAACTGAGCTGCAGCACAGTGGCCAAGACCATGCAGCGGTTTAACAGGACCGGTTCCACTCAGAACAGGTCTCGCCTTGGTCCATCAAAGAAGTTGAGTGCACGTACTCAGCGTCATATCCAGAGGTTGTCTTTTAGAAATAGATGTATGAGTGCTGCCAGCATTACTGCAGAGGTTGAAGGAGTAGGGGGTCAGCCTGTCAGTGCTTAGACCATACACCGCACACTGCATCAAATTGGTCTGCATGGCTGTCGTCCCAGAAGGAAGCCTCTTCTAAAGATGATGCACAAGATAACCCACAAACAGTTTGCTGAAGACAAGCAGACTAAGGACATGGATTACTGGAACCATGTCCTGTGGTCTGATGAGACCAAGATGAACTTATTTGGTTCAGATGGTGTCAAGCGTGTGTGGCGGCAACCAGGTGAAGAGTACAAAGACAAGCGTGTCTTGCCTACAGTCAAGCATGGTGGTGGGAGTGTCATGGTCTGGGGCTGCATGAGTGCTGCCGGCACTGGGGAGCTACAGTTCATTGAGGGAACCATGAATGCCAACATGTACTGTCACATACTGAAGCAGAGCATGATCCCCTCCCTTCGGAGACTGGGCGCAGGGCAGTATTCCAACATGATAACGACCCCAAACACACCTCCAAGACAACCACTGCCTTGCTAAAGAAGCTGAGGGTAAAGGTGATGGACTCACCAAGCATGTCTCCAGACCTAAACCCTATTGAGCATCTGTGGGGCATCCTCCAACAGAAGGTGGAGGAGCGCAAGGTCTCTAACATCCACCAGCTCAGTGATGTCTTCTTGGAAGAGTAGAAGAGGACTTCAGTGGCAACCTGTGAAGCTCTGGTGAACTCCATGCCCAAGAGGGTTAAGGCAGTGCTGGAAAATAATGGTGACTACACAAAATATTGACACTTTGGGCCCAATTTGGACATTTTCACTTAGGGGTGTACTCACTTTTGTTGCCAGCGGTTTAGACATTAATAGCTGTGTGTTGAGTTATTTTGAGCGGACAGCAAATTTACACTGTTATAAGCTGTACACTCACTACTTTACATTGTAGCAAAGTGTCATTTCTTCAGTGTTGTCACATGAAAAGATAGAAGAAAATATTTTTAAAAAATTTGAGGGGTGTACTCACTTTTGTAGATAGATAGATAGAAAATTTCTGTTTCTAATTAAAAGTTCTTTTTTCACTTCACTCTACAACCAGTAGCTAATTTCTATGACTGATAAAAATCCAAATGTCATTTTCTTGCTACTATAACAACATGTTGTGGGCTTTCTGAACACAAGTTATGTACAGGATGGTCCAAAAAAGAGTAATTTCCTGCTCATGTGACTGGCTCACTGCCTTTCCCAATGGTTTTATTTTATTATACCACAAGGAATGGTCAGACTTATGCCCTGTACACACGACCGTTCTTCCCGTCGGAATAAACTCTGAAGGTTTTTCCGACGTAGTTCCGATGGAATTCCGCTGAAACTGTCTTGCGTACACACGATCACACCAAAGTCCGATCGTCAAGAACGCGGTGACATACGTGGTGACATACAACACGTACGACGGGACTAGAAAAAGGAAGTTCATTAGCCAGTAGCCAATAGCTTCCGTCTCATACATGCTTCAGAGCATGCGTCGCTTTTGGTCCGTCGGAACAGCATACAGACGAGCGGTATTCCCGATAGGAATTGGTTCCGTCGGAAATATTTAGAACATGTTCTATTTCTAGGTCCGTCAGAATTTTCGAAAAAAAAAAAAAGTCTGATGAGGCCTACACACGATCGGAATATATGATTAAAAGCTTCCGTCTGCCTTTTTCTGTCAGACATTCCGCTCGTGTGTATTCTGCATCACAGAAGGTTTTTCACCTTACCAAATATACATTTTATTCAACTTCCGGAGAAGAAACACCAGCATAACAGCTTATACATAGGCATGTGGGAAATGATGAGGACGCAGCCTCTGTCACTAGAAAAAGAAATGAGGACGCAGCCTCTGTCAATGTAAAATTCCCACTTCCAACAGTTTAGAAAACATAGTGGTAAAGTGTAGTCATAATGCCTTATGCTGCATTGTTATATGATCCAGTAGGGCCTTCCTTCTCCATTTTACATTTTCAAAAAGATTCAAGAAGAAATATTTCAAAGTAAGGAAAGAGAATAAAGACAAAGAGGTAGAATAGCAAAGAGAACATAGAGGAGAGTGTTAGCACAAGGTCAGAAGGGGGAAGAAGGCGAATAGATTAAAACAGAAAAAAGGAAAGTAGGAGGAGGGGGGTAGAGAAACAGTAAGAGGGGGGTAGGGGTAAGGGGACACATGGGGCCTATGGAGGCAACAAGTGCGTCCACTCCCACCACAGAGAGCCATTCACCCCCACCAAAAAATAAAGGGGACGGGAATGCTAAGCAGGAGAGCCATTTCCCAGGAGGTTCTGTCCCTCATCTGAGAATATGAACATGTTCCACCTGGTCCAAGTCTTGGAGAACCGTTCGTTTTGGTGTCTGTCCGTGAGAATGAGGTCTTCCATTTTTTTGATATCCTCCACTTTTCTAACCCACATACTCATAGGGTTTTTCACCTTAATGCATTAAGGTGAAAAACCATGATGGTTTACAACCCTTTTAAGGCTCATCAGTGGTTTTGTCCTCCATAACCAACAGTGGTTGGGTCCTCCATAACCATGATATCATTTATTCTGTCAAAGCAGCGCTTCAGTGTAGGTGAAGAAGTTGCTTCCAGAGGGCTGAATTGGATATGGATTTAAATGGAACTTTTGTAGCTTCTGAGTGAAAGGGCATTGCACATCTTCCAGTTCTGACCATATGTTACACTGTATTCATGTAAAAGTTTGTGCATTATTGTACAGCATAAGTAGACCCTAAGTGCCACTACCATATAAATATCACCAACATATAGGCCATAGCTCCTAACTGTCCCTGATTTGGAGGGACTGTCCCTGATTTGGAGCAAAGTCCCTCTGTCCCTCATTCCTCCTCATTTGTCCCTCAGTTTGGTCTGATCTATATAGTTGTATATAAAATGCACTTTTTATCTATCAAAAAGTGTTTTCCAGTGCTAAACCTTTTATCTGATTTCTAAATTGCTGCATTTGTAAACTCCAAAAGCCAATATAAAGGAATAGTAGTGGTAAAAAAAAGCACTTGTGGGTTTAACCAATCTTGTTTTTTTTTTCTCCTTTAAGGAGGCGTGGCCAGGGGTGTGTCCTATGCCTGCATACGTTTGCTGATAGGTGTCCCTCATTCCCATCTCAAAAAGTTGGGAGGTATGATGTAGGCAAAGGTGGCACATGCGTAGAATGACCTCGGCCTTTAGTCATTCTGAATGCCTGATGGTCAAGGTCATACTGTACTTGTGACACCTTCAAATCGTGAAGGCATGAAGCCTCTTCTGGTGGTATTTTACACTTAAAGTGGGTTGCTAAGGGGCAGTAAAACCAAATCTTTTATACTGCCCCCTGGATGCCCATGTGAAAGAGACCTTACAGTGTAAAAAATTCTCTTTAACAACCTTTAATCTCCAGCATAAGGCGGGGGACAGAAAAAAACAGGTTTCACGTGATTTCTGCATTCATGTGTAAAGAAGGTCAAAAAAGCTTATGTCAAAACCAATTTGTATTCTGCTCTTGTTGTGGCATACACAACTTGTTCCAGACATGGGTTTGTGTGTCTTCAGAAGCCTGAAAAAAAAAAAGATGCCTAATACACAGGAATAAATGCTTGGTGGCAATGCCAACTATTCCCCATCCTTCTAAAAAATCATGCTCAATTGAAAGGGTGTCATTATGGTTCAAGTGTAAAATCTCACTCCTATTTATTTGATTTCCTGCAGTCAAATGCATACCTGTGTGTTACTGCATGAAAATGCATTTCAAGTAGATTTCTCTTTCATTACTATGGGATATCTTTATAAAAAGAATTAGAGGAACTGCACTATTGTCCTATGAAACTGCATGTTCTGTGTGAATGGAGGCAAAATTGAGTGTTTTAGGTTAAATGTTATACATTAACCACTTGCTGACCACCCTATAGCAGTTTTACTGCTACAGGGCAGCAGCTGTGCGCCAGATCACGCGTATATACGTGATCCGGCTCTTACGGGCTCTTACGGGTAGCAGGCGTGAATACCATCCGCTGGTGGCTCACTCCTGCTGTGATTTTACAGAGCGGGAGCCGATCAGCAGATATCGCAGACTCAATTTCTGCAGAGACACAGAACGGCGATCTACCTATGTAAACAAGGCAGATTGCCGTTCTGAGAGGAGGGAAGGCATGAATCCTGTGTCTCTGCAAAGCAAGGACTCTGAGCCATCTTTTCACCTAGTAAAAGCACCTCCCACACTGTAGTAAAACACTGGCTAGGCGCACAGTTAACCCTTTGATTGCCCCTGATGTTAACCCCTTCCCAACCAGTTTCATTAGTAAAGTGACAGTGCATATTTAGCACTGATCACTGTATTAGTGGCACTGGTCCCCTAAAAGTGTCCAAATGTCCGCCAAAATCCCGCTATAAGTCGCTGATCACCGCCATTACTAGCAATAAAAAAAAAAAATAAAAATTAATAAAAATATCCCATAGTTTGTAGACACGATAACTTTTGCACAAACCAATTAATATAGGCTTATTGTGATTTTTTTTATTTTACCAAAAATATGTAGCAGAATACATATTGGCCTAAATTTATGAAGAAATTCTATTTTTTCTACTTTTTTATTGGATATGTTTTATAACACAAAGTAAAAAATATTGTGTTTTTTAAAATTTTTTTTTAATTGTCTGTATTTTTTTGTTCATAGCACAAAAAAATAAAAAACACAGAGGTGATCAAATACCACCAAAAGAAATCTCTATTTGTGGATAAAAAAACCATAAATTTTATTTGTGCACAGCTTTGCACCACCGTGCAATTGTAAGTTCAACTAACGCAGTGCCGCAGTATCTTGATCTTCCGGGGGTGAAGTGGTAAATATAGAAGAGCAAATTCGGAAAATACTGCATTATGGCCACAAGATGGAGCTGATGAACACAGGAAATACATTCCTATTTACTGTGGTCTTCAGTTTCATCTAGTAGTCATAACGCGGTCATTTCCTGAATCATATTACTTTTATGAATATATAACATCTGACCTGGAAAGAAAATAGACTAATAACATTTTATTTGCTGCCATTAAACTTTATGGGAAAGAAGAGAGGGAAAGGTATTGGTAGTCCTGTCCTAAGCTGGCAATGCTGCTTCTCCATGGATACAGTAAAGTGAATCAGCATTGTCACCCTAGAACAGATAGTGTGTTATTCGCAGGATCAACAGGTGAAAATGAAGGGACAAGGCCTGAGAAAGCAAACTGTTAGCCACCACACCTAAGGACTAGTAAGCTATTAAGCTAGTATATATATATATATTTTGTTATTGGATTTAGAAACACTTTAAGGGATCTACTTAAAAAAAATGTTGGGTGAAAGTCACAAACATTCACCCAGCACCCACAAATTTGGCTTTGTTTTGCCTGCTTTGACAGTGATTTCCTATGAATGTCAGCTCCATCAAGTGGCCATAATGCTGTATTTTTCCTTATTGAGGTATTTCAAGTAAGATACTGCATTATAGCCACTAGATGGAGCTGATGATCCTAGAAAGACACTGTATTAAGCAAAATACAGTCAGTTTGTGAGGGCTGGGCCAATGCTTGTGACTTTCGACCAGCTAATGTTTTTAAAAGTAGACCCCTAAGTGTTAGAAATAGGTGATACTTGGGGGGACATGGGTGTTCCTAAATATTCTGCAATAAAAGTCTGATAACTCAAATGTAAGCAAAAGCCTTACCTCAGCCGGCTGATTATCAGAAATTCCTGGATCGTCTCAAGGTCCTCGTTTCGGATTCTCAGGGTCACCTGCAAATCTCTTCCTAGGCAAAGCTCTCCATCTGACATGGGAATTTATAGATAGGCAACTCCTATCCTCATATTGATTAGTGGTTCCAAATTAATAATAACTCCTGCAGTAGGGAACAGACACAAAAGATACACTCCGCATCTTTCCAAATATCTGTTCTGCTTTATGATGACGCAATTGAAGGTTTTTATACACATGATTACGTAAGTATCACATTAATATTACAATTGTACGTTTATGGTAACAAGGGGCGTAACATAGGCAGGCTAATTCTAATCAGGGCTCGAAAGAATACAAACTTGTAATGAAAACATTATTAGTGCCGTGTGCACAGTGAGGGCAGTGTGCAATACATACAAAATAGTATACAATTATATACAGAACTTACAAATTTCCTTTACATTAATGTACCATATTTGGCAATCTTAAAGCATACCATTAGCTTTCAGGAACATCAATCTGACACACATGGTTTCAGTTGTTTTCCATTTCGTTTGACCAAATGATCAAAACTGGTGCAGTATTTGATCCCAGACACCTTCCTACTGCCGTGGCAGTTATGTGATCAATTTTCAATGTCACAAAAATGGCAACTGTGTGGCAAGCCTATAGTTAACCTGTGACCTGCCTGAAAGACCTGTCCTCATATAACCCCAGGGAGGGATAGAGAGACTATGGGGGTTTATTTACTAAAGGCAAATCCAGTTTGCACTACAATCACACTGCAAGTGCACTTGGAAGTGCACCTGGAAGTGCAGTCGCTGTAGATCTGAGGGGGGCTTGCAAGGAGAAAAAAAAAACAGCATTTTTGCTTGTACATGATTGGATGATAGAAATCAGCAGAGCTTCCCCTCATTTCAGATCTTCCCCTCAGATCTACAGTGACTGCACTTCCAAGTGCACTTGCAGTGCAATTGTAGTGCAAAGTAGTTTTGCCCTTAGTAAATCAACCTCCATTGTTCTTTTCAGCGCTGCTGATGTTTAAAAAAATTTCAATTTTCCATCAAAATCATCAGATGTGAAACCTGCCTTTTGCAAGAACAAAAGAAATAAGTATTTGGGATTTTGATGAAAGAATATATCTAAATGAATTCTGACTCCACGGAACTCTGCCTTTTTGTCAGCGAGCAAAAGAGAACGATGTCAAATGATTTTCATCTCTCTAACAGTCACTTTCCCGGCAAATGCCACAGAGAACACAAATAAAAGAGATGTCACCAGCACTGTTTGTAGTGGCTGCTTTGTGTTGAACCGCTGATTATAACAGGTTTATATCGCTTCCCTGTACTTTCCAGAATAAGTGCAGATATTTTTGGAGTGAGCACTGCCTCTATATTTCTGAGAAATGAAGTGTTTGTGTATTTTCTGCTTTTCTCCAGGATGACTATTGAAAGCCTTTTTCTTGACATGTCAGTCAAGGTTTCATGTTTTGCTCCATAAACAAAAACACATTCCAGGTGGAACAAGGATTTAGTCTATGATGTTTTCCTAAAGGAAAGTTTATCTACCTAAATTTGATATTTCAGTGTTAGCTGGAACCTGGTGGGAAGAACCCCCCCCCCCCCCCAAACATCTTCTTGCCTTGGTGAGATCAACTTACTTTGGTTCTTGACTCTCTCCTTGACCACCTTGGAGTTTAGGGTGTCACTGCCCACCCTGGAAGGGTACCAGTCTTCTCTTTACATTTTTCATGGTATAGCAATACATACTTATGGATAAGGATTTAGTTTATGTTTTCCTAAAGGGTTGATCTACTCAAATTTGATATTTTAGATGGTGCTACTTACATTGATGGGAACAACTTACTTTGGTACTTAACTCTCTTCTGGACCATCTTGGAAATTAAGAGTATTACTGCTCACCTTTCATAGTATAGTAAAACACATTCCAGGTGGAACAAGGATTTAGTCTATGATGTTTTCCTAAAGGGTATATCTACCCAAATTTGATATTTCAGTGTTAGCTGGAACCTGGTGGGAAGAACCCCCCTCCCTACACCTTCTTGCCTTGGTGAGGTCAACCTACTTTGGTTTTCTAGTTTAGGGTGTGTCTCAAAAAAAATGCCCCTACCTGCCTGTTCTCTTTCTTCTCTGGCTCTGTAAACTGAGCTGCGCATGTGCAGCTGAGCTTTTAGCGCTGGGCCAATCCCTGCTGGGATGAATGACATCATCCTGTGCCAGCCAAAGACGCTGAAAACTGGTACAAAGGAGAAGATGGTGGCACCGGTGAGGGACCATTGGAATGGTAAGCATTAACCCCTTTAGTTCCACTTTATTCATGCTTATTTCTTCAATCCAAAAGAGGCTTGGCCTTAGGGCAGCAGGACAGGGAAGTAGTCATTTCTTGCTTTCTACGGAGGGCTGGTTATCAAGTTTTAAAAATAGTAATAGTAATATAAGTGGAAGAAAAGCCAAAGTCTCATTATCCCTTTCATGCCTAAGCCTTCTGACATTTGTTGCTTACAATTTAAAATCAGTATTTTTTGCTAGAAATTTACTTAGAACCCCTAAACAACATATATATTGTTTTAGAGACCCTAGAGCAGTGGTCATCAACCCTGTCCTCAGGGCCCACTAACAGGCCAGGTTTTATGTATTACCCATGGGAGAAGCAGACTAGAATACTGCAATCACTGAGCAGCAAATGATATCACCTGTGATGTATTTCAGTTATCTTGCAAACCTGGCCTGTTAGTGGGCCTGTTAGTGGGCCCTGAGGACAGGGTTGATGACCACTGCCCCAGAGAATAAAATGGTGATCATTGCAATATTTCATGTCACACAGTGTTTGCACAGTGGCCTTTAAACTTTTTTTGGGGGGAAAAAAGACACTTTCATGAATTAAAAAAGAAAACAGTAAAGTTAGCCCAACTTTTTTGTATAATGTGAAAGATGATGTTACGCCAAGTAAATGGATACCTAACATGTCATGCCTTGAAATTGCACACACTCGTGGAATGGCGACAAACTACAATACCTAAAAATCTCCATAGGCGACGCTTCCAAAAAAATTAACGATTACCAGGTTAAAGTTGCAGAGGATGTCTTTTGCTAGAGTTATTGCTCTTACTCTAACAATCGTGGCGATACCTCACATGTGTCATTTGAACACTGTTTACATTTGTGGGTGCGACTTACGTATGCATTTTCTTTGTTGCGCGAGCACGCAGGGGGGGGGGGGCGCTTAAAAAAAAAATATTTTATTTATTTATTTTTCACATTGTTCCTTTAAAAAAAAAATCTGATCACTTTTATTGCTGTCACAAGGAAACATCCCTTGTGACAGTAATAGGTGGTGACAGGTACTCTTTATGGAGGAATCGGGGGGTCTAAATCCCCAAATCCCTCCTTTGCACTTAAAAGTATTCAAATTGCCAAAATTGGTGATTCTGAATACTGTAATTTTTTAAAAAATCTGCGCCATTGGCAGCCGATTAAACCGGAAGTGATGTTGACGTTGCTTCTGGGATTTTACATCGGAGCCAAATACGGTGTTTTGTCAGATTAGGCGACCCGTCAGATTTTGTAACGGAAGTAATGCTATCTTGCTACACTCTTCCACAGTAAGGACACAGCGAGAAGGCGGCAAGCGGACATCTTGTTAACCCACCGGAGTCATGCATTTCACACTTATTTTTAACGGTAAACTGAGCTTATATCGTGAAATACAGTATTTAAAAATTTGTCTGACTGTTTAGATGTTGAGTTTTAAAAACAGCGGCAAGCTTGCTGATCTCACAGGTTTGTTAATATAACAGAACACCACTGCTTTGAAAAATCAACATCAAAACAGTGTGACGTATTTCAAAATACTGAATTTCACTATATAAGCTGAGTTTGCTGTTAAAAATAAACGTGAAATGCAAGCCTACGGTGGGTGTAACAAGATGTCCGCTTGCCGCCTTCTCACTGTATCCTTACTGTGGACGAGTGCAGGGTGTAGCAAGATGGTGGCAACGGAACGTCACTTCGGTTACAAAAATCTGACGGGTTGTCTAATCTGATGAAATACCAGCTTTGTTCGGGTCTCAGCCTAGCCGGCGGACGTGCCGGCTAGTGGCTCAGGTCTCCCGGTGGGATGGGAGGCCCAGGAAGAGCGGCGGAAAATGGCTGGGGGGCTTCCATTCCCGCTCCTTTAGGATAACAGCCGAGCGGCTTTTAGCTGCATCGGTTGTTATCATGAAAGAGCCAACTGCCTGCTCTAAAAAATGGTACCGGGGTACCGGTGAGCTGCAGGCATCATCCTGGTATAACCCCTTCAAGCCATGAACGCAAATTTGCATATGGTCAGCGTGAAGGGGTTAAACTTAATGTTTCTTCCCCTCTCCTACTACCTATCCTGCCTAACTTGTATAAAAAAGATCTGTATACTGTACCTCCCTATTTTTAATCTGCTCCGGTCCTGTCATGTGATCCTGCAGCTCTGGTTTTGGGAGCAATCAAAAATGACTTGGAATTCTGGGAGCTGTGACTTCACCCATAGGCTTCCTTGGCCCAGCATGTTGTTGGCGCTCTCTCCTCTCCCCTGCAGCATCTACTCACTGGCACAGGGAAGCTGGAGCTGCAGGATCACGTGAGTGGACTGGAGCAGATTAAAAATAGGTAAGTAAATACCTTTCTTTTTCTATAAGGGTTGGGCAGGATAGGTAGGAGGAGAGGGAAGAGAAACTTTTTTAAGAAGAGATAGTGTAAGGAATTTATTCCACTTTAAGAAATAATGTGTCTTCCTTCAGTAAAATATGTTGAGTATTAGAAATGATAAAGTTCTGCAACCTTTATAAATGCATAAGACTTGCAGCTGTGCGTATTCATATGGTCAGTGACCCCTGTGAGAAATCCTAATCGAATATACGGCAGTGACTGCATTATCTTCTATATTATACACCCCCTCTGTGCAATGCCTATAGCACTTCCTGTAAATGAAGTCTATACAAACAGCACATTGTGAAAACAAAACATGCTGTTTATATGCTGTAAATTCAATCTGGCATCTGTTAAACTATCAAATTAGGCCCATTCGCTGTCACTGGAAGATCTGCCAATTGTGATAAGCTCGGCATATGCCAGTCAAACCCCCTCTCACTTTTGGTTAGTGATTTTCTTGAAAGTGGACAGACTTTCTTGAGTCAGCTAAACTTTTTTCCAGAGAATTTCTTTCCCAAGAAATCCTAATGTTCCCTGAGGACTCAACTGCATATATCTAACCATAGACAAGGATATTTGTTCCTGAATAGCTTTTGCAGTTCACTGTCTCCAACCACTTGCCGTCTAGAGTTGATTTTTGAGACAGTGAGCTACCTTTTCTTTATTCAACATGAATTCACAAAAAAATGCATGCTGAGCTATTCATCCTGTGAAACATGTCTGAAAGATTAAATGATATAGGGCTATTTTCTCTCCAGGTTGGGTGTTCTTCATTGATACAGAATAGAGTGAACCAGGAAAACACTGCATTATGGCCACCAGTAAATAGTAAATCATCAATCATTAGCTCCATCTAGAGGTCATAATGCAGCATTTTCCTGTTGGAACCCACAAGGAGAGACAAACTCTCCATACGGAATCTCAGATTCTATGCTGAGTGTTCTCAATAAGAGCTTTTTCATCCTCGCGGGCACCTTCTTTGGTCTTTGGCCCTTTCATGCCTCCTTTGATTGCCTGCAGTCCCATGTTCTGTCTTATGGTGTCTAATTGACCCTTGAATCATTATCTTTTGCAATACACTCTGGGAAGGCTCTGATATTTACTGGACAGCATTCCCTGAGGAAGCCCAGTTATAGGGCGAAACATGTGGGGAACCACACCATCGTGCTGTACCTTAAAGGACTGTACTGTATGAGCCTTTCTTAATGCAATTGCGCTGTTTTTGTGTAATAATAAAATTTACATTTTTTAAATATTTTTTTCTAGTTGATTTAATATGCACCTTAAAAATCCCACAAATCTTCTATTTACCAATTAAGGGATGCAGTGATATACTGTTGGTATCTTGTCCAAAAGCTGTGTTTTTTCCAGCATTTTCCTTTGTTATTCTTATGAATGACTTATGTTCTCTCTAATGTGGTTTAGAATAACCAGACTTAAAGCGGAAGTAAACCCATCCATAAAACTGTTTCATTTCCGGCACGTGCCGGAAATGTAACATTACCATTGGTTGTGCTCTCAACCAAACTGTCAAACCATCCAATGGCTGGTGTCATAACTGATCACATGTGTAGCATCATGGCAGTTGTAGATTAAACAGAGGCAAAGATGGCAGCTTCTTTGGCTGAAAATGATAGGGGGGTTTACTTACACTTTAATTACCAGGTGTTCTTTGGTTAATCTATTACAGTGAGGTGTGTCATTTTAATTGTTCTGGGTGTATAAGATCATGCTTTGTGTTAGTAATAATCAACTGGTGTTACAACAGCAACCAAGCATTTGTGTGACTAGTTCAGCTAGAAGATAACCCATATATTTACTGTGTACAATATGGATGGTTATTGGATCATCTTTACCTAATTTATGACCGATCACAGACTGTTTGAGAAAACTGACAAGGGTTTGATGGTCAGCCGGAATTATATGATTACTCCAATGTGGTTTGGAACAACCAGGTATAATTAATATTTAAACCTGGGCGCCACAGTACCACAAAAATATGTAAACCAAAAACACAAATACGCCTAGTGAAAACCTTATGCTGCCACCCAAATAGTGTAAAACCACAAATTTGCCAATGATAAAATATAGGGGGTGCTAATGGTGAACCATAAATCCTACAAATAAATATATATGAAATCAAATATATTCAACTCTCTATCAAATGCATAAATCAATGTGAAAATACATATATAAAGTGAATATCAGAAATAGATATAAATAATTAAAATAGTGACAATTTATATATCCAACTAATGGTTTTGTGTCACTATATGTATGTTTAAGTGATTACTTTTGTTCATCGTTTATTCATGTCACTGTATGTTTTGCACATTCTTATTTATTCACATCATTTAATATATGAATTGTCTCTATTTTAATTATTTATATCTATTTATGATATTTTATTTATTTATTTATTTATTTATTTCATTTTATTTATTTCAGGTACTTATATAGCGCTGTCAATTTACGCAGCGCTTTACATATACATTGTACATTTATATCAGTCTCTACCCTCAAGGAGTTTACAATCTAAGGTCCCTAACTCACATTCATATACTAGAGCCAACTTAGACAGGATCTAATTAACCTACCATGTCTTTGGTATGATATTCACTTATTTATATATGTATTTTCAGATTTGTTTATGCATTTGATAGAGGGTTGCATATATTTGATTTCTTATATACTTATTTGTATTTCTAGGCGCCCCCTATATTTTATTATTGGCAAACCAGGGATAATTACCAGGTGTAAATCAATCACAGTGGGGTATGTCATTTTAATGGTTTTGGATGTACAAGATCATGTTTTGTTTTAGCATGTATCAATGTTTGAAGAGGGAACAATGCATACTCTGAAATGTGTTGGCTTTATTGATTTTATTAAATGTGGGACCTGATCTATTGGTATTGTGATTTACTTCCTTACTCCACAATTTATGGATTACCAATATCCAGCAGCGTTGATATTAATTGTGGTATACCCATTCTTGGGCTGAGTTTTTAAAGGTCTCTTGAGAATTTAAAAGTTGGTGTTTTCTCAGCCACTCATCAAGGTGAGCTACATACATTGATTCCAATGTACCTGTCCATCTGCTGATACTCTTAGATGCGCTCTGCTTTTATTTTGTGTTCTTATGAATGAAGAACATCTGGAGAGAAAATAGCCCAGAAACATCCAATTTTGCTGCCATTTACACAGAACAAAAGTACATGAAGTTTTACAGGGTGAATAGCTTTTTTTTTTATAAAACAGACTTGCCAGAATGCCACATTCAGTGCATTGTTTTTTTTTTTTCTTTTAATGTAGCACACCGTAATGCACTGTACTATTTTACTGTATGTTTGGCTGCCACTACAAATAATTGGCACTGCAGTGCATTACAATGGTGTGAATGGGCCCTAAAATGCTGAAAGAAGATCTAACCCTACCACACTCAACAAAGTTTAGCTTTAGATATACTTAAAGTGTTACTAAGCCCACAATGGTAAAATCAGTCTGTAAATGCAGTAAAGCATGCTTGTTATGCTCACTGTGGAGCCTAAGGGGGTTAATCATGTGCATTGTGTAAAAAGGATGTTTGATCCTCCCTTTCTTCCAAAGTCTCCAAACCATCTCCAGATAGAACAGAGTCTAGGGGGCAAGCTGCACATGCTCAGTTTGGTGTGTATTGCTAGAAAGATTTTTTTTTTTTGGGAGAGTGCATTTGATCAGCACAGGGCCAATCAGTACTGTCCAGGCAGAGGGTCACGGGTCCTGCATCCTCATAGGACAATCATGGGAGAATAGAAACTCCTCCTACAAGCTTTGATCAGACACTGATAGTAGTCACAAGACTGCTCTAACTGCTGATGGGAAAAGGTACTTAGCAGTTTATATTTACTAAAACCATTGCATGTCCATGTTCTGTGTACTGTGGGAGACCAGATATAGTGAATGCAGGGTCCTGGGTTTAGTAACCCTTTAAATAATAGCTTGTAATGCCCACTTAGATAAAATGCATTATTTTCACTAAACAATCTCTAGTACTGAGCTGATTAATAACCAAATATCAATGATTGCACATTTTCTGATTTTGAATTAAAAAATTAGTGGCTCGTGTCCTTGTTTTGACTGAAACCATGTTCCAATACTGTTAAAGTCTTCTATCCTCTGTTCACTGTAAGTTGGAAATGGATTTGAGCCTATTCAATGAGCCTGTAGAAGTAGGCACAACAGAGTTGTCACATTTCGAGTTGTGATTACATTAGTTTGCACTCTTGTTCTGACCTTGTGGTCGATACATCCTTGAAATGTGCTGCTTCTCTAAATGCATATCTAAACCCAAAAGCCAAAATATAATGTGCAGCAACTTACCGATCCTAAGTGAGATGGCTGCATTGGCTTTCTTTTTTTTTAGGACTTTTTTTACCTTTATTTTCAACTAGTAATCCAGCCAGTAAATCTATTATTTTTCAGCTTTCTTCATAGACCTGCCCAGTAAAGATGGCAATTAGAGGGTAGAGGGTTGAGCAGGGATGCTGATAATGGTCAGCTTTTATTCATACAGTTAAAACCTTTACACCAAAAAGAAAAAAAGCTCTTTCTGTTACTGCTTAACCACTTACTTACTAGGCACCCAAACCCCCCTCCTGCCCAGACCAATTTTCAGCTTTTAGCGCTGTCACTCTTTGAATGACAATTGCAAGGTCATACAACACTGTACCCAAATAAAATATTTAAACTTTTTTTCGCACAAATAGAGCTTTCTTTTGGTGGTATTTGATCACCTCTAGGTTTTTTATTTTTTGTTAACAAAATGTAAAAAGACCGAATTAAAAAAAAAAAAATACAAAACCGTTTTATATTTTGTTAATAAATTTTGCAAACAGGTTATTTTTCTCCTTCATTGGTGTACGCTGATGAGGCTACACTGATGGGCACTGATAGGCTGCACTGATTGGCACCAATAGTCTGCATTGATGGGCACTGAAAAGGCGACACTGATGGGCACTTCTAAGGCAGCACTGATGGGTACTAATAGGTGGCACTGGTGGGCACTGATGAGGTGGCACTGGTGGGCACTGATAGGTGGCATTGGTGGGCACTGATGGGTTGCACTGATGGGCGGCACTGATGGGTGGCACTGAAGGGCACTATTAGGTGGCACTGATAGCTGGCACTAATGGGCACTGATGGGTGGCAGTGATGGGTACTGATGGGTGGCAGTGATGGGCACTGATCGGCACTGGTAGGTGACACTGATAGGCAGCGCTGCTAGGTGGCACTGATGAGGCACTGATTGGCACCACTGGTGGGCATTGATAGGTGGCACTCGTGGGTATAGATAGGTGGCACTGATTACTGGCAATGTACTGGTAGGCACTGATTTGTGGCACTGTGGGTACTGATTCCTGGCACTGGCAGGTGGCAATGGCAGGCGGTACTGGTGAGCACATATGAAGCGGCTTCGCCTCTTCCTCTTCGGGATCGATGTCCCTTCAACAGAAGCCGGTGATCGTCTTTTTTTTCTCCTCGCTGTCAGTGTGAGAAGAAAAAAAAAAGATTACCAATCTTCTGTTTACATCACGTGATCAGCTGTCATTGGCTGACAGCTGATCATGTGGTAAGGGGCCGGGATCGACCCCTTACTCCGATCTGTGATCAAAGCGCTCGTCGCGCGCGCTCTTCAGGGGGGTGTGGTGAGCGTGCAAAGGGGAGGACATCTATTGATGGCCCGACAAAGCAGATCCCCGTTGTAGCCGTCATTCGGCTATAGATCGGATCTGAAGGGGTAAAATAGCGTTTGCTAGAGTTCACCTTAATCACTTACAGTATGTAAAGTCTATCTAACACTATTAGTCCATCTGACATTACCCTCTCCAGACAATTCTGCTGCCCAAGGGTGTCTCCTTTGCTCCTCCATAAATAGAAGAGCCACCCTAAGATAGGAAGTGTGTTTCTGACTCTTACCTGATGAAAATAAAGGGTAAAAAAGCCTAAATACAAAAAAGTAAAGCAACCACCTCATACAGTATAAGGATCGATAAGCTGCAATGTCTATTTAATTTTTGGCTCTGGGAATAGATCCACTTTAAGAGACAGATCCTCTTCAACGGCCATAATGTTCAGTGAAGCAGTTAATCTAATTCTCTTTTCAGTTGCTGATACACTAATACATCTGCAATGCTTTTTTATTCTGCATTAAGTAATCACATTTCAGAAAGTCTGTGATTCTATAAGATTCAAGATGCTGCATTTTTTTTACCAGAATTCACGACCGTTGCTATTTTTTTTTAATAGCGCATTATGGGAAAGTCAACAGAAACTGAACATAATGACAGTTCATCCTGACAGTGAATATAGAAACAAAAGGAAATCTGTCAGTTGAATAGTACACTGCGACCTTGTGAGTACGGCAGTGGTTGTTGAATACAAATCTTTGTCCAACCTTGGATTTTATTTAAAAGAAAACACACTTCATATTCCAGCGAAAATGAACGTGCCACACTGTATATTGATCTTGATTATCTCTACATTTTCAGCCAACAAATCTCCTTCTTGATAAATAAAATATAAATTGAAGAAGTCTCAGCCATTACGGCCGGCCGTATGTAACTTATTTGTGGTCGGTGAAGCCTTCTGTGTGGTTCTCTCACCTTCTTTAATAAATCACTGAAAGGTCTGTAGGTTCCCAATCTCAGCCATCTTTAGATGACTCTAGCAGACAATCTTTGCCATCCTAGCCAAGTTCTATCTTCGTTCGTTTTTCCTCGCTGCAACTGTTGTGGTAGACAGCCATTGACATAGGAAAATAGAGACGTTTTATTCCTCTGAAAGGTTTAAGAGCTTTCATTGTTATAGGTAAATATATATATTATATAATCTAATTTGCTTCACTTCTGTTAAAGCAAACATACGCTGGTAGGTTGCTCATGGTTGAAGGGAACTTGTAATTAGATAAATACACTGATCAGCCATAAGATTATAACCACCCACCATAACCCTTTGAGGCATGGCCTCCTTTGAAGGTATGCTGTGGTATCTGGCACCAAGCCATTAGTAGCAGATCCTTTAAGTCTTCTAAGTTGCAAGGTAGGGACTTTTTTTCCAGCACGATCCACAAACGATTCTTGAATTCATCAATACAGGCCATAATCTTTAATTGCTCTGTGGTCCAGTTCTGATGCTCATACAGGTTAACATGGGCACCGTGACTGGTCTGCATGTATGCAGCCCCATATGCATCAAACTGGGATGCATTGTGTGTTTTGACACCTTTTTATCAGAACCAGCATTAAAAGAGTTGTGAAGTCGGAAAGGTTTTTTAATCTTATTGCATTCTTTGCATTAAGATAAAAAGCCTTCTGTGTGCATCAGGCCCCCTCCGCCCCTCTACTTACCTGAGCCCCATCTTTGTCCAGCGATGTCCACGAGTGTCTCCCTCCTGATTGGCTAAGACACAGCAGCGGTGCCATTGGCTCCAGCTGCTGTCAATCAAAGTCAGTCAGCCACTCAGGAAAGAGAGGGGGCGGGGCTGGGTTGCAGCTCTGTGTCTGAATTGACACAGGGAGCTGTGACTCAGCTCGGGTACCCCCATAGCAAGCTGCTTGCTGTGGGGGCACTGAACAGGAGGGAGGGGCCAGGAGCACAGATGAGGGACCAGAGAGGAGGAGGATCCAGGCTGCTCTGTGCAAATCCACTACAACAGAGCAGGTAAGAATAACATGTTTGTTATTTTTATTGAAAAAAAACAAGATTTTACAATCACTTTAACTTTTTTTCAGCAATTTCCACGGCACAATGTAGCTGCATGTCTGGAATAGCTGTTGCTGAGTATAATTCAGCAGCTGAGAGGTATCATGTGTCTCTCCAGTTCCACTTTCATCCACTACAGCACAAGTGGTTTCATTGGCAGGATGTGTTATGCTCTGCCTTCAGATCAACACTAAAGTTGTATTTAGAGCTCTAAACTGTCATGGGCTAATGTTTGGCAACCTCATTTTTATGGCTCAGCTTGCCACGCTGGACCTGCAACAGCTGGAGCTAATACCCATGGAAACTAATTAGGTTTCAGCTTATATCTAACTGGTTTCTGGGGTAACAAGTCACATCCCTTATTTATTTAGCTTCAATGAATGGTCTAAAAATAGCTATCCTGTAGAGAAGGAACATTAACCATTATTGCAAGACTTTTATTTAGATTTTCCAAGAGCACCTATAGTCAAAGGTGACCATTTACATATCCAGGAGATTTTACTTTTATGTGGGCACAAGGCAGTGCTATCTTAGGTTATGAGATGTAAAGCCCTTACCACTTCACTAGAATTTTCTGTGCCTTCTTCCCTTAGAAAGCACACACAACAGATCCAGAGGTTAACAGTAACATAACGTTAATGATTTTATGGGCACCAGGCACCCGGCATCCAAACCAACAGGGGGACTAATGGCTGACAATGTCCTTGATCATTGCTTCCACAGCATGCCTCTACCGGAGATCTTTCAAGGTCTGCCTGTGCTTCACCTCTAAGAATTCACACTGTACCAGCAGTCTCTTTATCTCTGTATCATGCCTCCATAGTTACCATCAACCAGTCAAGGAGCTACTCTTGTGCCAAAGAGAGACCACCCTTATAATCAGATAAACAGAACCTAATTGAAGAACACTAACATTTCACTATCTAGATTTCAGTAATCATCATTTGTAATAAGCTACTGAAGCCTGCCAACACCAGGCAGGTTGAATGTTTCAAATTTTTACTCTTAATTCAAATGATCAATTTTAAACACTAAAAGAAAGGGGGTTATTAGATCCTCTGAATTATGTTTACCTGGTCTTTTGACAATTTTAAAGAAATAAACTCTTCATGGTCTCTTTGGGTTTTTTTTCCCTGTGCCTCTTGGATTTGATTAAGAGCTGACCACCTGGTCTCCACATATGTTACATATAACTTGAAATAAAATAAAGCACTGGTAAAGTTACAATTTTGCAATGTAATTATAAAAGAATACAAAAAGAGCTGTGTGTGACTATTAAAGAAATGGAGGAGCACAAAGGGTGGGTGAAAGGGCAGCCAATTATAACAGAAAGCCAAAAGTGAATACAATCATCTCACATCACCTGAACTTAAAGAGGCTCTGCCATGAGGAAAGCACGGGGTTAGTCTTCATTTAAAAATACTAGTTGGCTGCTTGTATCTGACTTACCATACCATTGAGTCACAGACCCAGTACAAGCATTCTGTGAATAATTGTTATAATTTCTTATTTGTATAGGTCAGAGATTAAGGCCCCTTTCACACAGGGTGAAGTCCGTTATGATCAGCAGAGAATCTGTCCGCTTATCCCCTGCTGATTAGAGCAGAGTGGATGGATGACAGATCTATGTCCCCTCAGTTTATGCTGAGAGGACATAGACCGAGTCTGCTCCGCTCTATGGGCAGTTGGGTGTAAACTGACTCTGCTGTCCGTTACACCCAACTGCCCTCCAATCTGGTCCACCTAGGCAGATCCCCTTCTGTTTTTCTTTAGCGGACCGGATGAGATTGGAGGTAGACAGGTGTAAAAAGGTAACAAGCCCGTTTAGACTCACCAGTCCATATGGCTGAATGGAGAGTCCAATTTTCCTGAAAAAACTGACAGGTGGACCTGATCAGACACTTCGTGTCAAAGGGGTCTTAGGCAGCAATGAAGCCAAAGCATCAAATTGACAGCCAAGGAAGTAACATTCTCAAAGGAGAGTTCAGCAATGGCATATTTTATTTTACTTATGACAGAGTCACTTCAATGCATATCCCATAGCCCCGTCCACAACTATCCACCAACCATGTAACAGTCACTTTGAGGGTGACTAGATGTCACTTTTCATCCAGCAGTTATAGATGACTTGGCAGTTAAGAAACTGACAGTTTTTTGTTTTTTTTACGGTAGCTTTGAGTACAAGATAGAAGTACAGAGAGAAGAGCGAACTTTGCTCACACATATAAGCAAACTAACATTGTAAAAAAAGTACAGAAAAATGTCCGTATTGCACCAGACAACATGCAAGTGCAGGATACATATGCAGTTGAAGACCATACAGAAATCCGTAATAAAAAAATCTGGATAATAAGTAGCAGTGGCTGCTGTTTTTTTTTTGGGGGGGGGCAGCAAACAAACCATCTGACCCCCTGTTTGTTCGGTCGGTTGGTAGATTGACCAAATCCCCACCCCCTGTTGCTCTGTCAGTCGATCGGTCAGACCCCCCACCCCCCTATCGCTCGGTCTTCAACCATCCATCCATCAGCCCCGCACTTACCCCATCCAGGCCACGGGCAGCTTCCCTCTGCGTCTCCTCCTCGACATCTCCCCCCCCTTCTCCCGGCCTATAAGGTCGCTTCTCCTCTCGGCCAATCGAGTTCCGCTTCCTGATTGGCTGGGAGGAGAAGCAGGAAGACAATAGCAAATATTAATTTGCTATTGTCACACAAGTGTGTGGGCTTGAGCTCAGAGCCCAACCAAGTTGAGCCTCAGGCTCTAATCACGTGCTTCAGAAAAAACCCCCATAGAAATCCATGTGTCTGGCATTTTGCATGTAGATTAGGGTCGAGTGCATTGATGAGGGGGGCGGCGCCCCTGCGCCCCTAATAGAGCTGCTGCCAGTGATAAGTAGTAAACAAGGTAGGAAAAATTGTGGGCTTTTCCTATAGACACTATAGCATGAGCAAGAAAACTACCTGGATCCTGACCTATATGTCTAATCTGGAGCAATGGATGTAACAGTTCACTCAGACGACACCCATGGGTCCCAAATTTTATGACATTTCTTGGAGGATTCCCTGGTCTCATAGGTCAACTTGTGTAATGGAATAGCTTGATTAACTAAGTTAAAGTGGTTCTAAAGGCAGAAGGTTTTTTACCTTAATGCATTCAGCAGTGCCGACGGGGACCTGAGAAGAGGAGGATCGGGTCTGCTCTGTGCAAAACCACTCCACAGAGGGGGTAAGTATAACATGTTTGTTATTTTTATTTTTTTCAAAAAGTCAAGCCCTTAATATCACTTAAATCCATGAGGACAACAAAGCTGACTTTTTGTCAGGGCTGGCTCAGCCCTTCCTTTTCTGAGCTGGCCGCTCAGCTGACGGCTAATTGCCAGCTCTCTTCTCTCTCCACAGTTAACCAGCTGTTGTGGATCTGTTCACTTCATTCCTGCCTTCACCTTGGTCACATCACAAGAAAACATCTCCTGTGTTCCTGTTTTAAGACTGGCTTTGCTGACATCCCTTCTGGCTCCTTATCCTGCTTGCTGTTCCTCCATTTGGATCCCTGACTTCTGGCCTAGCTGATTACCTGATCTGGTTACTGAACTCTGGCTTGGCTGATTACCCGATCCGGTTACTGAACTCTGGCTTGGCTGACTACCCAATCCGGTTACTGGATTCTGGCTATGCTTTGACTACGCTTACTCTATTTACCTTTTTATTTTTATTAATAAACAAGTGTGATTTTACTGTACTTCTGTCTGGTTCATGGTTTCTGACACTTTTTCAGACTCAAAATGAGTGAGCTGCATTGGTGAATTTGAGTTGGAGGCTTGAGAATGGAGTGGTATCACTCTGTCCTTCATTCTAAGTACTTTACAGCGGCTGCTGTAATGGTAGTTCTGCCACCAGCACTGGCTTGGGTTGAAGCTCTCAGAAATGACTATAATGAAAGCCATTTCCATGTTTCATAGACCATTAACGAGAATCCTCTCGGCAAACAGAGCTGATCCTCTCCCTGCCTTCCCAGTACATCATCCTGCCATTCCACAGGATTAGTTACTCTTCCAAAACCTTTTTTGTCCAGCCAGAGAATTAAACCGCTTAGAGATTAGTGAAATATGCTTTTTACGTTTCATGGGGTACCCAGCAGCCGCATAATATCAACATTATTTATTGGTAATCTTATCCTGCTGTCACTTTATTATAAATGATAAAAAGGGATAAGTGAGAAGTGAACCTGTAAAATAAATCTGCTCATAAGTAAACCATGGAAATATTTTATGTTCATTATTTGTTTAATACTGCGCTTAACCTCTTCTAACCTTTACAACAGCTTGAAAGTTGGCAAAATGCACTCTGATCATACAGCTTGTTATTTGCATGGGCTGAGAGGGATGTCAGGATTAGCAGTTATGTAGTAAGTTGCTGATTAGATTCCATGTAAGGCTGGATTCATACCACTTTCTTTGCATTTAGCTCACTTTGATTCACATTAAATGCACTTGAGTTGACATGTGTTGACATCTGTTTCTTTAACTCATTGCGTTGATGTGCATTATTCAGTGCGCTGTAGTGCAGGTTTTTGTTCACAGTAGGAGCCAAAATGCATTGTTTTTTTTTTAATTTGCATTGCAATGAGCTGGGCTGTGTTGAAGTATTTTCAAAAGTGTGCTACGTTTAAATGCAGCGTTACATTTTCAGAAAGCATACACCAATACAATACAACACAATGCATGTCGTGTAAATTATTATTATTATTATTATTATTATACAGGATTTATATAGTGCTAACAGTTTACGCAGTGCTTTACAATATAAAAGGGAGACAATACAGTTATAATACAATAAAATACAAGAGGATTAAGAAGGCCCTGCTCAGAAGAGCTTACAATCTAATAAGGTGGGGCAGGTGGGGCAAAAGGTTGTAACTGTGGGGAATGAGCTGATGGAAGTGGTAAAAGATTAGTTAGCGACGTTATAGGCTTCCCTGGAGATATGAGTTTTCAAGGATCGCCTGAAGGTAGCAAGAGTGGGGGATAGCTGGACCTGTTGAAGTAGCAAGTTCCAGAGGATGGGAGAGGCTCTGGAGAAATCCTGGAGAGGAACATGGGAGGAGGGAGCTTGAGAGTAGGAGGTCTTGAGAAGAGCAGAGAGGATGGTTTGGGTGATATTTGGAGACAAGATTGGTGATGTAGCTCGGGGGAGAGTTGTGGATGGCTTTGTATGTTGTGGTTAGTATTTTGCATTTAATTCGCTGGGTGATTGGGAGCTAGTGTAGGGATTGGAGGAGAGGGTTGGCAGACACTGAGCGGTTGGTAAGGTGGATAAGTCTGGCAGCAGCATTCATGATAGACTGAAGAGGGGATAGCCTATGGAAAGGAAGGCCAATGAGAAGGGAGTTGCAATAGTCAAGGCGAGAGATAAAAAGGGAGTGAATAAGGAGCTTGGTGGTTTCATTTGTTAAAAAGGGGTGAATTTTAGAGATGTTACGGAGATGAATTCTAATAAATGGGTCAATAAATGGGTCCTAACACCTACCCAATAATTTTTAATCAATATTGCCATGAACAAAGTTAGATTTCTAAATTCTAAAGGTTTTCTACCTTAATGCACTCTCTGTCCTACCCATCCCCATCCCTAAACACTTGCCTGACTCCTGTCACTGCTCAAGAGCTGTCTCAGCTGCAGAATCACTCCCCTAACTTCCTGCTTTCACAAGAGACACTGAGAGCAGTGGGCCATTGGCGTCTACTTCTGTCAAGCACCTTTGAGGATGGATCAGGGATGTGGCTTACAGGTTCTGTGTGTGTCTGTGGATGCACCCAACCTAGCACCCGTCTTGCTAAGGAGGCACATGTAGAAGTGAGAAGCTGACAGCACATTCAGTGCTTGAATGGTAGCAAATTCTATACATTCTTTTGAACAAAATAACTCTTTATTGAGTGCGGCAAACCTTGAAGCTGGCAGGCTACTGCACACCAAGCATGCACAGGGTATCTCTATAGGTCCTGGAGAAGCTGTCTCCAAGTAGGTCTGCAAGTAGATGACTTTTCTATTAGTTCTATACAGAAAAGCAGTGAGTATACAGTACTCCACAGACCACTAGTTCTTTGAAGATGTCTGGAGCTGGAGTTGCTGTTGGCTACAGCAGTATATAGCAGTATATATGTCCCAGTATAGTCCCATATATAATAATATGTGAGATGGGGATGTAGGTGGGGTGCTGCATCATGCGACAGGAATAACACACTCAGTCCTAGTGGAATGAAAGAACTTGTATTGAAATAATGCAGAAAGTTCACAAATGACTTGGTGGGAAGGCAGCCCAACACTCACAGTTCCAACAGCATGTAGACAGCAGGATGCAGCCAAACTGACAATGCCTGTAGAGAGGGGAAGAATGCAGCCTGGTTGCCTTGTGCCCAACCAGGCAGATGTCCAGAGAAGTTGTGAGCCCTGAGCTTTCCTTCTTCTTCAGGAACCTTTCCCTGCAGCTTGTTCTGTCCTTACCAAGCAGGGTACCGGTCTCTACTCTACTAACTTGCAAATGTGCATCAAACCAGAAAGCCAGGGCCTTAAAAAAACCCTGACTGACCCAATATAACCACCAGAGTCACATGAGATGGAAGAATCTAATGCAATAGCTTTCCAGGAACTCAGGGAACAATAGAGAAACCCTGTTCCTCCAGACTTCCTCTCCAACTGCAATGCTCCAGCGGTAGAGTGCCACCTGCAGTGGAGAGAGTAAACTGCACCTGCCTACAGGGAGGGCAAGTGCGCTGTATGTCCCGCTTTGTATGAAAGTATTGCTATCCTTTAACTTTCATTTATGTCTTTGGATTTGTGTTCAGAGGAATGCACTGCAGTGTACCACCCTTGGAGTTCCCCTGGGGGCTGACCGAAGATCTGGTTTATTCGTACAGTGCCTATGAGCCCTTCATCTTCTTATTATAGAGAAACCAGTCTGTATGTCTTGGGAGTCGGGATGGAATCCCTGTGGATATTTGTTCCAGTCATTTACAGATACCAGGAAAGAAAAGAACACTACTGATGGATTTAGCAGTGGATGTGAACCGAGTGAACCATGGACCACAGTAATAACAGAGTGGATTTTTAATTATTCCCTCATATCTGTTTCTAGGTGATCCTTGGAAAGGATCTAATCTGTAAACATTAGGCGTCTCTGGGATAATACAGCAATGTGACAGAACAGGACTTGTGGCGTTATGCTGAGTGACAGGCTGGGAGAGAGATGCCTGACTCATGCGATACTTCCTCAAACCTTCACATCAAGGAATGTCTCTGTTTTAGCAGACTCCATAATCCCCATGTGTAGAAAAGATTAAAATAGATTGCTCAGCTAGACCAGTCTCCATGAGGGAGATGCCAAGAGGAAAAGGACACAGCAAGAATATGAATTAAAAACTCATCTGCTCCACAAGTAAAATTAACTTGTAAAATGCTAAAGGGACACAGGCAACACCTATATTCCTAAAACTAAAATTTTAATGTAGCCTACCTTTAATGTAGGCTTTCTCAGTGCTTCTGGTGGGATTGTAGCTCCTTGTCAAAAGCATTGGCAGGCAGAGCAAAGTGGGTTTTTTTTTTTTTAGAACTAAAGCCTGGAATGGTGGAACTTAACCCACATAGAATAAAGTGAACCTGTGCTTAAATGATAATTTAATGGAGGACCACAGTCTCCCACAAGTCGTACAGTTGTACAGCAGAACTCCCGTTTTAACCTTTTTGACAAATATAATATTGTCAAATTGTAAACCACTTGTGGTGGGATGTTAGAGGCAACCATACAACTGCTAATATATTTAAAATATTTCATATTTTATTTCTACATTGTTAAAAAATAATTCATCAGTATTTATAAAACGTATAAAAATATAAAAACAGTGGTTAAACAAGAATTTCCATCTTGACATGCTATTCATTAATCATAGTGGTTTTCCCAAATGCTGATTTTACAGGTCCACACAATCAGGAAGTTTAGACGGCAAGATCCATTCAGCCAGTGAGTACTAACGCGTTTCAAGCTTTTTGCATATAATTTCTTCCTCAGGGATTTATTACCACTCTGTGAAATGTAGACACGATTTACAATCAAATTCATCACAGTATTTAATACACAGCAGAGAATAAGGGCCATTGACATTGGCCAACTAATAAGTACACTTACACATGATGCAATGTATCTCTAAATTGGACGTTGTTCACACCTCCCACCAGGTGAGTAACTCCCAACACAAGGAAACCATATATGCTGCACAAGGATTTAGCTGTTACAATAACTAAAGTGTGTCTAACCATCGGTGTTTAGATGCATATGTCACTATGCACCAATGTCTGTAAATAGAGGCCAATTGGAAGCAAATGAAAATGTGTAATGATCAAAAGCTTTCACTACATAAAAATAAAAAATTCTTTGCGCAGCATATATGGTTTCCTGGTGTTGGCGGTGACTAACCTGGTGGGAGGTGTGATCAACGTCCAGTTTAGAGATACATTGCATCATTTGTAAGCGTACTTATTAGTTGGCCATTGTCAATGGCCCTTATGCTCTGCTTTTGTACATTTTGTGAATACTGATGAATTAATTTTTTAACAATGTACAAATAGATTGTAGATCTTCTAGATTGTAAGCTATAACAAGCAGGGCCCTCTGATCCCTCCTGTATTGATTTGTATTGTGTGTACTGTCTGCCCTCATGTTGTAAAGCGCTGTGTAAACTTTTGGCGCATTATAAATCCTGCATAATAATAATAATAATAATATAATAATATGAAATATTTTAAATATATTAGCAGTTGTATGGTTGCCTAAAATCACACCACAAGGGGTTTATAATTTGACAATTTAATTAAAGCGTTTTTACCCTAAAAAAAAAAAAATGTATCTTGTCCCTTTAAAGCATGAATAACAAACAGCACGGTGCCTGTGCTGTGTAATTTGGCCGCCCCCTGTATCACCTGAAATACCTGGCTGATCCTGCCTGGTTCTGCCCTCCCCCCTGTAAACTGACCACGGTTCAACATGGCTGCTGAGCCCTGACACCGTGGTCAGTTTGCCTCTGTCATCCCCAGCTCTCCTGTGTCCTCCTGTGTCCTCCTCTGTCCTCTTCCCCCCTCCCTGCTTGTCAGCTCTGTGTCAGTGCCCGCAAGGCCCTCCCCTCCCCTCCTGCTGAAATAACAGTGTTATTTTTAGACAAACCCCCTGTAATACAAAGGCTTGGTGAGTGGTCACCATGTCCCATATTATTCAAAGTCAGTCATGATTTTGGTGTGGAGGAAGAACTAATGATGATGTATATATCATAGCAAAATCATGCACATTGGCCCTACTGGACTACATTTCCTGAAGTTTCCTGGAACCCTGTGGTAGGATATTGATAATGATTTCACTGGGTGACATGTCAACAAAGGTATTGATTTGAAAATAATATATTAAGCATGTCTATAATGAGGAAGGAGAGCACAGGGTTGTCATCAGTGCATTGCTGTCCCCATATTCAGGGGTGGCCAGTCCATTGTGAGCACACATCCATGCCCTGCCACCCTCCCTATCTATGCGCCTGGCTCCTTTCAGGATGCCGGGCGCATGAATTCCTATGGCAGGGGTGGGGGTGGGGGGTGTTTTTTGAAGCACTGATTAGAGCCAGGGGCTCTAATAGGCTTCAAAATAGGATGGGCTTGGGATGCAGAGCATTATGTCCGGAGCCACTAAGGTGTGTTGCAACAGTGAATGAATATTCGCTGTTGTAACACTGATCCTCCTCCCGGCCAATTGGGAAGCTGGTCTGATACCCGTCACCCGGCTAAAGGACAGGTGCTCCTATTGGACGCCTAGGAGGGGGGGAGACACACAGCGGAAGCGAGGCTGAGAAGAGCCACTGGCCAATGTCTGGATGCCCACCGATGCCCGATCCCTGCCGCTGCTTGATGCCCCAATCCCTGCCGATCCTTGAATGCCCACCGATGCCCAAACCCCGCCGATGCCCACTGCCTAGATGGGGTAAGTGCTGGTGGATCGACCGGCAGACAGAGGGGGAAATGGGGGGATTTGTTGCCATGGGGGGGAGTTGTTTGCTGCCCCCCCAAACAAAAAACCACCAGCCGCCACTGCCCATATTATCCAATCACAGGCTGGGGCAGTACTTGACCAAGCTGCATTGCTTTAACTGCAGAATAGAAAAGTGTGGACAGAACCTGCTTGAGCTGTCTCACAGGGATGTCTGGTTTAAAAAACTGACTGAACAGAAAATTATTTTGGTACGTAGGACAGTTATGTTGTGCATTTCAGCTATGCAATTTAGCCTCCTAAAGCAACCTGAGTGCCATATTTCAGTAGAGTGGCAATCTTTCCTGAATAGCAGAGGCCCTTCACTGAATAAATTCACTTGTAGTCTGGAATTGCTCTTTATTAATATAAAGCTGTCGTATGTCCTTTTTAGCAATACATCTATTTGTTGTGTAAACACACCAAGTGTAAAAGATAACCAAGTAATTCATTCAATATTTAGTTAATTTATAGATTAATTAGCCATGGTGAAATAGAGATAATCTCTCATAAAGTTAAATTGCCATAAAAAATATACTCGGTGTTTGAGTCATCACACAAAACCACGGCTCCTGAGGGAAGGCTTCTCTCGGTGGTAACGCGTTACAGTCTTTATGCGCCAGCGTGATATTCATCTAATGTGTTTGTTTGATAGAGTGGTCTGTTTATAGAGCAACAATCCCGGCAAAGTTTATTTAACATTTTTCCAATAGATTGATTTTTCAATCAACTTTTGACCTTCTCTGGATCTGGATGTGTTATTAAAGGTCATTTATCCTCTTACAGTGATATTAGAGACGTGTGTATGGCAGATGTGCTGAGTGGACACGTCATCTCCATGCCAAGGATTTCAACTCTTTTCACAATGGTAGTGGATCGACTTAAAAAGAGTTTAGAGATCTCCATCCACAACTGTTGGTTTTGTTTTTGGCAGATGCATTGCTTTTCATGTTTCATTTTGCTCCTGGTCTATCCCACTATTACAGATTTTAACAGTTGCCACAAGTGTGTGTTAAATAAAAGAGCACCTGTGTGGGATTTGGTGACCAATCCCCCCAAAAAATCTGCAGTCAGCCTTTATTATGTGGGCCAGAAAACTTCCAGGTATGCACATTGCAGTTCACAGAAGCTTCGGGAAAGAAGCAGCGTATGAGTGGAAAAATAAAGATGTATTTATCATATTTAGCTAACTGACGTAACGTCATTATTAGACACGCGTTATGTTTCAATGAGCCAGGGAAGGTCACAACTAGTAGATTAACGCAATCTGCCAGGAATCAAAAAGGCAGTGCTGGGCTTTCTCATTATAAAGCCCAGCATGATTTTCAAATAATGGTTCAAAATTGTGCCTTGTAATGAATATTTATTAGTAAAAGAAATATTTGTATGCAAATCCTTTATCCCGTGAAAAAGAAAAATTGCAGCACTAAATAAGAATGTCACAAGAAACTCAGAACACAAAGTGTTATACTTGTGTGTCCATGAAGTGAGAATATATACAAATAATCAGCGTAAGAAAAAGTTCAAATATACTCTCATGAAGAAATATCAGGTGATGTATTTCAAGTGTTCTCTCTCCTTCAATGTGACATACACCCAGTGTGACTTCCACCAATGCCAGAAAAACGCACTCACCAGATGGAGTTGATGTCTAGAATTAGAACAGCAAAAATTGCAACTGATAAGATCCAGGACATTAGAGGTATGTAGTCGACATCAGCTCCCCCTTTCCACACTTATCCAAAATATAGGACTTTCTTTTAGAATATAACAGGGTATGTGGATCATGACCAGAAAGCTTTCTTTTTCATAATAAAAACAACTCAGCATGTCCCATCCGAAGCAATAAGTCACCAATGACAAAAAAGAGAAAATTTCATGGTACAGTATTTATTGGTGAACTAGCATATAAAAACAAACATATAACCACATGTGCAAAGAGCACTTACATAAAAAGCAGCCAATCTAGCCAGGGAAAAAGGGCCTCAAGCACAAAACATTATGTGTAAGTAGTTGGCTTGCACTTACATGGAATGCCACCAATCTATTGCAGAGTGGCGGCCAAGACCTTAAGCGTTGTATAGTAAGAAACCTCGACAGCTGTTTTGCACACATACGCATCACCAGGAGTATAAAAAGTTTTGCATGCATAAAGGAGCAGTGGTTTATATAGACAGATACATAAGAAATTAATTTCTGGGGTCAAAATGTAATTTCTTGTTTGGGAAGGATGTCATATCCTGTTTGGCACCATCTTAACTAAGGGGACCTTAGTATAGTTAACAGAAGGATAAAATTCAAGCAAAGTAAGGGCGAGTAAGGGCCAGAATATTTTTTTTTTTTTTATAAATCCTTTAAAACATTGGTATAAAACCTCAGTATTTAGACTTTCAGGAAAACAGTTTTAAAACACAGTTGACTTAAATCCATTACAATTTCCCTTGAAGTCTTGAAGTTCCTTTAAACACTTCAGATCCGCGCTATAGCCGGATGACAGCTACAGCGCGGATCTGCTTTGCCGGGAGAACGTCTATTGACGTCCTCCCCTTTCAAAGCTGGCCACACCCCCGTAGAGGCCGCGTGCAGCGTGCGCTGTGATCACCCGAGTCAATGAGACTCAGATGATCACAGATCAGAGTAAGGGGTCAATCCCGACCCCATACCACGTGATCGGCTGTCAGCCAATGACAGCTGATCACGTGATGTAAACAGAGGATCGGTAATCGTTTTTTATTTGGGAGAAAAAAAAGCCGATCACCGGCTTCTGTTGAAGGGACATCAGTCCCGAGCAGGGAGAGGCGAACCCGCCTCATATGTGCCCACAGTGCCCACCAATCAGTGCCCACCAGTACATCAGTGCCACCTATCAATGCCCACCAGTGGTGCCAATCAGTGCCTCATCAGTGCCACCTAGCAGTGCTGCCTATCAGTGTCGCCTACCAATGCCGATCAGTGCCCATCACTGCCACCCATCAGTGCCCATCACTGCCACCCATCAGTGCCACCTATCAGTGCCACCTATTAGTGCCCTTCAGTGCCACCTATCAATGCCCTTCAGTGCCGCCCATCATTGCCACCCATCAGTGCCACATCTCAGTGCCCACCAGTGCCACCTCATCAGTGCCCATCAGTGCCACCTATTAGTGCCCATCAGTGCCACCTTATCAGTGCCCATCAGTGTTGCCTTATCAGTGCCCATCAGTGTCGCCTTATCAGTGCTCATCAGTGCAGCCTATCAGTGCCCATCAGTGTAGCCTCATCAGTGTACATCAATGAATGAGAAAAATTACCTGTTTGTAAAATTTATTAACAAAATATAAAACGGTTTTGTATTTTTTTTCAAAGAGTGACAGCGCTAAAAGCTGAAAATTGGTCTGGGCAGGAGGGGGATTTAGGTGCCCAGTAAGCAAGTGGTTAACGTTGGGACACACCTGCCATTAAGTGTGCACCTAAACTCACAGCTCTGTTCTGTTTTTTCTCTACAATCTGGAGCATGTGGTAAGGGGGAAATCTCTCTGTAGGAATGGATAAAATGTCAGTTTAGGGTGGACTGACCTTGGACAGGTACGATCAGCTTTTTATAAAAAATCTAACATCATGAATTTGGGTTCTTCATATACTGATATTGTGGATGAAGCAGGAACATTATTGTTGTGTAGCAGTGATTGTTAATAGCTAACACAGTTTGTCAGTAAGTGCTGAGTCGACAGAGACATCCCTACACATTGCTGTGATATATGTGGTGTAATTTGCGTTAGCTGCCATTTTGGTTTCGTGCATTTCTCCAGAGTAGGCCCCAGGGGAATATAAGTCCAATGTTTATGAGCTTGGCAAGCGCTGGTTCATGTTTATTAATTGGCTTTACAGGGATTACTCGTTAAATTACAGCCCATTACTTCTTGGAGCCATAATAATATTAACCCCTTTCTTTATCACTTCCACACTGCCTACAGTGAGGTTGGCCAGAGATATTTGCAAACGCTGTTGCCTAATTGAACATCACCTATGGTCATATCGGTTGGAACGGTCCATCTGGTCCATTGTGTACAATCCATTGACAATATGTCTTGATTAATCTGTGCTTTATAGTGAAAAAGAAAATTCCTCTAGCAGAATATACACTGAATTTAAAATGCATTTGTAGCCAACATTTCAGGGAAATAGTTAAAACCTCTCTAATATTGTTTTCTTTCTGTGGCCCTTATTTCTCTCTCACGTGCTGCACACTGGATGTTTCACAGCAAGTTGAAACTGAGGACGGAACTAATTGTACAAAAATTCTCAAACTACATAGGCTTCTTTTTGTTTAACTTATGCCCCGTACACACGGTCGGACTTTGTTTGGACATTCCGACAACAAAATCGTAGGTTTTTTTCTGACGGATGTTGGCTCAAACTTGTCTTGCATACACACGGTCACACAAAGTTGTCGGAAAATCCGATCGTTCTGAACGTGGTGACGTAAAACACGTACGTCGGGACTATAAACGGGGCAGTAGCCAATAGCTTTCATCTCTTTATTTATTCTGAGCATGCGTGGCACTTTGTCCGTCGGATTTGTGTACACATGATCGGGATTTCCGACAACGGATTTTGTTGTCGGAAAATTTTATAGCCTGCTCTCAAACTTTGTGTGTCGGAAATTCCTATGGAAAATGTGTGATGGAGCCCACACACGGTCGGAATTTCCGACAACAAGGTCCTATCACACATTTTCCGTCGGAAAATCCGACTGTGTGTACGGGGCATTATAGTTGTTTATTGCTTCTGATCATGTGCAGTCTATCGTATACAATTTTTCTCATATGAAAACAGCACACATTAAATGAAAATCTTCAGTTTTGTTCACGTATGAGAAACATTTTTAAGTTTGTCCCTTTGGAAATTTTTGTTTGGAAAGTCTGAATCGGATATCGAAAGTTGTGTACACACTGTACAAAAATTGAACAACCGTTCCTCGTAAGGAATATTTCTTCTGATTTTCTCATACTCTGCACCCCACTTTACAGAGATTAACAATTTACCCCTACACATACAGTATCTCACAAAAGTAATTACACCCCTCACATTTTTGTAAATATTTTATTATATCTTTTCATGTGACAACACTGACGAAATGACACTTTGCTACAGTGTAAATTAGTGAGTGTACAGCTTGTATAACAGTGTAAATTTGCTGTCCCCTTTAAAATAACTCAACACACAGCCATTAATGTCTAAACTGCTGGCAACAAAAGTGAGTTCACCCCTAAGTGAAAATGTGGAAACTGGGAAATTAGCCATTTTCCCTCCCCGGTGTCATATAACTCGATAGTGTTACAAGGTCTCAGGTGTGAATGGGGAGCAGGTGTATTAAATTTGGTGTTATTGCTCTCACTCTCTCATACTGGTCACTGGAAGTTCAACATGGCACCTCATGGCAAAGAGGATCTGAAAAAAAAGAATTGCTGCTCTACATAAAGATGGCCTAGGCTATAAGAAGATTGGCAAGACTGAAACTGAGCTGCAGCACAGTGGCCAAGAACATACAGTGGTTTAACAGGACAGGTTCCACTCAAAACAAGCCTCATCATGGTCGACCACCAGTCGGGAGGAAGTAGAGAGAAGACATTGCTGGAAGTGGCAGTAGAGGAGCCCCTTGTGTTTCTCTTTTCTTCGGTCATCTGGAGAGTTTAACATTTTAAAGGTGGTATACAGCTGGAGGAGTATGGTGATATTAGAACACTCTTTTTCCCTGCAACAACCGTGAGGACCGCACTAAGCAGAGGATTGGAAGCAGTCTTTGGAGTGAAAAACAACACCCGCCCTAAGGCACCCACTCAGACGCTTGGTACCCCTGCAGGGGTGGTTATTTCTGGTGAGTGGGGTAACACTGGGGGGCGAGCACTACAAGTCACCCTGTGAAAAATCGCACTGAAGTCACCGCAGTGTACCCTCTAGGGTGAAATAAACAGCAATTTTCACCTGAACTCTGCTTTTCCTACCTGGTTTATAATTTTCCTCTTTGCATGGACTATATATAAACTTTACCTGAAATCTACCATATTGTTTGATAAACTGGAACTATTGTATATTTATCTATTTATAATTTTATTTATGCACAGTTAGTGTTTCTACCTAATGCTAAACTAATCCTGTTTTACATCAGAACACGTCACATTTCACAAGTGGCACACTGTCTCAATAATTTTGAACATTTGAGTTAAACATTACCGTAATTATTTATTCCGGGGGGTATTTACCACTTAATTGCAGTAACCCACCTACAATTTGTCATTGGTCTATTAGCTATTGCACTGACATTTTTTTCACTCATGTTTTTTGATTTAACATAAATATTTTTTTCATTTTTTTCACTTTTTAGCGCCATCTTGTCCCAATACTTTTGAACTTTGGGGTGTATTTTTCATTAATTTTTTAATTTCCTCTTTGTTGTGGTGCAAAGATTATTGCTTCACTTATGTTAGCACAACGACACATGTAATATCATATACACTTCTCACCTGCATCACAGTATTATTGTATTTATCTTACTCGAATATAATTTTTCTGTTCTGTTTACATTATAAAGATTTTCTATCTTGGGACCTGTTTACGGCATTTAGTGATGAAGGTCCTATATGCCACAGACACTTGTACTTAGGCTAAAGATTATATTATTCAACAAGCAATATAGAGGGCAGCGCCACTTCTATCTCTTTTAATATCTATTTATTCCTGTAATTAGACCCTTAGTGGTACTAATTTGAGATAGGCAGCAGCCCACTGACTGTCCTAAGCGCGGACTTTTGTATATATATAGTTTCATCTATATATGTAGACCACAGCACCAATGTCTAATCTTTTTGTGCAAAGCAACAACTCTGGTACGCCATAATGTGGACATAATGTCTGTTTTACATACAGTAGATGATACTTAAATGTATTTTTGGCCCCTGATCTTTTTTCTTTAGTATCATATGTTTTTCTGATGTCAAATCACAGCCCTCAAGGGCTAAGTTTGGACAGCTCTGCGTCCTCTGGACCCAGGGTCTGTCATATTGAAGTCTGAATATATGCCAACAATGTTACCTTGTGACCATTGTTATTGAGCACTTGAGACCATTGGAAGCGCTTATTATACCGCACAAAAATTTTCCAGTGTCAACACGGAAAATCTCTGAGATTCTTCAGCAGTCATGCAGATCACAGTATATAATGCTCAGTGAGAGGTTTGGTGGGGTATGGATGACCTATAGCTTGGCAGTAATGAGAAGATCGCTTGACTTGTAGCAAACATTTGATGTGTGTGTTGGGTGAAATATGAATTCTGCTGATCATTAAGTACTTTCTGCCTATGGCAAGCCTAAGTGAAATAACTGAATGAATTTCAGACACTTGATGTCCAGCATTCGTGCTAAAAACAACAATATTCCACTGTGGGGTTAACTGGGAAGCCAAACCTAAGACTCCAACAGGTTTAATTATCTTGCTTTAATGAGGATTAATTAGCAATCAGGTTTTCCTATAATGTAGTGTGTTGGAGCTTAATAAACATTGATCACCACTTTGCCACCCAGTAAAGTCAAAGATAACAGAAATGGATGGAACTTTTGTAAAACAGAAAGAACACAATCCCTGTAGACAGCACAGCCCTTTGAACATAAATGTATTGGCATTTCAAATTGCAAAAAAAATCTTCAGCTAGCCACACAAATTGGTTGTTCAACGTAACTTGTGAGAAAGTTTACAATAATTATTGGCCACAAACTGTCATTAGGTGGTTAAATAAGATTCTAGTTTCTATGAAACATAGGGGTGTGTATATGTCCATTCTGGTTCCAACTGAGAACACTTGACCAGTACTGATGAAGTCTCTGTTCACAGGTGCCACTGGCCACCAATGCATTTCTTGTATCTAGTGTCCAATACTAACCCTAAAAGCTTTCTGAAACTGCAGGTGTCTTCCTCTATGAAACAGATTCATAAGATGACAGAGTATAGGTGAACAGACCTCCTCTTAGTGCAGAAATAAATGACACAATGACCCTTTGTTCAACTGCTAAACTTTTGATTGGAGAGTACATTTTAAAACCTTTGTGCTCATCATACCTATAATAAATTGGCCCACTAGGTGCCTTCACACATGCAAGAATTGTCTTCAGCGCATACTCTGGCACACCTCCTCACACACTTAAGTCTTCCTGTTGGCCAGCAAATGTGATTGTTGGCCTTACTGGCCAGTAAAAGACAGTGCTTGACCAGAGATGTTATGGTTGATATTTGTGTAACAGACCTTCCTAGGTTTTGAAGATCTGGAAACAATCTAAGGTTACAAAAGGCATTTGGAGTTGTGGACCAGGGGACCTCTTTAGAAGGTAAGGTGTGCCCATAGATTTATTTTACCTATTATTATGGAGGATTTGTTTGACAGCATTTCTTCAAAATGAACAAGAGACTTTTTATGTATAGGTAACATAAACCTAAACAATGATGGCCAGTCTACACTGCAAAGGAGAACACTTTACTTATTTTATTTCCCATTCTGACATATTATGTGAATTGGACAGTCACCAGTAGTGATCTTTCATAACATACAACCTTTACCACTTAAATAGTTCTGGCTGACACCCCATTTCCCACAGAAAAGCAGTGCAGAACAATAGGAAGCAGCAATAATGAACAGTGCTGGATTTAACCTGTGGAGGCCCATAGGTAGTTGAAACCTTTGGACACCTTGCAGGTTTCTGGAGGTTTCTTGTGTGCATGCTCTAGTTGATTAACAGTAAACTAAGTTGTGTGCATGTTGGCCGCTAGATAGAGATGGCCATTACCACTGTACATGACATGTATGTAGGTTGCACCACATTTTTTTTACAAACTGACAGCTGAAAGAAGATGAGCTTTAATGAGACAAACTGTAATGTGAACCTGATGTGTATGGTTTATGTAGTTTATTGGCTACATTATTTTAATACAGTATTTTCCCTATAGAGTCTTTAATGTAAAGTTTTAGTTTCTTTGAGTTGATTAATTTTTTTTCTATCTTTTGTAAACAATTTAAGAAAAGTTTGTTGTTTTTTTTCTTTTAAGATCAAATCAATATTATTTTGATCTGTTGTCACAGGGGCCCTTAAGTGGTGTGGGGGCCATAGGCCAGCACCTACTCTGCCTATTTGGTAATCTGGCACTGACAAAGAACAAGCCTTTCCTCTATCGATCCATCAGAAATCTGAGTAAAGATCTTGTAGAATCAACAATTCATCTGTGTTCCTCAACAAGTAGACAAGCCAGGGCATCTGCAGTGCAGGAAGGAGAGAACAGTCTGTATGTGGCGAGACAGCCAAGTTTGATTTCAACTTTTATAGGATGAAATGAAAAAGAACATGTAGAATGCGAGGAAACATTATCAAGAACATCAAATTATAGAAAAGAGGTTATGTGCTTTAGTAATTAATGTTCAGAAAAGCTTAATTACAAAGATCAAAAAAAATGAGATAATCTTAGAGAGATTGCTTAGATTTTATCCCCTTGAGATCCTATTATTAAATATAGTGCTATTTTATGTATAGACTTACAGCTGATGGAATGGGGAACTTAAACTGCAAATGATACTAACAATAATGATATTATAGTAATGATATCTGTATAATCAGAATATTTTGAACTGACTCTGAGTACAGGAATCCCTGTTGAAGGGTATATCCACTTTAATGGAAAAAAGTAGCAAATAATAATAAAAATAATAATATAGCATATACAATTGCTACACAAGCCAATGTTGTAATTTAATATTAAATACCTTTTATTTTTTAATCTGCAGTACTGTAATTTTCTGTAAAATTCAATGCAATATGCCAATCTGAAGGCAGTCTGTACATCCTTGATGTGCAGAACACCCCCAGAAATCTCATTTTCTGTTTGTGTGATTGTCTCAATGATTTTCTCAGAAGTCTGCACTAAGATACAAGTCAAACACCTGGCACCACCTGCAACAGAAATTTACATTTTGTTGAGATACTCCCCAGGGATAAATACTTCTACAGGGATGCAGGCATTGCAGCTTCTCTCATTAGAGCACTGAGAATGCACCAGCTGATTATAATGAACACAGACGCTCCCATTCAGTATCAATATCCAAAGAACATGGTTACACAAACAGTTATTTCTTCAGAGCAACACATAGTAGGACTTTGCCACAAAGTCCCTGCAATTCACATTGCTCTCAGAAGAAGCAGAGTTACTCTTTCAACTTTCTAATTAATAACCACTCATAGAACTCAACTCACTTTTAAGTTGTGTTTTCCTAAAAGTGGGCAGAACTCTCACAGGTGGGCATGGTGTTGCATAAACCTGACAAGTCCAAATTGTACCTGAGAAATCCACTAAGTAGGTCCCATCAGAGACAATCTTCATCTCTTAGTCTCAATCAATCCAACAACCATCTGCCAGTCTATAGGAATGAGAAATAAAGACTTAAAGGGGTTGTAAATAGGGATGGGCGAACAGTTCGGACCGAGCATAAGTTCGGGCCGAACTTTGGTTGTTCAGACGTTTGGCGAACACTGAACGATATGCGGTATTTGCGGCAAATTCCAAAGCCGTGGAACACCGTTAGTTTATGGGACACTAACATGAAAAACCAAAAGTGCTCATTTTAAAGGCTTATATGCAAGTTATTGTCATAAAAAGTGTTTGGGCACCCTGACGTTTTTTCGGGAGCAGTGATTTTAATATTGCTTTAAGTGAAACAATAAAAATGAAATATTCCTTTAAATATCGTGCCTGGGGGGTGTCTATAGTATGCCTGTAAAGTGGTGCAGTTTTCCTGTGTTTAGAACAGTACCGCACCAAAATTACATTTTTAAAGGAAAAAAGTGATTTAAAACTGATCACGGCTGTAATAAATTGTCAGGTCTCTGCAATATAGATGAAACTCATTGAAAAAAAGACATGGGTTCCCCCCAGTCTAATACCAGGCCCTTTGGTTTGGGTCTGGTATGGATTTTAAGGGGAATCCTGTGCCAAAATGAAAAAAATGGCATAGGGGTCCCCCCCAAAATCCATACCAGACCCTTATCCGAGCACGCAACCTGGCAGGCCGCAGGAAAAGAGGGGGGACGAGAGCGCCCCCCCTCCTGAACCATACCAGGTCACATGCCCTCAACATGGGGAGGATGCTTTGGAGTAGCCCCCCCAAAGCACCTTGTCCCCATGTTGATGGGGACAAGGGCCTCATCCCCACAACCCTTGCCTGGTGGTTGTGGGGGTATGTGGGCGGGGGGCTTATCGGAATCTGGAAGCCCTCTTTATTAGGGGAGCCCCAGATCCTGGGCCTCTCCCCCTATGTGAATTGGTAACGGGTACATTGTACCCCTACCATTTCACAAAAAAGTGTCAAAAACAGTAAAAAGACAGAAGACACTAATGCCCCGTACACACGGTCGGATTTTCCGATGGAAAATGTCTGATCGGAGCGTGTTGTCGGAAATTCCGACCGTGTGTGGGCTCCATCGGACATTTTCCATCGGATTTTCCGACACACAAAGTTGGACAGCAGGAGATAAAATTTTCCGACAACAAAATCCGTTGTCGGAAATTCCGATCGTGTGTACACAAATCCGACGGACAAAGTGCCACGCATGCTCAGAATAAATAAAGAGATGAAAGTTATTGGCCACTGCCCCGTTTATAGTCCCGACGTACATGTTTTACGTCACCGCGTTTAGAGCGATCGGATTTTCCGACAACTTTGTGTGACCGTGTGTATGCAAGACAAGTTTGAGCCAACATCCGTCAGAAGAAATCCGAGGATTTTGTTGTCGGAATGTCCGAACAAAGTCCGACCGTGTGTACGGGGCATTAGGGACATGTCCTTTATTAAAAGATAAAAAAATAAAAATGTCCAGCAATGTCCATTCATCTTCTATCACACCGCTCGACGACAATATGACAATAACTTGCATATAACCTTTAAAATTAGCACTTTTGATTTTTCATGTTCGTGTCCCATAGACATTAACGGTGTTCGTTTGTTCGTCCAAATTTTTTGCATGTTCCGATGTTCTGGTGCGAACCGTACTGGGGGGTGTTCAGTTCATCCTTAGTTGTAAACCCTCATGTTTTTTCACCTTAATGCATCCTATGCACCCGCACGGGTGTCCACATTAGGAGAGACTTCTCCAAGGTGGACACTCAATGCTCGGAGGAGCAACCAGCGCTGCCGGGGGACCCCTGAAGTCTAGGATCTGGGCCAATCTGTGCAAAACTAACTGCACAGTGGAGGTAAGTATGACATGTTTGTTATTTAAAAAAAAGAAAAAAAGTGTTTACAACCTCTTTAATTTCCCCTAAATGCTGGCAAAACCTGTCAGATGTCACAAATGTCATCATTTTAGCATAATGCATTGGAATCATATAGTTACATAGTTACATAGGTTAGGTTGAAAAAAACACAAGTCCATCAAGTCCAACCTCTGTGTGTGATTATATGTCAGTATTACATTGTATATCCCTGTATGTTGCGGTCGCTCAGGTGCTTATCTAATAGTTTTTTTAAATTATCGATGCCCCCCGCTTTAACCACTGCCTGTGGAAGGGAATTCCACATCCTAGCCGCTCTTACAGTAAAGAACCCTCTACGTAGTTTATGGTTAAACCTCTTTTCTTCTAATTTTAATGAATGGCCATGTGTCTTAAACTCGCTTCTGCAAAAAAGTTTTATCCCTATTGTGGGGTCACCAGTACGATATTTTTAAATTGAAATCGTATCCCCTCTCAAGCTTCTCTTTTCCAGAGAGAACAAGTTCAGTGCTCGCAACCTTTCCTCAAAACCTTTATTAGCTTTGTTGCCCTTCTTTGTATTCACTCTATTTCCAGTGCATCCTTCCTGAGGACTGGTGCCCAGAACTGGACCTCATACTCTAGGTGCGGCCGGACCAGAGTCTTGTAGAGTAGGAGACTTATCACTTTATCCCTGGAGTTAATCCCTTTTTTAATGCACACCAATATTCTGTATGCTTTGCTAGCAGCAGCTTGGCATTGCATGCCATTTCTGAGCCTATCATCTACTAGGACACCCAGGTCCTTTTCCATCCTAGATTCCCCCAGAGGTTCTCCCCCTAGTGTATAGATTGCCTTCATATTTTTGCCACCCAAATGCATTATTTTACATTTTTCTACATTAAACCTACATTTTGGTCCCAGCACAGAACCCTGTGGGATCCCACTACCCACCCCTGACCATTCTGAGTATTCTCCATTTATCACCACCCTCTGAACTTGCCCTTGTAGCCAGTTTTCAATCCATGTATTCACCCTATGGTTCATGCCAACGGATCTTATTTTGTACAGTAAACGTTTATGGGGAACTGTGTAAAATGCTTTTGTAAAGTCCAGATACACCACGTCTACGAGCCTTCCTTTATCTAGATGGCAACTCACTTCCTCATAGAAGGTTAATAGATTGGTTTGGCAAGAATGATTTTTCATGAATCCATTCTGATTACTGCTAATGATACCGTTTTCATTGCTAAAATCTTATATATATATTCCATTATCATCCCCTCCAAGAGCTTGCATACTATTGATGTTGGGCTAACTGGTCTGTAATTCCCAGGGATGTATTTTGGGCCCTTTTTAAATATTGGTGCTACATTGGATTTTCTCCAATCCACTGGTACCATTCCAGTCAGTAGACTGTCAGTAAAAATTAGGAACAACGGACTGGCAATTACTTGACTGAGTTCCCCCAAGTATCCTCAGGTGCAAGCCATCCGGTCCCGATGATTTATTAATGCTAAGTTTCCCAAGTCTAATTCTAATTCTGTTCTCTGTTAGCCATGGAGGTGCTTCCTGTGATGTGTCATGAGGATAAACACTGCAGTTTTGGTTACTGAAGCCCCCTGATTCCCTCGTGAAGACTGAGGAGAAGAATAAATTCAATACCTTCGCCATCTCCCCATCCTTTGTAACCAGATGTCCTTTCTCATTCTTTATGGAGCCAATATGGTCTGTCCCCCCTTTTTTACTGTTAACATACTTAAAGAATTTCTTGGGATTTTTTTTGCTCTGCTCCGCTATGTGTGTTTTGTGTTCTATCTTAGCCATCCTAATTGCACCCTTACATTTCTTGTTGCATTCTTTATAAAGTCTGAATGCTGATGATCCCTCAAGCTTGTATTTTTTGAAGGCCTTCTCCTTTGCTTTTATATGCATTTTTACAGTGGAGTTAAGCCATCCAGGACTTTTGTTCGCTCTTTTAAATTTATTACCCAAGGGGATGCACTGGCTAATGCCCTTATTTAATATGCTCTTAAATCGAACCCATCTCTCGTCCGTGTTCTTTGTTCCTAAGATTTTATCCCAATTTATATCTTCTAGCAAGGTTCATAGTTTAGGGAAGTTGGCTCTTTTGAAATTCAGTGTCTTTGTATTCCCCTTATGTTCAATGGCATCCCTAGGGGGGGCCAGATGGGGCCCTGATTCCCCCCAACATTATGCTGTGCCCCACCATGTGCCCCCCCCCAATTAAAAAAAAAATGTATTTTTTTTTACAAAAAAGGCAATTTTTTTTTTTTTTGCATTCGTAGCAAGTCTTTTTGTTTGCATTTGTAGCGGATGCGCCGCATCTTACTCGGGCCACCGCTGGAGTAACACGGTCTCTATTGAGAGGGAGAGCATCCCCAGTCAGCTCCTGCGGGTGATTTCTCCCCCCTCCCTCTGCTCGCTGACACTACATAATGTGAGCACTCACACAACCACGGCCGCCCGATCTGCTCCTTCCCCTGCATCCTCATTGCAGGGAGAAGAGCGAGTTGCATGAAGGACTCCAACAGGACTCTCAGTTACTGAAAAAACAGACTGATTTCTCCCGTCCTTAGGACAGGAGAAACAGCCTGTAAATTCCAAGAGATGACAGACCAGCGCTGTCAATAGCAGGGGTAGGACAGCAAGAGGAGGCTGGTGAACTCCACAGTGGCAGAACACCAGGGCAAGGTAAAAATTTTGCATGTATGCATACTTGCAATACAGTGCAATTAGTGGTAGGTGATAAAAAGGTGGACCTACCATCTAAGGGAAGTGATGAAGTTGTTACATTACAAGATGTTTTCTGTAGGAAATATTTTTTTGTATTGTCCGGAACAGATGTGTTATGAGGTGGTTCTGTCTCCAACTTGTCCCTTTACTTTTCCTTTTTTATCAACCACAACTGCATTAATCTCTTTATGACCATCTAACGGATATATGCGGTAGCAAAAGGGTGAGTGGTAGGGTTCACATGGCGGACTTATACGCCATTGGGCGGCTGATGTTTATGGGCTGAGAGCGCGCTTACTGCATACTCCTACCTCAAAGACTGAGCTGTCAAAGACACCTCTTAGTCCATACAAAAGATTGGTAGCTGGCAGGACCAGCTTCTGATCATGTGTCACATGATTGCCGATCCTTCCCAATTCCCCTCTCCCCAGGTGTTCATAAATGTTTAAAGGGATGGTGGGTGGGTAGAGGTTAAAAATGGGCTATCAGAGCCAGCAAGTTGTCTTATGCAGAGCTACTCTTCAATTGTACTAAGCAGCAAACAAGAGAAGTACAAATTGACTTTACAGCATAGTATACATTATCCTTTATACTACCATCATATTTTATTTATAAAGTGCCATATATCTCATAGTGGTGTACATAAAATCATAGACGAGGAATTGCAGTTACAGCGCAAAAGAAAAAAACTTTTCACCTATGAAGAATTGCAGATAATTACACACAGCACATAGTGCTATAATAACCCTATCAATTTTTCATTGAATGTATAAGTGGACTAAAAGATTTTTTTTTGTTCACAAGGAAAGCAATTACATTTCAAGCCACTCAACAATCTGCTTGTTGAGTTTGGAATTATACCAAGCCATGTATATGTAGCCTGTGCCTGCAAACATCTTATTGTCCCAGAGGGAATACAAGTTTCATATATTATTGCCAAAAATCTGGTAACGGAATTGCCACTATTTCTCTGTAAAATGCTACATATCTGTAGACTTTTTCTGGGGAATTACCTCACTTCTCCTGTTGGGAACAGGTACGCACACCAATGTATTGAGTGTAATGAGGCTGGAATGTTCATACTGTGGACACTCCATCCTCAGTGCATGTTTAGCCCTTGCTATTTAGGATGCAGTTGCCTGCATAGCAACAGATGACTCATTCCCATTCTGCTGCCAGCTAGGGGATACCCTGGCTGAGAGCTGGAAGTAAATGAAGGGATGAGATGCTAGAGACAAATATGGTCATGGCCATATTTGGACAATGATGTCATCAACATCCACACCCCTTTGTTTACTTTCAGCTGTTGGCCAGGGAATTTACCAGCTGGCAGGTAAATGGGGCGGGGACGAGTCATCCGCACTATGACGCCAGCAGCCTCTGGCGTCATAGGGACCAGGGAGTCATGCGTGGAAAGCTGTCACATTCATATTCCTGACAGTTTCCCAGTGATAAATGCTCCACTCTGAGCCCTGGTGTCTCTCTGAAGGCTAACTCAGAGTCGGTCTTAACCACTTAACCACCGGAAGAATTTACCCCCTTAATGACCAGAGCATTATTTGCGATATGACACTGCATCGCTATATCTGACAAACCCAAACAAAATTGATGTCCTTTTTTTCCCCACAAATAGAGTTTTCTTTTGGTGGTATTTAATCACCTCTGCGGTTTTTATTTTTTGCACTATAAACAAAAAAAGACTGACAATTTTGAAAAAAAAAATGTTTTACTTTTTGCTATAATAAATATCCCCCAAAAATATAAAAAAAGTAATTTTTTCCTCAGTTTAGGCTGATATGTATTCTTCTACTTATTTTTGGTAAAAAAAAAATCGCAATAAGCGTATATTGATTGGTTTGCGCAAAAGTTATAGCGTCTACAAAATAGGGGATAGATTTATGGATTTTTATTATTTTTTTTTATTAGTAATGGAGGTGATCTGCAATTTTTATCGTGACCACGACATTGCGGCAGATAGATCGGACACTTTTGGCACTATTTTGGGACCATTGACATTTATACAGCGATCAGAGCTAAAAATATCCACTGATTATTGTATGAATGTCACTGGCTTAAACACTAGGGGGCGATCAAGGGGTTAAGTGTGTTCCCTCAGTGTGTTCTAACTGTAGGGGGGGATGGGCTCACTAGAATATGAAAGAGATCACGTTACTCATAATCCAAGGTATTACTGTATAGAATAGAAGCTAGCTGTACACGTGATGCAAACACCTGGCTCCTCTGACAGCTGTCTACTTGATCTTATCGGGACGCGTTTCAAGAAATCTTACCCCTTTATCAGCCTGATGCCCTATACCTTATGCCCTGTACATTACTAAGTTTCCCTTTGGGGCACTGCCATTGCAGTCTACTTTTCTTAGATTTCTACATCAGGGAACATGCAGTGGTTTAACAATACCAACCAGTGAGATACTTGTGCTCTTTTTCCAACCTGTAGAAGAAAAAAAAAACAGTATCTGATTAGAGATCAAAAACGACATACTCTTCTTTCTGAAGGTTATTATGGAGTACATCCACTCACTATATATAAAAACGAAATGTTAATAAATATTTACTATGCGACGCTGTAACACACAAACCAATACTCCAGAATGAGTACATCATTCATTTTTGTGTGAGTGGTAAGTGTATTATCATATTATTTAGGATCAGCAATACATGATATCAATATCTGCCAGGAGATACTGCAGAGTGTATTAAGCAGGCACAATAATTGCAGCTGTGACTCACACATGCCTCTGATTCACAGTAATATTAAAGGTCCCAGTGTACAGATTTTGTTACTTCCATCCAGCTGTTATATTATAGTTAACGTTTGTCATGTAACTGTGCAGGAATTGAGAAATTGGCTCATTCTTAAAGTGGAACTTTAGTCAGAAAATTAAGTCTTGCTGGATTCACCTCAGGCTGGCTCCTATAGCTATGAAAAACATTAAAAATAAGCACCTACACTGTTTAAAATGTAGTAATACACTGTCTCACTCTGCTCTGCACAAGCTCAGTTGCTCTCTATTTTTTTGGTACTGTGCTGAAAATGTACAGGCTGATCTGCTGACAGCCTGAAGATTTACTGCTGCTTGGGGTCTCTGGGCTTCAGCAAAATGGCAGCCTCCAGGAAGAAGAAACAGGAGCAATGCTGCAGGCAGTTTACAGCACACACTAATGTTGGTAGCCTAATTATAAATGTGGAATTTATGTTCCTTGCTAAAGAACATTATTTTTTATCAAGTTGTTTTGGGTACATTTTCGCTTTAAAGAGGACCAAATTCTGAAAGCTGCAAAAGTCAGACATGGGGCAAAGGACTTATACCCCGTACACACGGTCAGGTTTTCCGATGGAAAATGTTCGATAGGATCTTCTTGTCGGAAATTCTGACCGTGTGTAGGCTCCATCGGACATTTTTCATCAGATTTTCCGTAACACAAAATTTGAGATCTGGATCTCAAATTTTACGACAACAAAATCCGTTGTCGTAAATTCCGATCGTGTGTACACAGTTCCGGTGCACAAAGTTGCACGCATGCTCAGAATCAAGCAGAAGAGCCACACTGGCTATTGAACTTCATTTTTCTCGGCTCATCGTACGTGTTGTACGTCACCGCGTTTTTGACGTTCGCAATTTCCGACCAACTTTGTGTGACCATGTGTATGCAAAACAAGTTTGAGACAACAATCGTCGGAAAAAATCCATGGATTTTGTTGTCGGAATGTCCGATCAATGTCCGATCGTGTGTACAGGGCATTAGTCTCCAGTATTGCCTGTGGTCTCCGTATGATCTTTTACCCATTACTGACTTACCATGCCTTGTTCTGCACTGTGTCTCTGTGTGTAGGTAATCTGAGATTGAAACGCCACACCGATATTTAATAATTTAATCAGATGTATTGCAAAGTAAGATAATATTTGTAATCACAAAGCCATTGCATTATTGGGTCAGAGAGCTGCTCTACCAAGCTGCTGACAAAAATAAAATCATATTTTGCATCAGTCCAATATATTACCGTTCATTTCAAGCCCTGATGAGGGTGTTTTTGACCCCCAAAATGTTTTGGCTTTGTGACACAAGTTTTATCCTACCTTACAATAACTTTATATCTGGACAATGAAATAGATGAAATATCAGTGTGGCACCTCAATCTCAGATTCTCTTAGTTAAAAACCAAGAAGACAGTGGAAGTCATGTGGCAAGATAGGATGCCAACCCTAAGAATCCAGACATCCTATTCATTAGGATAACCATAAAATTCCAGTGCTATCCTTCCAAATGTATATTCTGTTTGGGGCCTCCATCTTGATGGAGATACGGTTTTGGTTACTTATGTCAAAGCTTATTGAAAAAAGGGACAGTGAGCAGCAGAGTAATAAATTCACCGAATCACAATCCAAATCTTGTAAGACTAGCAGTCAGCAGGCTGTAGTTACAGTAATGCCCAGGCTCACTCACATACCTGGAAGTGCATTGCTGTTTTTAAATCCCAACTCTGGGCAACATTTTTTTTCCATGCAGTGGGGCTGTGCCCACATTGCACAGGTTAACTGCTCATTTTGTCTAGGGTATCCTTCATTACACCAGAAAACAGCGCCTTCACGGTTCAGCGGTGGACTGTTTCTGCTCTATGGAGCTTGCTCTGCGCTTGACGATATCAGGAACGGTCCACTATTCAAGACCACTGGAACGCGGGGCTGCCGGACCAGTCTTGTGCTGGGAGGATCAGAGGATTAGGTTAGTAAATCACCTTTCTCCTCTCCCCTAGACAAAAATGAGCAGTTAGCCGGTGGACTGCAGACACTGCATGGGAAAACGTTTTTGCCCCCGGAGATGGGATTTAAGGAGGAATTCAAGGCAAAGGTAGTTTTTTCAGGGTGCTGCTTAGACACAGTTAGCATTTCCATATGTTTTCTAACACATAGCAGATCTTCACTTTTTTGAGTTCAGGTCTACATAACGACCCTTTTGCACCATTCATTTTCAATGTCACCTTAACCAACTGAGGAACTGCGTCTGCATTGCAGTGTATTGCAATGCATGGTAACTATTGTGTTACATTTGTTACGTTGTGCTGCATTGTGAAGAAAGGTGCAGATGTATTTTTTAGTTCATGCAGGACATTTGTGTTCTATTCAAATCCAAGGGATTAATTAACAAAAGAAAATATGTAAACTTCAAGTGCCAATCTCTAAAAATATTAGTTGCCTGGCTGTCTTGCTGATTCAGTGGTTTCATTACCTTCTTTCTAAAGGCTGTGATCAAGAATAAGTATGCTGATCAGGAGTTTTGACTTCATTCAGGATTTCAGAGTTTAATGCTTGTTCTAGGTCAGTAACTTGCATAGTACTGAAGCTGGACTAGTTTTATTTGAAGGAGGTCAGCAATGGCATCCTTTTATTTCTTGCAAAGTTCGCTTTATTGAAAACCTGTGAACCAGAAACATGGAAGCTGCCATTACTAACTTGGTTTTTAAAGGTGCAGGCTTCAATGTCATTAACCTTAACTTGGCTTTACCATTTTATGACTCTGTGACTCAGAACCAACACGCCACACTAGTTAAGTCTGAATTTTTGCTTTGCATATGCAAGAGTATTAACTAAATAGGTAGTGAAGCTGAGATCAGGGTGACACCTCCAAAGCATGGCTCATTAATACTTGTGGTGGTGGGGGGGGGGGGCATTAAAATCTTCCCACTCACCTCCTCCATAGGCTACAAAGTGTCAGACTGGGGGGTTCAGGATACTTTGTGCCCCTGCCAAAAAGGATTCCCCCCCTTTTCAAGCGAATGGAGGCACACCACAAATGCCCCACAATTGCGTACATTATACGTGGCTGTGGCATGTTGGTTCAGTATTTACAAGGTTAAAGCAGGTGCTGAGCAGGCATCATTTCCAAACATGGTTCGCTTTTCAGAGGCGCAACAATTTAGCCGTAAATCTAAATGTAGCCTTAAAGCTGAATTCCAGGCAAGAGCACATTGTCCAATTTAAATACATATATAAGAACTGTTTTATCTGCTAAAGGATTTGTAATTCTGCAAAGACAGCACAGCCAGAAGGGTGACACCACTTTCTCTGCTAACATTATGGAATACAGTGGTGCCACCTCTCCGTCTGCTGCCTGTTGGACAATATAGCAGCAGCAAGACACTATTAAACTTGGACTCTACTCACGTGGCTCTCTTCTTCCCAGCATGCTCCCTGTCAGCATATCACATCCTGGTTGGCTCCAAGTGCTTCCCTTCCCTCTCCCTGTTGAAGCGCTGATCTGCAAGAGATGATAAAGTCTGGGATTTGTTATGTGTAAAAACACATGAAAGGAATACATGTAAAAGAGAAGTCTCTCTTCTAAAAAAACAAACACTTATACTCACCTAGGTGGATGCAGCATCGATCAGATGCTGCATCTGTCTCCCACTGACTCTGCTCAGTTCTCCTCCTCCGCGCTGAGCAGAGAGCCGGTGACTGTCAGTCACCGGCTCTCTGCTCTGCCCCTCCAGCACTCACTGGAGCACTGGGCTGTTGAGGGGCAGGAGGGGCTGGCTCAGGCTCTCATCAGATGGCTTAGAGGCTGAGCCAGGTTCCGGTCCAGGCTTCTGGGTGGATCCCGACCATATGGTCAGAGCCTGGACTGGCTTAATGACATCAACCAACAGCAGAATTTAGCCCGCTGTCAGCTGAAAACTGGTCACAGGAGTGCAGAACAAACTCCTGTGACCTACAGGAGAAGTATAGCCACAATAGCTTTGGTTATACGTCTCCTTTAAATTGTGTCTCTAAAAATCATGACTGAAAGGTAGCTTTCATATTTCTATTCTCACAGGTTCCCTTTAAGACAATAATTCAGTGAGACCGGTTCTCCAATTCCCAATCACTGAACTGGAGGACCTTGAACTGTCAATGCCAAACCGGTACCCGCTCATAAACTACAATGAGATCATTGGAGCTTTTTATGTCTTGGATTTAACACATCAACACAGTCTATTCCTCGGCTGGCGTTCACGGTTCATTTGTGGTTAAAAGAACTTCAGGGGACAAACATTACCTACTGGTTGTGGGCAAACGGCGGAGGGCGTAAATCATATAAAAGCCACATGACACCTTGCAGGAGGAAGTGGGCCCCTCTTATCTTATTCCACAGCGGGCATTCTTCCCAAAAGCTGTCAGGCTTACTGTAAGCGGGATAGGAGCTGGGAGGCAGCAGGAGGAAGGTTACAAGAGGTTATGAGTTCTTCAATAAAGATTAGTTTCAAGGAAAAGATTATATCTCGGATGATTTGCTGTTTGTAACCTCCAGCAGCCCTGAGAAGAAATGGATTTCATGACGAGGCTGGGGACACTGAGCCTGTAACCCTTTACGTCTCTTCGCTCCGGGAGAGGAATAAAATTAGAGGACGCAGTTTAGCTGGCACAGGGGACTGGCGGAGGAGAAGATCAATATCCAGTTTGCTCCATTTATTGCAAATCTTGACACCTTACATTATATTTGAATGCAGAAAAACATTTTGGTTTACCTTTTATAAATATTCTATATTTTCTTTTTCATGCTCTTTTTAAGCCAAGGGAAAATGGAAGAAATTTTAGCTTACAAATGTGCTTGCAACTGCTAATGGTTTCCAACAAACAGTTGTAATTAACAGGAAATTGTAATTGGTATTTATTTTTTTCTTTAAGAATTTCTAGTTTATGGATTGATCTTTTTCTGCCAAATTTTTCATTTACTTGTACTTGTACTTATATTGTAATCATTACTATTGAGGTATTTAGTATGGAATTCCATGACATTGTTCATGCAAAGTATTCTGGACTTTGTAATCATACACCCCAGCAGTAGCTTAGTTTTGGATTGTACTTTTGTAATTGGTACTAAGTGCAGTGCTATATGCATTATATGCAAAGTGAGAAGGCAATTGTCCATCCTAAGATCATTAAATATTGTAAATATTTGAATAGTGTGGTGGCATGTAAAGACATTGAGGTTGATTGAGGTTGATTTACTAAAGGCAAATTTACTGTGTACTGCAAGTGCATTTGCTCTAGATCTGAGGGGAAGCTCTGTTAATTTCTATTATCCAATCATGTACAAACAAACATCCTTTTTTTAGTTTTCTTGCATGTGATTGAGTATTCTTTGCAAAGTGAAGGTTTACCTAATTTATTAAGCTCTGGAGCCAGTGCACGTGCAGTGCACAGTATATTTGCCTTTAGTAATCTCTTTACTAAGGGCAAATAGGCTGTTCACTTTGCAAGGGAATTGTGCCCGAAGTTTAGTGAATGAGGGTAAGCTCTGCTAACTTTCATTGTCCAATCATGTGCAAACAAAATAGTGTTATTTTTATTTCCTTGCATTTGATTGAGTATTCTTTGCAGAGTGAAATTTCCCCTCATTCACTAAACTCTGGAGAAAATTTACCTTGTAAAGTGCAATCTCACTTGCAAAATAAAGGGCCTATTGGCCTTCAATAAATCAACCTTTATGTGTTTTGAGTTCCTTTTCACATATTTCCTAGTTTACTCTATCCATTGTGGTCAAATCCACTGAAAACGAGGAATGGGACTCTCTTCTAAAGCTGAACACAAAACCAAAATAAAGTTTGCCATCTATTTGAGAAAACATACAAATAAACAGCAGGGTGGTGTGTTGGTCTAGTTGTTTCACATCAGGCCTATGGTGAGTTTGTTCTTGAGTTAACCAATGTGGAAATAAGTTTCCCCTGTAGAAGTTACAGTTATACATACACTACATTGTCGTAAGTATTGGGCCACCTGCCTTTACACGCACATGAACTTTAATGGCATCCCAGTCTTAGCCCGTAGGGTTCAATATTGAGTTGGCCCACTCTTTGCAGCTAAAACAGCTTCAACTCTTCTGGGAAGACTGTCCTCAAGGTTTAGGAGTGTGTCTATGGGAATGTTTGACCATTCTTCCAGAAGAGCATTTGTGAGGTCAGGCACTGATGTTGGACTGTTATAGCTGCAAAGGGTGGGCCAACTCAATATTGAACCCTACTGACTAAGACTGGGATGCCATTAAAGTGCATGTAAAGGCAGGTGTCCCAATATTTTTGAAAATATTGTGTATTTTTATGTATATCAATAGTCATATTTTTATTAAACAGGTAATTGGAAAAACAGTTATCGTGTGAAACTATATACACTAGTGATAGTGTCCCTTTAAAGTGAACCCATCAAAACCCACGATGATTTAACTGGTGTACCATGAAAATGCATGAGCAGGTAATACATTTGGTGGAAATCACATATAAAAAAATATAGGCATCTGAGGTTATCTACAAAGCATACCCTTTCCTGTGCAACCTTGACCCTGTCCCCATTTACCACCGAAGCCTCTTTATTGGCCAGTCAAGTTGCCCATCCCATTAGAGTGGCAATAGGGAGACTCAAGGGATGAAAGAGGTGGGCCAAGCTCTAATACTATTAATAGAGATTTCAATTTAATTTCAGCTGCTTTCATTACAAGCTCTACTAAATATTTTGATGTTCAGCTTACAACGAAGGTAACCCCTGCTTACGCTCTTTCAGAGTAAGCTCGGTTTGAATCGGCAGGCTTGATTCAAAGCCATTTTAAGCTTTTTTTTATTTTGGTTGGGCTTTCTTGCACGATGGTTTGTACAACAAAATGTCATGCGTGTTTGTTAAATCTAATACTAAACCTTGTGTGAGCTTTTTATATATAACACAGCTAGCAAATCCTCCGAGATTTAGACAGTAAGGCTCACTGGACTCAGTAAAAGCAATAGGTTCCATTATTGCGAGGAAGCATGACCAGATCTGCAGTGTGTAAAGTGTTTTGGTGCACTGGGATTAGGGGCCCATTTAGATAGAATGCTAGCAATATTTGCTGCTTTGGGAATATGTGCTTATTGCCAAAGTATCTACTAAAGAAGAAGAAAACTTAGTACAACCAAGTAATGCAGACTGCCATCCCCCAGTACAAAGAAAGAGCTCCTACTAGTTTAGTAAATGAACAAGTCTGTGCTAATAAATGCCTGGCATGCTGCCACATTCTACAGTATCATTTTTTTTTCAAAGATGTACCCTTTATGAATAAAGTTAAACAAACAACTGTAGTTCTATATTTATTAATATATTAAACATATATCGTAATCCTAATAATAAACATACTGAAAGAGAGCAGAATGATGAGCTAATCAGTCTGTTGTCAATTATTTTGTTGTCCAATCATAGGCTGGTTGAGGGACAAGACCCCAAATTGTTACTTAAAGTGATTGTAAAGTCTCATTTTTTTTCCTATAAAAATAATAAACAAGTTATACTTACCTGCTCTGTTGTAGTGGATTTGCACAGAGCAGCCTGGATCCTCCTCTTCTCGGGTCCCTCTAATTTGCTCCTGGCCCCTCGCTCCTGTTCAGTGCCCCCACAGCATGCAGCTTGCTATGGGGCACCCGAGCTGAGTCACAGCACCCTGTGTCCATTTAGACACGGAGCCCTGGCCCTGCCCCGCCCCCTCTCTCCCCTGATTGGCTAGCTGACTTTGATTGACCATAGCAGGAGTCAATGGCGCTGCTGCGGTGTTTCAGCCAATCAGGAGGGAGAATCTCGGACGGCTAAAACATTCATGGACATCGCTGGAACTAGATGGACCTTAGGTAAGTATTAGGGGGCTGAGGGTGGCTGCTGCACACAGAAGGCTTTTTATCTTCTGCCTTTACAACCCTTTTAACTTTGCAGAAAAGTCAGGTTTACAGTTGACCTATTGCTGACTGTATCCATCTTTTTTGCATTAGCCACAAGTGGAAATCACAGATTACTGGAGGAAAGGGAGAGCTTTCACAAGTATGTCTTTTCTCAGTAACTTTTATATAGCAACTATGTATGTCTATGTTATACAAACTATAACTTGGGCCGAAATATTTTCTTTTTTTGGAGAAAATGCTCTCTGATGCTGACCACATGGCCAAAATCCTAGGACTTTAGTATCATGATCTTTGGGTTAATCAGTCTGATCACTGACCTTCTCTTTCTACAAATGCAGTAAGGACTACCTAAAAAGCTTTTAGAAATGTTGGGTTCTTCTGTCCTTTCCAGTGGTAATCTTTCCTTAACTGGACCAGACAATTCACTGGTATATCATTAGTGATATAGTAGGCTTTACAGTGGGCTTTATTCAAGCAGGAATAAGACATGTGAGATGCTCAGTAAACAGATTCAACAATGGCAGCGTTATTTAACTATGAAATATGAGACTATTACCATTGCAGCAAGGTAGATACCATTTACTCCCCCAGCTGCCTGTGTAATGGCTCTCCCAGAACACACTAAGCAAGCAGAAGGCAACAACATCAACAGATCAATTTTATTCAATAACTGAGGTATGTACCCTGACAATGTGATGTAATGCAAATGAGAGTGCCCATAACAGTGCCAAATACAGTACCAATAGCAGCACAGCCTATCTACTGCATACAGGCCCTGTCTAACCACTTGCCGGTGGAGAAACAAATATGTCTGCTGGCAGCGGGATCCTTAATTTTTTTGGATAGCTAACCCTCAAGTTGAAGGTATTTGTAATCTGTAAGCAAGAAAAGGACAAAGCAATCTCTTTAGGCAGAGCTCAGTACATAATTCAATACACGATTGTGTCCTAAATTCCCTCACCACACTGATGCTGCATAGATGTCTTCCTGATGATGGTCAGTCTCTTGATGGCTACTCCTGTAGGCTGGATGGAGATTGATGGAAGTGGAGATTAGTGCCTTTGGCTGGCTTGATGGTCTCTGAGCTGCTGGCATCAGGTTTCTCAGCTCATGTCCTAAGGTTCTCCCTTGTGTCTAGTCTCTCTGGGCTGCAGGTGGAACTCTCCAGCTGCTAGTCTAGAGTCCCTGGCTGTAGGTGTCTACTCCCTACCAGCTGTTTTCTACCCCTTTGGGCTCCCAGCTCTTAATCATGGACTTTCTACAGTCTAGCAGCCCTCCTTTGTCCCCCATACAGGCCAATCTCCCCTATTCCTGGGCTCACTTTCAGTACTCAAAGGAAGAACATTTCCTCCAGAAAAGGCAATGCAGCATGTCTATTACTCTTGATTTAGTCATCCCAGCAAGATGGCAAGCGGCCATTTGCAAGCGACCTCTAGTGGCATGATAGGCTCAGGCAAAGTCCCCCACCAACCTTAAAAAACAGGTTTGTGCATTAAGGGTAAAAGCTAGCAGATTACTCATGGTCAATGTATATAGCTCGCTTTTCCTGCTCTGCTCATGTCCCTGTTGGCTGTACCCATGGGTGCTCAACCTGTGGCCCTCCAGCTGTTTTGCGGAACTACAAGTCCCATGGGGAATTGCAAGACTGATAGTTATAAGCATGACTCCCAAAGACAGAGACATAATGGGACTTGTAGTTCTGCAACAGCTGGAGGGCCACAGGTTGAGCACCCATGCTGTAAACTCTGATGGATGTCAAACAACAGAAAAGCCAGTGTCTTAGGAAGCAAGTTTCCCATGCATTTAGATGGCATTTTCCTGGAGATCAGTCTCTGATGCTATCTTATGGCATTCCCAGAAATGGTGATCATTTCAATGTCCCATTGCCAGTAGCCGGAGGGAGTCTGGTGCTACTAATAAGTAAGGCTGGCTATAGATAGCTCAGGATGGATTCATGGGTGGACCTGCAAACACCACCCAGCTTGTCAAAAGTTGATATAAAAATCCACTGAATGGGGTTGAGAATGTCTGAACAATGATTGCATCCTAATAAATACAGTCGCTATTAGCAATCACCACTGTATTCATGCTGTTGCGGGTGCAATGAAGCAGTTAACACCAATGGCCTTGCAGATTGTATTCCCTTTTCACAGCCTGCATTCATCTCCATTACACACAGCTATTAAAAGTGCTAACAGCTCACGTGGCCTATTAGACAGGGGAATCTTGTATCTTCTATTGTGCTGCATTTTATTTTGAGTGGATCTCTTTGGCTGTTAATGTTAAATCAATAGCCGTGTTTAGTGTTGGCTGGATTCTCACACTAAATGACAAGTGATAAGCAGGCTTATAGGCCTTGTTAATTGGTCTGTGTTTAGTATTTACACTAATCAGTAAACTCAGGCCCTAAGGCAGCGCTGCACTAGTAAATCTGTTTATACAAACCGGTCACAGACTGAACTATTGATGGAGTGAAAGCTGCATACTCTTATTGAGGTAATTATTGGCTGAGTATGGTTCTAAAGGATTGTTCCAGGTTTCACATGGCTAAGCGAAGGCATTACAAGTAAAAAGCTATTACAGTTAAAGCATATATTCATTGTTCTTTGCTTTATGATGAATTTGATGTTGCACAGATGGTAATTAGGCCCTATCATCACATCCTACCCTGACAGCTTAGCATAAGCTGGCAACCTGTATTACCTGTGTTTCAAACCAAATCAGCTCACATATGACACTTACTTCGGATGTCATTAACACTTTCAGGCCAGAAGCCATAATGCACTTACAGTAGCACACCCTTACAGAAGGACCGCGTCTTCTTCCTCCTCCTCCTCACATCCAGTTGGTGACATGGTCTGTTCCTACCCATCCAGACATACAGTATGAATCGGAAGCATTTTTCGAAAATATAGCTGAACAAGTACTTGACTCCACCAGCTTGTCTCATATCTTTACTCTGCTGTTTGTTTTTTTTATATATTCCACCTTTGGGAACACAGGGAAGCCACAATACTTCACTTTTCACACTGTGACTCCAGATTTGGTCTCTAGGTTGGTTCTGTACCACAGCAAGCTCCTATATGCAGACCTTGCCACTAAGTAAGGAACATAAAGTACTAACTGTTCCCTCACTACCAGAACGCCCATCATTGTGCACCATCACCTCTTTCACTGTCAGTTGGCTGCTTCTCCTTCCGGTATGCTTTACACACCTTAGTATACAACCTCAGGAGTTGTTACTATACATCTCACTCATCTTCCTAACTCAGTGGGTTAAATGTAGCTTCACGGCCAGTTCCCAGTTCATTGTGATACACCAAGACTGCACATTATTAAAACATTGATTTGGTCTTCCCCAGTAACCAATGCAGACAACTTCTTTGAATGAGGACTCCATTTCCTAAACAACATGTAATTTACATTTGAGGGGGAACATTGCAGTGCAGAACATCATCCTCACATACATGGCTGTATTATGCATTTAATTGGCTGTGCATAAATTTGCTATGCTGTCCCCAGTGGTGCTGCCCATACATTTATATTAAAGAAGTCCGTGCACAAATTCCATATACGTTGATGCCCTAAGAATTGGGGTCCCATTGGACGGGATTGTGGTCAGACTAGCAGATCACATGGCACACCAGTTTTCGTTATGCAGCTCCCACATTGGACTCCTCACCACAAGGTCAGTTCCTCTATATATGCCTTATAAATGGGAAGGGATTGAAGCTACATATCAGAGTAATTTAAATTATCAGCAAAAACACAATGGGGTTGATTTACTAAAGGCAAATAGACTGTCTACATTGCCAAGTGCAGTTGCTCCAAAGCTTAGTAAATGAGGTAAAGCTACACTTTGCAAAGAATACCCAATCACATGCAAGGGAAATTATAAAAACAGCATTTGCTTGCGCATGATTGGATGATGGAAGTCAGCAGAGCTTCTGTTCATTTTCTGAGCTCTGGAGCAACTGCTCTTGCAAAGTGCAAGTGCACTTTGTGAAGTGCACAGTCTATTTGCCTTTAGTAAATCAACCCCAGTGAAATGTAGGAAGCTGCTTACATGCTGGAAGTACAGAAAGCTACCAAGAGCAAGAGTTACAGTTCACATATGACTGGTGCTTTCCTGCACTGGTGATGATGTAATGATGTAATGCATTGTGGTAAAATGCAGACATGTAACATTTTACCATAGCGCACAGGAAGGAACCATCAAAGTGGTGTCTGTGTTCTTGAAGCTGCTTTACACTTTGAATAATACTAATTGCTAATACTAATTGCTGCTCTGGTCGTGTCACCTTGCTTTATTTTGTTGAGAAATCACCCCCCCCCCAGTATTTTCTAACTGCGGTCATCTTAAGTATAGGCAGATGGTTCATGTAGCATTTACAAATCCATATGTCTTTAGCTCAGGCATGTAGGCAGGAGAATGTACTTAGCTGAAAAAGTCCCCCCTCCTCCTCTCCTCCAGATGAAAGAAAAAAAAAACATGTCCATGAAGACTTATGGGATGTTTGAAATCATTTTGGCCAGAAATCGGGAAGCAACAGAAGATATGTAAAAAAATATATATAAGTATAATATACCTTTCTATCAATTTACTAATGTTAGCTAGCAGCATAGGCATTACAAAATTTTATTTTTTGATTGAAAGAGTTTAGTTCTGCTTTATTAAACTTTGTTAAACTGTCTTAAAGCAACTGGCACCCAATTTCTTCCACCCCGAAAAGAGTCAAGGGTTCTACCTGAAGTGAAATGCTAGCCCACTAAGCCACGTAATGTCTCCCTAACCACCATTAGGGGGTAATGGGTGCCACACACACAATCATACATGATGTAAGTTCATATACAACAAATTAACTTCTCTCCAATGCCAAGGAAAGTGGGTTACCTATACATTATTGCTCATATTTAGTATGTTTAAAATCTATATTTATATAACATAATATACTTAAACATAATCTATTTTATATATACCCTTTAAAATAAATACTCCCAGTTACTTTGTGAGGTACTTTCTAGATTCTTGCTGCAGTGATTACAGAGAACTGAGTGTTCTTTCCTCATTTTACTACAGTTGTTTCATTTCCTAGGTAACATTTGTAGCTAGCTGATTAGTTTCACTCATTGCTTGAAATTTCCCTTTAAAGGATATACCCATATTTTTTGTAAAAGTTATATTGTAAGTGAAATAATTAGTATTAACAAGGTCCTAAACAGTGGAAGTTTTTTCCAAAAAGGCAAACACATGCCTTGTCCTGCTCTGCGTCTTTACCTGGAGGTGGCCATCTTTGTAGAGGAGCAGGGTTTAGCTTGACCATGGCAGACCTACCCTATGATGACTGGTGATATTATGACTAGCGGGGCAATGATCCAAAAGCAGCAGAAGAACGGCAGAAAGCATAAATCCACAGAGTGGATGGAGGAGAATCTGGAAGATCCATGCATTGCGGGTCTTCACGTACAGATTATTCTACGGCATGGAGAACAGTGAACAACACAGTAGTGGCATCACCAGATCTCACTCAAAATCTGAGGCAGCAGAGTGCAGATATACAGCTATGAGTGTAAAAAACAGTAGTGCCTAGTCACAGGAAATCAGGAGGAATTTAAGACATGATGTGACTCTTGTATGGCACTGCTTAGGCACAATTGACACTTCTAGATGTTCCCTATAACAAATATTTACTTTTTTAGTTCATGTCCAAATGTTTCATTGGTATGTTCCCATAGGCTTTTAAATATACTGTAGATGAGCTTGGGTTGGCTCCAAACAGGGTCTGGTTCAAAACCCAGGAGATAGCTGTTGTAAGCTACTGCAGAGATTTCCCACAGCTGATATACACAAAGAGGCCCAGCAAAGACAGTCAACTTCTGGGTTTGGATGAACTTGGATTCTAACCAAACCTAATTCTAAACCCATGTATAAAATTTCCATTAAACACGTTCCTGAAGATGGCAAAAAATAAATGGGTGTTGTAACAAGTACCAACTGGAGGCTGGTAATATCTTAATCAAGAGTATACTGTATTTCACCAGTACACCATGGATCTTTATGATAATGTCCAAATATTTAGGGTGCAACATTTCGATGCCATGTAGGACCCCATTGTCAGGCATGTGAACTCTGGATCCAATCTCATCACCACTTTTGAAATGTGATGTTGAATGTTGAACATTCCCCCTTTTTTTGGTTGCCTCTGTATAGCTGCTTATAGTTATGTAAAGTCTTTTTAGAAATGTCTGCATTGGCAAAACATCTCACTGTGTCTCCAGTTCCTACATGGAAAATGGCCAGGCTGTCAGTATTTCCTTTTGCGTAAACATGTTATGTTTCTGTAACAGCCGCTAATACTGATTTCAAAGATACATATACAAACACACTTATCCTTATTATTAAAAAAAAATGCATTCCTTTGATTGAATGTACAGTACGTATGAAGTTCTTATCTCTCTGCACAACCTAGTCTCCTGTAGAGCAGAGCTGTAGATAGTAATGTGAGTTATTCCTTATCAGCCTGCACTGGTAATTAGCTGCACGCTTTTACCATCACACATGCAAATAGGACTCCAGCTTTTTAATTTCCCTTCCCGCATGCCGCATTCTTTTTATTTAAAACATCACCCCTTAATTAAGTGTTTTTCATAATTACTGTTTTATGTTACTAACGCTTTGGAAATAGATTGCAGCATTTTGATTGCATAAGCTGTGCCACTCTGGCAGTTGTCTACAGTTTTAACCCTCCAGAGCGGCCTTGGGCAGCCTGTAATGTAGTCTAACAAGAGCAGAAGTGTCACAGGCTGCCAACCCTGGATCCAGAGGGATCTGCTGGCTGCCAGGATGGTCAATGTACAGAGATATTTTTCGTTTTAATGTCTGAGATAGAAAGCTTTAGAAATGTAGAAGCACATCACGTTAACGGCACGAGGACCAAGCTCTAGTCCGCCTGTGTGCTTGAAGTATATCGAAACCCTAAGGAAATTATTTTTAGTTTGCTTATACACTGCGTACCAAAAACAGTTGCCATTTCTGCAGTCTCTTTGCAGTGACTTTCTTCCAGTATGCATAAATACCAGTGATAGTGCATGGCATTTCTCAGGGCAGTTTTACTGATGGTGACAACAGTGCAGCATGCTTGCATACTGTGTGTTGTAGTCTCTACTAGAGATCTGTGACATAGTTTTGAAAGTAATTTTCAATATTTTTAAATCTGCGGCTTTCACTAAAATATTACCTGGTGATCCTGCCATTAAAGTAATTGTTCATATACACATGTTCATGTAGACATCGAAGAAACAGTTCCAGGAGAATCTTAGCTCCCATATTCATCAACTATGACTGTGTGTTGGACCTATTCTTCTGGTCGTAGCAAGAATAAATGTATTAAAATAATACCTGGTGATCCTGTCATGAAGTTACTTGACACTTCTTCCTGTAGACATCCAAAAACAGCTCTTAGAAAATTTTAGCTTTCACACCCATCAACTATGAGTGTTAGTTATATTCTTGCCAGCCAAGAATGAAAGAATTAAAATAATACCTGGTGATCCTTCCATGAAGGTACGTGGCTGTAGCTATCAAGCTGAGTGTGAATCTTAGCTCACACACCCATGAACTATGACTGCATGTTGGATTGGTTCTTTTTGTTGGTAGCACCAAGAATATAAAGGATTCACCATACAACCCAACTGGGACAACACAGGAGGACCCTTTGGAGACAGGGACATTGTGTTGTCAACTTACAGCAGGAGGTACTAAGAATATGAAGAATTCATTGCACAGCCTGACTGAAAAATGTATTTTTTATTTTATTAAATGGCACAGGATTTAGCTCTGACCCATCTTGCACTTACAAGAACTCGTAAGTGTAAAACACATAGGGCAGGTATGTCAGCAGGTGCCTAAAATATAATGTGTTATGCTGTAGTGTGCCTCCTCCGGTATGAGTCACTTTCTGTTTCTGGGGTGATGAATACAGAAGGAGGACAGATTGCAAGGTCTTTCTGGAATCAGGGGTTGGAGACAATACAACAAGAAATGTTATCTCTGGAGTTATGTCAGAGTTATCACATAACAGGACCCTAGCATGGGAATATGGACTTGAACTATCTCGTGTTTTACATGTTGGGGGCTTGCTTTTATAGAAAAAGAAATGGTCACCACATTATTAAATTTAGGGAGAATTTAAGGGTGTTCTGCACTTTTGATATACCATTATGCAAAACCACTCAACTGCAAGTTATGGAAAACTGTTTGTAAATGTGTTGGAATTATTATTAAAGTATTTAATGAATAAACAACACCATCTGGCCTGGAAGAAGTCCACTGTGAATATGCTTTGGGAAACACTATGGGTTAACTCTTTGGGAGAGCAAGTAATATTATGTAAAGTTATGGGATGAAGGAGCTGCCAGCTCGGGAGTGGGAGCTGTGGTGGCCAGTAGACAAAGGTCCCGTGGGTGGGGTGGTCTGGTATTTGAGATGTAGCCTACTGAACAACTGAGCTCAATTCTGGGGTCCCTCTGCAGAATTTAACTGGTCCTAAGGACCTGGCCTGGAACCATTGAATGCAAGGCCTTGCAATACACTACAATAGCTCCCCTCCTAGCCTACGGGCTGAAGATGGTGAAGTGTTATGGGGTAAAGAGCTTTCAGGGAGAGACAGTATTCTTCTTTGTAACTCTTGAAATGTCTTGTAGTCAGTGCCAGGACAGGTGGCAGAGGCAGGGAACAGTAAGAAGATGTTATTGTTCCATTTGTGAGGTCCTAAGATAGTAATATGGCCTCCAGCCATGAGCGGGCACAGCCAACGCATATACAGTACGTCGTTATATAATTTTGGGGCATGCTAGATTGACACCCGCAGAACAGAGAATGAGCAGTTACCAACAGCTCACAGTCCCATACTCACAAATGGGAGCCCATTTAAAACACTGGCTGTGGTTGGAGTAAAGGCGTTAATATACTTGGTTCCTCCTGCTATAGGGGGACAATACACTGTCTTTGTCACCCAGTTGTCCTCGAGTGTTGTGAAAATTGGGTTGTGCAGCGAGTCCTTCACATTCTTGGTACTTATCTGCTGATTAGATGAACTGGACCAGCACCTGGTCATAACTGAGGATTCACTACACAACTCGACTGTGAAAAACGTCTTTCTCAGGTTAATAATTTAACTTAATTATTAGTTTAGGATACCTTTCCTATGCAGTTCACATTTATAAGTGCTTGTAAAGCCTGGTACACACCTACAGTTTTTTTTTTTCGTTCAAGCCACCGAGCTAAGTTTAGGGGGGAGCCTCTGTGTTAACTATCCAATATTAGTACAGCGACCTCCCCCATTGAGCTATTGTGTTCTGACAGAGGGACAGTCCCCCAACCATGGCACACCGGTCAGTGCTCTCAGCAGATCGGCAGACCTTTTCTGGTCATGCCTCTTTGACAGAAGCCAAACGTATGTCCAGCTTCTGTCGGACTGGCTCCTGTACACATGGGATGAATGCCAGCCAGTTTCTATTGAACCGGCCAATGACACCCGATATTGTGTGTACGACCCTTAAGAGTGAGCTGCATTGGAGCTAAAGTATATTATTTTAATGAACTAGGGTGAACATTTTTCACAGGCACGTTGTGCGGTGAATCTTATGCTTTCTTGATACTTCCTGCTGTAGCATGAAAACACACTTGTCCTGTTCCCCAGTTTTTCTTGTGTGTTGTCAAAGTTGGGTTGTGTTGTGAATCCTGCCTATTCTTGGTACTGATGGCAAGAAGAATAGGACCAACAGTCATTCATAGTTGATAGGTGTGAGAGCTGAGATTCATTTGGAGCAGTTTGTTTTATGTCTATGGCCCCTTTCACACGATCAGCCCACTCGGATCCGCCTGTCCGTTTTTCAAGTGGATCCAAGCAGGCCACCCATTGACTTATATGGGCAGGCAGATGTCAGTGGAGATGTGTCCACTGACACCCGCCTGCCATCCATTCCAGCAAGATCTGCTCAAAACAGACAGACGGTGATACGTTTGCCCTCCGTCCAGTGGATCGGATCGGAGGCTGTCTGTTTTTATCCGATCTCCCCATAGAGAACAATGGGGCTCTGACAGGTCCATCCCTGCACAGTGAGCAGAGACGGACCTGTCATCTGCCTGCTCAGCAGGGATCAACGGAGCGATCTTCTGCTGAGCTAGCGGAGTCCGTCCAACTGATCTACTCCATGGGAACCCAGCCCAAAGCAAGAAAAGGCAAGTACCTTCATTGCAGGATCACCAGGTAATATTTTAAAGAAAGATGCAGTTTTTTTTTAAATTTCTTTGAAATTAACCAGACAGGTAAAGCTTATTTGAGATTTTACTGATTGGGTTTATATCTACTTGAATTATTCTGTAAATCATATTCCTATAGTTAAGGATGGTGGATTTTTTTTGTTTGGAAAGTAATTAAATACACACACACACACACACACACACACACACACACCTACGCACACATATATATTACATGGAATTAAACTGTACATTTTCTCTGGAGCAGCCATTGATTAATGTTGAATTATTTTTATGAAGTACTCTGTTGTTCCGTTAACGTGTAAAAAATATAGATTTTTTTTTTTAAACAGCATCAATGAAAAAAAAAAAGTCAGCTCTGTCCAATAGAAGGAGGCTGCAAGAAATCGACTAGGACAGCGTATAATAAAGATTTATGATTTTCATTCTACCAGGCCAGAGATGCTGTTGCCTTTCATAAAGGCTGAATCGGAGCTGCCTCACTGATTCCCATCACTTCCACAAGCTTTGATTTAATGTCCGTCCGGAGAACTCTCAGTCGTTTCTGCAACTTCAGATAACAGCAGTGCGTTTTACTCCCCTGCAGCTGATAGCACAGCTACCCTCCCTGCTGAGCGTAGGGGGAAAACTGCCAGACAAAGATGGCTACCCGTCCTAAACCTGGAGGGGCAAAATGTTATAGAGGAAAGAATGCTGAGCTGGGAACATGTTGAAGACTGATTGTTCTGATATCTGCTATGTCTTTTTTTCTCAATAGTTGAATCCTCCCTTCAGAGTCTTCTCTTTACCCTAGTCTGAAATGTAATCTGCTTTTATTTTGCCTTCCCTTGTACCCCTCCACCTATCAACATGCTAATGTACATTTTATATAAAACCTTTCTGTTTTAATAACACTAAATTTATTTTAGACCCAGCAATGTCATCACTGGGTCTCTTTGCTTCTTTATGCAATGTAGACAGGGCCACTGATAAGGCAGTACCACTGGTCCTGTAGTACTGGGCCCAGGCCCCATTAGTTAAACGGGGGGGGGGGGGGGGCTCCGGCAGATTTTCTGTCCATTTCTGCCTAAACAAATAAATGGATTTTTACTAAACCACACCCCCTCCTACTTGCTTCCCAGTGCTTAAATTACATTACATTTCCCTGGGCCCCATCAGGTCAACAGAGGGGCCCAGGAGGTGGGAGAAAGGACGGACTCATTTTTGAGACGTAGGCGGATAAAGTCAATGTCGCTGTGTGGACTGCACCCTGAGAGGGGTGTAGGTGGCTTTGAGGGGGCCCCATCAGGAAGTCTGTACGGGGGGCCCCATGATTTCTATAAGTGGCCCTGAATGTAGACAGATCATGACTGGTGGGAGGGGCCTGCAGGGGGCTGCACATAGCTTCCTGAAAACATCACAGCACTCTGCCTCAGTACTCCTCTCAAGAGCTCTCAGTCCTGAGCAGTGACTAGTGCTGCCCCTCCCACTCTAATCTCAGTACTGCTGCTCAGGGGAGTGCAAAAGGCAGCTATCATTATCTGATACTTTACTTAGGTGGATATAAAAATGTATTTAATTATTTTTAACCACTTGCCGCCTGCCTGCCCAACGGCCGCTCCCGCGCGCCAGCGGGGGCATGCAGTGCAGCAATTGAGGCTGCGCCGTGTTGCTGATGTGGCTCATTAACCATGTGATCGGCTGTATAAAATCACAGCCAGTCACATGTAAACACTGAAGTGCCGGTAATCGTCTCTCATCGCCTCACACTGACAGAGTGTATGGCAAGGAGAGCCGATCAGCGGCAACTCCTCGCAAGGGACAGAAAGACAGGTAATCAGGGCACTGATCATCAGTGCCCTGATAACAATAAAGCGCAATTAGTGCCCACCAGTGCCAGCAATCAGTGCTCACCAGTGCCACCAATCAGTGCCCATTAGCCATGCCTGTCAGTGCTGGCTTTCAGTGCCCATCAGTGCCTCCTATTAGTGCTGCTCATCAATGCCCATCAGTGCTGCCCATCAATGCCCATCAGTGCCACCCATCAGTGCCGCCTATCATTGCCCATCAGTGCCACCTATCAGTGCCCACCAGTGCCACCTATCAGTGCCCACCAGTGCCACCCATTAGTGCTGCCTATCAGTGCTCATCAGTGCCACATATCAGTGCCATCTATCAATGCCGATGAGTGCGGCATATTAGTGCCTCCTCATCAGTGCCACCTAATCAGTGCTCAAAAGTGCCACCTCATCAGTGCCCATAAGTGCAGCCTATCAGTGCCCATAAGTGCAGCCTCATCAGCGCACATCAGTGAAGTAGAAAAATTACTTATTTACAAAATATACTGACAGAAACTAAGAAAAACTTTTTTATGTTTTCAAAATTTTCTGCTTTTTTTTTTTGTAAAAAATAAAAATCCCAGCAGTGATTACATATCACCAAAAGAAAGCTCTATTTGTATGAAGGAAAGTTGGAGGTAAATGTGACCCAACACTGCTTTAATTTAAACAATGGCATGCCTCCATCCCTGCATGTATTGTAAAAAAAAATGTAGAAAATGGAGGTGGGACTTTACATGAAGCATGTCATTGTGATTGATGAAAAAATATGTAAATCTAAAAATAATTGAATTACTTTTAATTTGAATTAATGTCATAAGCCCCTAGTAATCATAATGAATGAATAAATACATAATATAAATAATATATCATTTGATCATGAAAAATGGTTAACATGATAATTGTAATAACAATAATAAATGTATTGCACGTAATCAATGGACATAATTAATACAACAAATACAGACAAAAATATTACAAAAAAAATTACAAATCATAAATTACATATTAGATATACAGGCAACTAATAATGTTATTGTTTGCATTATGATAACTGTATCCTTCTGAATTGAAACTATTCACTATGACTGTATCCATTTATCATGTAGCAGAACTTTGTTTTTTTTTTGTTTGTATTTTATGTTTTTATATTTGTATACTTAAATCTTCCTCCTTCTGGAGACAAATGAAAATGTTTCTGTTAAACAAAAAAATAATGTTATTGTTAAATTTCATGATTAGAATGAATGTGTCTAGGCACCCTAAGTTGTTGACCCAATGCGTTTCATGGCTGCTGCCAATCACCAGGGGTAAGATGCACATATGTACTGAAAAATCAAATAGATAAAGTCAGTGGCTTCTCGGTGTAAAGGGGAGGCTCTGTGTCTCTCTCCCCTTCCCTGCCTGCCCTTCCATTCACCAATCCAGCATACTTGTGTTGCACTATCTTCCGCTTTTTAGTTCATGGGCTAATGCTGTTTGTCACCTGTTGGAGACCCTAAAGCAGTTGCTTCATTTGATTTTTGTTACAAGGCTCTATTAGCCCCCAACAATATACTCTTGATTCAACATAAGCCTTTGGCTATATTCTCTACACGTAGCCCCTCTGTGGCCATAACGGCTGGGAAATCCAGACAGTGGAGACCTATCCAGTTTTGTGAATGCGATCTATTGTGTTCCTGTATCTACAACCAATACGTTATTTATCTTCAATTCTTTTTTTGGCTTGTATACCACATATGTACCAAAACTCCTGATGAAGCTCACGAATCAGCGAAACATGTCGAGTGGTATTTACTGAGTGTTTTTTTTGCCTCTGTCAAAATTGGATCTTATAGATTGAGAGATTGTTTTTTTAACCTTTTGATATCATGTATTAAAATTAAATCAATAAAAGATTATTTTATGTAGTTAAGACGTTGCATACATTCCTTTATCCTTATCTACCTCCAACTTCAAGCGCCTTTAAAGTCCCTGGGGTAATTCTGCCCCAATTCCCTCTTTCTGTGTATTCTATATATGGGATGCGGTGCTAAGGGTTAACTGTCCCTGCCCTCTTCATACAAATATTAATATACAAAGCCCTCAGATGGAAAGAAGGTAACTAAAGACACCCATTTTCAAAAAATACTCACAGAAAGATCTGTAAGTAATACCTAGCTCCAGTATGGGAATGACCTGGTGGTCTCGAGATAATTGTCCCAACTGGGGTTGAGGAAGGCTACCACCCACCCCCCCAAAATGTGATTCTGTGAGTATTTTTTGAAAGTGGGTGTCTTTAGTTACCTTCTTTCCATCTGAGGGCTTTGTATATTAATAGTTACTTTATCTATTTGATTTTTCAAATACATACATGCATCTTACCCCTGATGATTGGCAGCAGCCATGAAACGCGTTGGGTTAACAACTTGGGGTGCCTTGACATATTCATTCCAATCATGAATTTTAACAATAACATTATTAATTGCCTGTATATCTAATATGTAATTTATGATCTGTAACTTTTTTTTTATTTGTTTTTATATTTTTGTCTGTATTTGTTGTATCAATTATGTCCATTGATAATGTGCAATAAATGTATTATTATTATTCCAATTATCATGTTAACATTTTTTCATGATCAAATTATATATTATTTATATATTCATCACTACCCCTAGTGGATTATGACATTAAATCAAATTAAAAGTAATTAAATTATTTTTAGATGTACATATTTTTTCATCAATCACAATGCTTCATGTAAAGTCCCACCTCCATTTTCTATATTTTTTTACAATTATATTTGAATGAAGAAAATTATAAAAATTTCACATGGTTCTGACCCCTCTATATAATGATATTATTCTTGATAATATTCTCAAAATAATAATTTTGAGCTGATAATTATTTCTGTTCATAACATACAACAGTTTTTTCTTGGTTTCTGTTGCTACAATGGATGTTTCTCAAACAGATGCTATTATTCTGTCCAGGGGCAATTTATAACATGTTTGGCGTATTGTATGTGATACAGTAGAACTGTCTTTGTATGCTTTGGTATAACCCTGTGATATCTCAATTAAAAAAAAAAAAATATTGGAAAAAAAAAAATTCACATGGTTACAGTATAGCATTACCGAGCAATTGTCATTCAAAGTGTGACAGCGCTGAAAGCTGAAAAATGGCCTTGGCAGGAAGGGGGTGAAAGTGCCCAGTACTGAGATGGTTAAAGGAATACACAGCCGCATAACACTTCGTAATGGATGGATCAGAGCTCAAAGCCCAAAAAAAGGTTTATCTCTTGTGATTACTCACTGATAGATCATTAATGCAGTTCCAAGCTTATGTACTTTTCTTTCACAGTTAGTACCGCACTCCAATGTTCATTTAAATTCAGTTTTAATAAGGGGAACAGAACAAATTAATCTTCATGTTTTATGTGAAAGTTGGGTAAGATCCTTTAGCTATTCTTGGATCATTCTGTGCTTTGTGCAGCTAATGGAAAAATGGAGAAGGAGTGAATATTTAAATTTCAAGTTTATGAAACAAAATTTTTTTTTTCCAAAGTTGAGCACCAGCCAAATCCTTTTGGAAGGGTTAGAACTTCTGTGTGCTGTTTTCTGTTTATTAAGAGATTTTTCTTAATTCTTCAATAGGCAGCAATAAAAGCACTGTTTCATAGAAAGTGGAAGGGTCACAAGCTCTGTCAGGTTTTAATGATGCCTGTAGGATTCCTCTAACTTCCCATGTGGTCACCAGTACAGGAAGTGAAGGAATATTTTGCAAATGGGGACAAAGACTGCAAGAAAAATGTTTCTAAAGTAAAAAAAAAAACTCTTTAACCACTTCAGCTCCAGAAGGTTTAACCCCTTCATGACCAGGACATTTTTTGCGATACTTCGCTGACAATTGCGCGGTCGTGCAAAGCTGTACACAAATAAAATGCTTGTCCTTTTTTTCCCACAAATAGAGCTTTCTTTTGGTGGTATTTGATCACCTCTGTGGTTTTTATGTTTTTGCGTTATAAACAAAAAAAGAGCGACAATTTTGAAAATAAAAACCAATATTTTTTACTTTCTACTTTAAAACATATCCAATACAAACATATAAAAAATATAATTTCTTCATCAATTTAGGCCAATATGTATTCTGCTACATATTTTTGGTAAAAAAAAATCCCAATAAGCGTATATTGATTGGTTTGCGCAAAAGTTATAGCTTATACAAACTATAGGATATTTTTATTTTTTTTACTAGTAATGACAGCGATCAGTGACTTATGGGACTCCTATATTGCGGCAGACAAATCAGGCACCTAACTGACACTTTTTGGGGACCAGTGACAATAATCACTGCTAAAAACAAATGCACTGTCACTGTACTAATGACACTGGCAGGGAAGGAGTTAACATCAGGGACAATCAAAAGGTTAAATGTATACCTAAATTGTGCTTACTCGCTGTGGGGGAGGTGCTTTGACTAAGGGAAGGCAAAGATCCATGTTCCTGCTTTGCAGAAACACAGGATCAATACTTTCCCCTCTGATAAAACGGCGGCCTGTCTTGTTTACATAGGCAGATTGCCGTTCTGCCTGTGTCCTGTGTAATTGGTGGGCGCCGCTGGACCTTCCGCTGTGTATAATCATAGTGGGAGCAGGTCATCATCAGCGTGCCCGTGCGCCCCAGACCTGGAAATGTCAGATCTTGTACTAGGTCTGTGATCTGGCACAGTCCTACCGCAGTAAATATACGGTGGGTGGTCCGCAAGTGGTTAATATGAAAAATAAGTGATATGCAAAATGTACTAACCCAAAGTAGACAATTAGAATCCTTCTTTCATAGCTCTGGCCACTCTAAAATTGATAGTTCCCTGATATACATCTTGATCCTGTTTTGTATATTAGTACCACATTTTCTCTACGTTAATCAGTTGGTACCAGTCCAGTCAATAAGATGTCATTACAAATTAGAAATAGCGGTTTGGCTATAACTGAGCTAAGTTCCCTAAGAACTCATGAGTGTAAGCCACTGGACTAAGTGATGTGTTCACATTAAGTTTCTCTAGTCTCTTTTGCACCTGGTTTTCAGTCACCCACAATGGAATGTTTAGTAAAACATCATTTATATTACTGTTAAGACTATGAAACCCATCTTTTTTAGCTGTAAAGAAAAAACGAAGAGAAATAATGAATTACTACATCTGTCTATTCATAAATCTGGAGTTTAACCACTTGAGCTCTGGAAGGTTTTACCCCCTTCATGACCATGCCAAATACCCTTTAGTATTCGACACTGCACTACTTTAACTGCCAACTGCGCGGTCATTCAACACTGTACACAATTGAAATTTGCATAATTTTTTTCACAATAAATAGTGCGTTCTTTTTTTGTTTTTTCGTTATATAAATGAAAGGCCAAAAATTAAAAAAAAAAAAAACAGTATTTTCTACTTTCTGTTGTAAAACATATCCAATAAAACCAAGTTTCTTCATAAATTTAGGCCAAATGTATTCTGCTACATGTCTTTGGTAAAAAAAAAAATCCCAATAATTGTATATTAATTGGTTTGTGTGAAAGTTATAATGACTACAAAGTATGGCATATATACTGTATTTGAAAATTCAATCCTGAAATATTGACTGCCTGTCTCATTTCCTGAGGCCCTAAAACATCAGGACAGTACAATTACCTCCCTTTTTAGAAAGTAGACAGTCTGAGTCATTTAGTAATAGGCCTGGTGAGGTTTTTGAAATTTTTTGTCCCCATTTTTTGGAAAATGAAGACATTAAAAAAAATGTTCACAATTTTTTCTTTTTTGTACATACTGTCACCATTCAGTACAACGGCATCATATGACTGGTGTGATGGTGATCGAGGATACTGACTGGTGACAGTATGTGAAAGAAAACAAACACATTTTTTTTCTATTTTTTTAAGACTTCTTTATTTTTTAAACTTTATTATTTTTTTAACATTTCTTTTACACCCTGTCATCAGAGTAGCCCAATGTCACTATAGTAACATATACAATTACTGCATAAGCAATAGCTTTAGCTGTGATGAATGGGTTAACTATTCATGAGCAGCTTACTTACTTTTGATTGTGATCTGTGAATGGCTAAGCTAATCACATGGTACAGGTAGCCAGGTATCATGCTGTCAATGCTTTGGGCCAACCACAGATCACAATAGTAAGCAAGCTGTTCATGAATAAAACCCCATTCATGAAAGGTTGATTACATTGTAATCATGTGATCACTATGACCAACCATAGTGATCATATTATACCCAGACACAGCAGTCACAGGAGGGGCAGCACGCTCCTAAACAGGTGCAGAATCACACAAACACTATATTACCAAAAGTATTGGGACGCCTGCCTTTACACGCACATGAACTTTAATGGCATCCCAGTCTTAGTCCGTAGGGTTCAATATTGAGTTGGTCTACCTTTTGCAGCTATAACAGCTTCAACTCTTCTGGGAAGGCTGTTCACAAGGTTTAGGAGTGTGTCTATGGGAATGTTTGACCATTCTTCCAGAAGCGCATTTATGAGGTCAGGCACTGATGTGGATGAGAAGGCCTGACTCGCAGTATCTGCTTTAATTCATCCCAAAGGTGTTCTGTCGGGTTGAGGTCAGGACACTCTGCAAGCCAGTCAAGTTTCTCCACCCCAAACTTGCGCACTCATGTCTTTATAGACCTTGCTTTGTGCACTGGTACGCAGTCATGTTGGAACAGGAAGGGGCCATCCAAAACTGTTCCCACAAAGTTGGGAGCTTGAAATTGTCCAAAATGTCTTGGTATGCTGACACAAGTTCCTTTCACTGGAACTTAGGGGCCAAGCCCAACCCCTGAAAAACAACCCCACACCACAATCCCTCCTCCACCAAATGATTTGGATCAGTGCACAAAGTAAGGTCCATAAAGACATTGATGAGCGAGTTTGGGGTGGAGTAACTTGACTGGCCTGCATAGAGTTCTGACCTCAATCTGATAACATCTACTGTATGGAAGCGGCAAGTGGTTAACATTAAAGTGTATGCTGCATTATGATAGATATTCACTCAAGGATTATGTATTGTGGTATTAGGTGTACAAACCGCTACACCGGCAGCATGGGGCATCCGTGGCAACTACGTGTAGCAGGGTCCAGAGGGGTGTTCAGGACATTTAAAGTTAGTTCACTGTTTCATTTTTTCATGAAAAGGTGACCTTACCCCTTTAAAGGGAACCTTTCACAGGAAAACATGGAGGCTGCCATTACTGACCTCTCCTTCTGAAAATGGTGGTTACCTAGTTGCTGTGCTGACCATCTTTCTTTAATACTAACCTAGAAGTAAAATATAGGTAGAAATGTTATACTGTTCAAGCACACAAACCCATTTTTCTAGTTGAGGGGGAGTAGGGAACCCCCAGGACTCCATGCTACCCTCTTTTACTACAATATCATAATAGGTAGAAGGATGACATTATTCTCTATAATACAATAGCAGCAAAAAAAACATCTTTCTTAATAAATAGAATATTACACCACTTACATTTGTTTAAGGCTGTGGTATTGATTAAAACATACCTGAATAACAGCAGGTTACTCCTGAAATTATGATTTTACGCAGGGCAATGAGCAGGTCACTTCTGTGAGTATATAAATAAAATCAATATCACAAACAGTGAATGCAGTTAAGGGGTAAAAAATGATATCAATACTGTCTGACTTATGTGTGTATGAGCCACATAAGGAGCTGACAGATATTTAATAAGGTCAAATGTCACTGTTAATGCAATTGACGTCCACTCAAAGAATGGTTTTCTGACCGGTCCGTTACAAGTCAACAAGACGCCTTTTACCAGCTGTCAGTCCTACCTGCTCACAGAGACCTCTGTTATCATGGAGAGGAATTTCGATTTAAATGCCGCAAACAAACTACAATGCGGGTCAATATCCTTTTTTTTTTTTTTTTAAAGATACAGAAGTAATGCAGTGTTTAAAGTGGAAATGTTATTTTATATATATAAAACATACAACCTGTCACAAAGCTCTGCCATTACAACTCATATAATAAAACAATGCTCAGGCAGAATTTACCATCAGTCAATATCACAGGTCAAAATGATCAGAACAAGTAGAGATATTGTCAGCTGAACTTAAAGTTGAAGTTTAGGTATGGTGATTTTTACTTATACTGTGTTACCAAAAGTATTGGGACGCCTGCCTTTACACACACATGAACTTTAATGACATCCCAGTCTTAGTCCGTAGGGTTCAATATTGAGTTGGCCCACCCTTTGCAGCTATAACAGCTTTAAATCTTCTGGGAAAGCTGTCCACAAGGTTTAGAAGTGTGTCTATGGGAATGTTTGACCATTCTTCCAGAAGCGCATTTGTGAGGTCAGGCACTGATGTTGATTGAGAAGGCCTGGCTCACAGTCTGCGCTCTAATTCATCCCAAAGGTGTTCTGTAGGGTTGATGTCAGGACTCTGTGTAGACCACAGAGGTTCCTCCACCCCAAACTCTCTCATTCATGTCTTTATGGATCTTGCTTTGTGCACTGGTCCAAATCATTCGGTGGAGGGGGGATTAAGGTGTGGGGTTGTTTTTCAGGGGTTGAGCTTGGCCAGTGAAGGGAACTCTTAAGGTGTCAGTGTACCAAGACATTTTGGACAATTTCATGCTTCCAACTTTGTGGGAACAGTTTGGGGATGGCCCCTTCCTGTTCCAACATGACTGCACACCAGTTTAATGATTAAATGCATTGTTTTTGATCATGTGCTAATTAAATTGCAGATATTTTCCCGATGAAGCGGCCTAGTCCGCGAAACTAGTAGAAACACTGTCCGTGACCAACTATCCCACTGTGATCTTCCCCATCAGGGGAGTATTATCTTGGTGATACACATGGACCGTCACCTATTTTTACTCATTATTGATATTTTGTCATGTATTGTGTATTAATAAACTTTTGTATATCTTTTTACACAATTTTTTTTATATCTGAGTTTATCTTTAGTGTATTGTACCGAGATAGACCAATTGCCCCCTAGCTCTTTTGGTGAGTACCTGGCTGGGGACCAGGCTCCCAATCCTTTTATCTCTAACAAATTCCTGGATGATGGTACAACTTTTTAATGGTTTACATTTACTTTTTGGTTACTGTTTGTAGAGGCCATTCCAAATCTTAGATAAAATAGTTGTCCAAACTACCAAGCCATTGACTCTGATTTAAAGCACCTGTGCAAGATAAAGGAAACCTGCAAACATGGCCTGTTGGGGGTACTTGAGGACAGGGTTGAGAACCACTGCTCTAAATGATATTCATACCATGCAAGTGACCTACTGTGTTCAGTAAGCAGCAGGTCAGCAGCTTAAGCATGGGATGTGGAAGACAGCGGCAATTACTCTGCTAGCAGTGCCAACTACAATGATTTCCAGATTCCATAAGGATCCCATATGTATGGGATATGCATAATGTAGTTACATTAGTCTAAGTTGGATCAATGTACGTAACTATGAAAAATAGCCATAATTAAACTTCAGTTTTAAAATTAATAGTTTGTCCAAGAAAACTACACATGACAATTTCTAGGTAAATGTATATATAATCAAGACGTAATATAAGCCTGATCCAGCCATCAGCAGTCATGTCTATAGGGTCAACAAATGCTGCAGGTTGATTAGAAACCCTAATTGCTAATGTTCCCCCTTTGAGATTGGTAAACCTTGGAGATGCCTGCTTGTGCCTCTCCTGCCAAGTTTGTACCCAACAACCCAAGAACTTTGATGGTGGTTAAATTGTTCCTGCTTATCTGGCAACAAGATCTTTTTTCCTATTGACATGAAAGAATCATTTACCATTGATCAATGTAAAAAAAAAAAAAAAAGAAGAAAAATCACTGTGATCCCCTTTATAGGAATCATATTATCAACATTAAAGTCCACAAAAAATTGTTAGGCCCCTTTCACACATGAGGACCATTTGTCCGTTCTTCATCTATCTGTTCACAGATGAAAAAGGATATCAATGCATCTCTATGGAAAATTAATATTTTTATTATTATACACGATTTATCTGGCGCCAACATTTTACGCAGCACAATAACAATACAGTTCAATACAGAAGGGACAGGAGGGCCCTGCTCGTAGAGCTTACATTCTAAAGGGAGGGGGTGGTGGTACAAAAGGTAATAGATGCGGGGAATGATTTGATGGGGGGTGCTCGGGGACAGTTGTTTGGTGGGTGTGGGATAGGCTTCCCTGAATAAGTGAGTTTTCAGGGATCTCCTAAAGGTGGACAGGTTAGGGGCTGATCGGATATACTAGGGCAGGGAGTTCCAGAGGATGGGAGAGGCTCTGGAGAAGTCCTGAAGGCGAGCATGAGAGGAGGTAACAAGGGAGCTAGAGAGCAGGAGGTCCTGGGAGGAGCGGAGGGGACGATTTGGGTGATATCTGCAGATGAGGTTGGTGATGTAGCTGGGGGCGATGTTGTGGATGGCCTTGTATGTTGTGGTTAAAATGGTTAAAATGTGGAAAACTGGACATAAGTGGATGATCACCCATTTACATCAGTTTACATTCGCCCTATTTTTGTTCCATTAAAAAAAATGAACGGGCAAAAAATGGATGCAGACAGACAAACGGTTCGTTTTTGCATTGGTTGTGGATGTAAAAAACTGATAAGGAACTGAACTGATTAAACGAACGGTCCACATGTGTGAAAGGGGCCTCATATTCCTATTGTAGGTTCAGCTATGGAGTTCAGCTATTGGGCTCTTGTTAAATGACGCAAGCTGGTGTGGGTTGTGTGTAGAGATGATGATTTGAACAAGAGCAAGCAAGGACAAGGTAGAACAAGAGCAAGAACAAGGAGAGAGAGAAAGAACAAAGAAGAGGGGAGAAAAAGAAGAAAACATTACTTTGTATTATTAATTATTCTACAGCAATTGCCCAAATGTGTTTGCAGTCATTTCTTTTATATGCTTTGAGGATTTATTAGAACCCACTGTGTGTCATGTGGAAATGACTCTAGGTATTTTGGACTCATCTAAGAATTCCGTATTTTCTTGCTTCATCTGACAAACAGGCTGCTTCTGCTGTGTATACAACTGATAGTGAGATCTACTAGTGCTTAGAATTCTAAGATATTTCAGGGGAAGAAGGGGTGTATCAAAGCTTGTCAAGGCTTAAAAGCTGAGATTTTCATACAGGGCATCTGAGGTTGGCAGATCCCCAGGGCACGTAATTGTGATTCGACAAGAAAATAAAGGTATGCACAAGCACTTTACACTGCCTGCTATAGTTAATAATAACTTTTTAATGTCTAGTACCAGCAGCCGCAAATCTATATTGGTGAGTTTTAGTAATATATGGGGAACTTAAAGCAGAACTTCAGTCATTTTTTTCATCTTTCCATCTATTAAATCTTCTGCCCTTGTTGTTTTAACTTTAGATAGTAAAACTTTTTTTTTCTGCCAGTAAATACCTTATACAACCCACTTCCTGTTTCTTGTCTGGTCGTTAGCCTAGACTTATGACATCATGCACAGCTCTCTCTCACTCTTGTGGAAGTTTGCCAGGAAGGGAGGGGGGATGAGTCGTAAGAGGGCCAATGAGAGCTGCAGAGGTGGAGGTGTGCCTCTGTGTGGATCCAGGAAGTGAACAAGCAGCAGCTTCAGCTGCCCACAGTTAAAATGATTGCAGCCAGACTCGGTGGAGGGAGATTTCTGCAGCATATTTGGCAAGTACAGAATCACAGAATCTGCCCCCTCCCTCTAGGCAATCATCTGGGACACGTCACAGGCGCGCAGCGCCGCTTGCGCATGCGCAGTGGGTGCCGGGCTGTGAAGCCACAGCCAGACGCCCACAGTTACAATGCCGGCACCGCCAAGCGGAGGGGGAGATGAGCGGGGCTTCAATCCCTCTCATCCCTGGACCCTGGGACAGGTAAGTGTCCGATTATTAAAAGTCAGCAGCTGCAGTATTTGTAGCTGTTGACTTTTAATTTTTTTTTTTTTTAAGCGGAACTCAGTTTTAAGTCAAAATGATGTCATACATACAGCCTTCATGGGCATGCATGAGGGGAGGAGGGGCTTTCTCTGCTAAGCCCATCCTCCCGCCTACATGCCTGGGCTAAGGGTAGGTGGATTCCATGAAGTAAATGCTACACGAATCATCTTCCCTTACTAGAAATGCTAGGGGGTGCTTTTTAAAGTGATTTCTCATCGAAATAAAGCATGGAGACATGGATGGATGGGTGAATTGAATATTAAACATGAATTAATTAACATTTTCAGTTTGTAGTTGTCAGAAACAGCTAAGTTCCGCTTGAAGACGGATGACAGAAAAAGATGATGACAGTCACACAGGGAGGTGGAATATATGAACACTAGAGCCCCAAAGAACCTCAGAGGTCTCAGTGGGGTAATAACCCTTTGCAAATCCTCAAAATATTGAATAGGTTCTTTTATCAGTGATAAGCTATTAAAATATTAAGTTCTAGGAATGAAGATAAGAACAAAACACCTTCATAAAAATGTTAAAATGAATGAAAGAAAAACTGTTATTAAAATAATTAGTAAACATCAGCTCTTAAGCCCCATACACACGGGCCGAAGATCGGCCGGTATTGGCTGGTTCAACAGAAACCGGCCAACATTTGGCCGGCGTGTACGGCAGCCTGTCCGACAGAAGCTGGCCGAATGTCTGGCTTCAGTTGAAAGGGCATGAACGAAAAACATCTGCTGATTTGCATCTGATCAACGCTTTCAGCCAAAGGCTGCGTGGGCTGATCTGTGTGTTCTGGCGGGAGGGGGAGTCCCCCTGCCAGAACACAATAGCTACTAACATTGGTTAGTTAGTACAGCAACCTCCTCTCAACCTCCTCAGCTTTTTTTCATTCAGCCCGCTGGTTACCTAGCATTAAATTTTGCCACTTGCTGGTTGTTACTCAGAACTGCAGCTCAGGTTATACAGTGCACATCTGCCCCAATCAGGAGTGCCTAAATAGACTTCTGGACATTCGGTCTGTGATGTATTTATTGGTTCTGTTTGACTTTTTACTACCTGTATTACTAAGGATCATTCCAGTGATTTGAACTGTATTGAGACTCTTTTCTAACTCTATGCCTTAACTCTACTGCTTGCTGTCTTGCACAGATCACATGCCCTTTGAGTTTGCTCCTGCTTATTGCATTGCTTCAGCACTGGTCCACTGCTACCCATGGTATGAAAAGAGGAGGAGGAAGCACCATCTAGAGCATTGTCTTATCAGGACATGTTACCGTTAGTAGCACTCATTCCAGCATGAGATCTTTTGTCTGGCGGTATCTGTAACTTCCTGTGAATATTCTTGTCCAATGTATTTTCAGGCAATATTAGGCTACTGTCATTTTATGTCTATGGGTAACCTTAGGTAAGGACACAAGAGCCCCATAAACCCCCCAGGCTGTCTGCATTTAGCTGTTTTGGCACTATTGGTTTGTTTGCAGTTGTTGCATTTTGTCATGTTCTTTGTTTACGGGCGGCTTCTTATAATATATGTGTTGCTCCGTTTATTGGCACGGTCTGGCTGGATGAAACCATAGTCCTTTGCTACTATAATAAAAATGGCTCTGACAAAAGAACTCCATTCAGAAAATCAATAATATTATCACTGATCATTATAATTACAATGATTATTATTATTATTGTTGCAAGCTGCGCTGCTAAGTCAGCGGATGGCTACAAACTTATCATGTTAATGAGCGTACTGGCCATACGCTGATAAATGGCAGCTGTGAATAGGAAATAAACAGTGTAATCTGGATTTAAATAATCCATCCGGGCCTCCTGGAAACACAGAAATTCACACATTTCACAAATGGATTCTTTGTGCATTAATTGTCCATTTGAAGGCTGTCTCTGTGAACTGGCAGACTTTTTTGTTTGAAAAGGAGTGCAGGACTGACAGCTAAAATAAGCAACAGAATCATGCACCTTCATTATCTTCAAGGTGAACATTGCAGTCAAAATAAACACTGCTGGATTTTGTGTTAGTAAAAAATACTGAAGTATAGGTACCCATACACAACACATTATTGCTAGAGAATGTTTATTTTAAGGTGCCCATATACATAACATAGTCAGTTTCAGTAATGAAAATTTTTATTGGTAACTCAAATGTTCTAATGTTTATAGGGAGCTCCAGCCAAGGCTTGTTGGGGAAGAGAACATTAACCACTTGACCACTGGGCACATAAACCCCCTTCCTAATCAGACCAATTTTCAGCTTTTGGGCCTCTCACATTTTGTATGACAATTACACTGCACTGTGAAATTTTTGTCCTTTTTTTCACACAAATAGAGCTTTCTTTTGGTGGTATTTAATCACCGCTGGGTTTTTTATTTTTTGCGCTATAAAAGAAAAAAAGACAGAAAATTCTGTAAAAAAATGCATTATTCTTCTAATTTTGCGAATTAGTCATTTTTCTTCATATATTTTGGCCAAAACTTATACCGCTACATATCTTTGGTAAAAATAACCCAAATTGGTGTATATTATTATATGTTGTTCACACCTGAAGTACTGACTCATTTCTTGAGACCCTAACAAGCCAGGAAAGTACAAATACCCCCCAAATGACCCCTTTTTGGAAAGTAGACATTCTAAGGTATTTAGTAAGAGGCATGGTGAGTTTTTTGAAGTTGGGATTTTTTCCCACAATTCTTCTTTGCAAAATCAAGATTTTTTTTTCTATTTTTTTTTCCACAAAATTGTTATATTAGCAGGTTATTTCTCACACACAGCATATGCATAGCACAAATTACATTCCAAAACACATTCTGCTACTCCTCCTGAGTATGGCGATACTACATGTGTGAGACTTTTACACAGCCTGGCCACATACAGAGGCCCAACATTCAGGGAGCGCCATCAGGCATTCTTGGAGCATAAATTACACATACGGTATAATTTCTTGACTACCTCTTACATTTTTGAAGGCCCTGGAGAACCAGGACAATGGAAACGCCCCAAAAATGACCCCATTTTGGAAAGAAAACAACCCAATGTATAATCTATGAGGCATATCGAGTCTTTTGAACATGTGATTTTTTTCTACAAGTTTTTGGAAAATGTGTAAAGAAATTGAAAACGCATTCTTTTTACACAACGTTGTCCATTTACACAATATTTCTCACACATAGCATGTACATACCAAAAATTACACCCCAAAATAGATTCTCCTACTCCTCCTGAGTACGGCGATACCATGTTCTAGGGGCATACGTTTCAAATCTAATTTGACTACCTATTACACTTTTGTGAGGCACTGTAGTGGCATGGATGTGGCATGGATGATAACTGATGTGGCATGGATGAGCATGAATGGGGATGGATGAGCCGTGTATGGGGATGGCTGAGCATGAATGAGTATGGCCGCGCACAGTACGGATGGGTACGGCTGAGTATGGCTGGGTACGACTGAGTACAACTGAGTACGGCTGAGTATGGCTGAGTACGGCTGGGTATGGCTGGGTACGGCTGAGTATTGCTGGGTACGGCTGAGTATGGATGGGTATGGCTAATTATGGATGGGGGTGGATGGGATGGCTAAGCATGAATGGATGAGTATTGCTGAGGATGGATGGATGGCTGAGCATGGATGGATGGATGAGTATGCTGAGTATGGATGAGGATGGATGGATGAGTATGCTGGTTATGGATGGGTATGCAGAGTATGGATAGATGGATGGGTATACAGAGTATGGATGGGTATGCAGAGTATGGATGGGTATGCATGGCTGAGAATGGATGGATGGATTTGTCACATATCAGTGCTGTGGGCACTACACATGCAGCCCACAGCGCTGGACGGAGAGGGGAAAGAGGAACCGGATATAACACCGGTTTGTTTACATTTGACGGAGCTATCACGTGGTAAACAGCCGCTATCAGCAGACCCGGCGGTTGCGGATGTGTTCGGGTGCGCGCCCCAGGGGGCACGTGAGGGCGAGATTCTGGGAGGACGTCATAGTACGCCCTCCCAGAGTTATGCAACCTCCCTGTAGCCGTCATTCGGCTATGGGCCGGTTGTTAAGTGGTTAATAAGCTTTAAATAGAACCATTTTATTTACTCTGACAATTTGGTCCTAGATGTGTCTACAGTGTGCCCCAACCCACTTCCCTCTATAGGCCCAATACCACCGAACATATTCATGCTTAGGGAGCATACTCATGTTTAGGGAAGCACTCATCTATGGAGGCCTATAGACTTTATCTGGCAATTGATGCTACATCTGTGAACTGCCACTGAATTCCCTCCTCAAAATGGATGCTTTCAGATACTGTACCGTTCAGGTGAGAAGGAAGATGTTGCAGTAACAGGGTCACCTGAGTGTATACATGCTGCTCTTTTTAGCTAAAAACTACGTAACCCAGTCAATGAGCCAGTGAACACTTGATGGAGTGCAAGGAGAGGATTGGGTTCTTTTCTTTGTATTTTTTGATACTCTAGAAAAACAGAAAGTTCTGTTGCCTGCCATTTATTGGTGGATGTCTTAGGATGGTGGATATCTTGGGGAAAAAATTGTTTCATGCAGCATATTAGTTTTGGCCACATATTTGAGGAAATGGACAAGTTGACAGTAGACAGTGAGCAGTTGTCATGCTTTATAGAACACAGGGCAGGAAGTGTCAAATGACCAGCATGGATATTTATCATGGTCTAACCAATCCCAGGAAGGTGGCACCCAGAATGTGCCTGGGGAGGTGATAAATGTTTGGGAGGCCTTTCCAGAGTGTTGTATCCTCTCCAGGGAGGGTTCCAGTTCTCCTGGGGCTGCTGCCCTTGTGCAAGAGCTACAGAGGCTAGAATTGCACTCTGGGCCTCAACAGGAGTTGAGCTGAGGGCCTGGAGAAGATCTCTAAATAATGTTTCTGGAGGGCACTGTCCTGAAGTCCTAGTCTGGAGAAGGATCTCTAATCTCCCTCACTGTGGATCTATCTGTGTGTAGGAAGATGCAGTCTGTTTTCTCCACTGTAGGTGGTGCTCAACCTCAGCGGCAGTGCATACAGAGAGGAAGCCAGGAGGAACATGGTTCCTCTCTGGTTTCCTGAGTCACTGGGACAGCAATCTGATGCTGGCCACCCATGTGATTCTGCCAGCCATCTTAGGTGTAGCAAAATCTATTTAAGACCCTGGCCCCTGAGTTTAGCGCACATTCACTTATGGGTAGTATAGGGACAGGTCAAATGTCTGCCAGGGACAGTATTACTGGCAAATAAAAAAATCTGGTTAGTAGGGAGAGTTTAGGGCTCTGTGCTCTCCTTGGACACCTTCCCATTTGGGCTCGGAATGGCCAGGCCTCAATCCATCCCTCCAGACAGACGCTGTCAGTTCGATTGAAACATGCTTCTCTATATGCTGTTGGCATTCATGAGTGTTCACAGTTGGGCCTCCTCACACTGGGTTTATTGTGAACTGTTTTGTCTTTGCTACAATACAAGTTCCACTATTTGCACCTGGGCTGTGTGTGTCTTTGCCATCACACCGCACCCACATGGATGCTGGATGGCAGACTACTCATGGGACATAAAGACCCAATTTGGGACTGTAGTTTGTCCCTGCTCCTAAAAGGATTTTTCTATTAAGAAGTTTGTCCTCCCATTGATTGCTATTACAAATTTGGAGTACCCTGTGACCCTAAACCGCTCTCCTGTTTGAGGTTTTCAGCAATAAATTCTAAAAAGACACCCCCCACCCCCCAGGCCAAGCCAGAATTATCAGTGTACATGGATCTGCTCATGAGACTGACAGCCTCTGTACTATTCTGGAAGAACCTGGGCATATTTTCAGGGTCCCCTCCAAGGGTAAGCGCTACAGAAATGCACTGCTGCAGTGTGACCCAACACTTGCTAGCTGTCTAAGAAAAGAAAACGTGCAAATGAAATGCTACATTTATTTTTTTTTAAACTGTAAAGATTGAATGAAATTAAGAAAACTGTGATGCAGATTCTCACATACTTCTGTTCTGATCTGGAGACAGGGCATTGCAGTAATGTCTTCAAAATAACTGGTGAGAAGTCCTGGCTGATAAAAATCAATTAATTGGTCCTTGCATTGCTGTGGATGTACCAGGCTACCTGTAGATTTATGGCCAAGGAGGAAAGGTTTGCAGATACGGGGATACCTGTAATTGTATCTCACACACGGTGCTGACTGGTTTCATTGCACAAACAGGAGATATGATTTCTGCAACTCTTAACAAAATGCCTGCAGAAAGCTATTGCCAAGGTTCTGTTTTGTGACAATTAAAAAAAAAAAACATAGTGTCTGCAGATTGAAGTAGAAAGGTCATCTTAAATCTTTAAAGGAAAGTGACAGAACATGGAGGTTGCCATTGCTGCCAAAAATACTTATTGACCTGAAACAAACATGCAGATCAGAGATTTCCACTTATCTATGACTTTCTGATCTTAATGCTTGTTTAGTGACTCATAAAGTACTGAAGTCTCAGATAGTGAAGTATCTAGCATGCTAGGAGGACAGCAATGGCAGCCATTTGATTTCTTATGCCCCGTACACACGGTCGGACTTTGTTCGGACATTCCGACAACAAAATCCTAGGATATTTTCCGACGGATGTTGGCTCAAACTTGTCTTGCATACACACGGTCACACAAAGTTGTCGGAAAATCCGATCGTTCTGAACGCGGTGACGTAAAACACGTACGTCGGGACTATAAACGGGGCAGTGGCCAATAGCTTTCATCTCTTTATTTATTCTGAGCATGCCTGGCACTTTGTCCGTCGGATTTGTGTACACACGATCGGAATTTCCGACAACGGATTTTGTTGTCGGAAAATTTTATCTCCTGCTCTCCAACTTTGTGTGTCGGAAAATCCGATGGAAAATGTCCGATGGAGCCCACACACGGTCGGAATTTCCGACAACACGCTCCGATCGGACATTTTCCATCGGAAAATCCGACCGTGTGTACGGGGCATTACAGTTCAGGTTTCCTTTAAAATAAAATTGGTGATAATTTGTGGTGTGTGTTGTATAGGCATGACACATACAAGCCTTTATTACCTCTGCTTCATCACGGATATGTGATATTTTACATTTTTGGGGTTGTATTCAATATGTGCAAAGAGAGATCACACAAATACTTATATGTATAAAATGTATTAAAAGTAGTAACAGATACAGATAAAGATGATATTAGAAAATATAACAAGAATACTTAAAGTGATTGTAAAGTCTAATTTTTTTTCCTATAAAAATAACAAACATGTTATACTTACCTGCTCTGTTGCAGTGCATTTGCACAGAGCAGCCCGGATCCTCTTGTTCTCGAGTCCCTCTTACGTGCTCTTGGCCCCTTCCTCCTTGTCAGTGCCCCCACAGCAAGCAGCTTGCTATGGGGGCACCCGAGCCGAGCCACATTGTCCCTGTGTCCATTCAGACACGGAGCTCAACATGGCCCCATCCCATCTCTCCCCTGATTGGCTAGCTGACTTTGATTGACAGCAGAGGCAGCCAATGGCACTGCTGCTATGCCTCGGTCAAATAGGAGGGAGAATCTCGGACGGCTGAGACATTTGTGGACATCGCTGGACAGAGATGGGTCTCAGGTAAGTATTAGGGGGGCTGAGGGGGGCTGCTGCACACAGAAGACTTTTTATCTTAATGCATAAAATGCATTAAAATACAAAACCTTCTGCCTTTACAACCCCTTTAACTAAAGATGCTGTTTCACCATGGAGTCCCCGCCGCTATTCGTGGCATAGCTAACCAGGTTTAAACACATGCTTCATGGCAGCTCTGATGTGAGACTTAATGTTCCAAGCTACAACTGTAGTGTACAGGATTTGTGAGTAAAGAATAGCCATCCCCCAGCCAACTCCCTTTTACAAGCAACAATATGAACTTCTATGGAAAATGGCACATTCCTGAAAGGAGATTAGTGGGCTGGCTGGTCCGTATACTCAGTTTAAAATCACATTCCCATGGTAACCAGGAAAACCAGAATATTAGAGGCTTTCTTATGTCTTGTATGGTCCATTATCCAGGTTTAGCATTCCTTATTAGATGTCGTAAGCCAATAATAATAATAAGGAAATATTTAGCAATTTTCAATTGCCCCATCAACCTCTCACAGAGATCATAGTGCTCGCTATGACAAAGCTTTCACATGCTTTTCTCTCCAGAAGGATGAAATTGTCTATCCAGAGCCAGTATCTATTTCCTGAACTGAGATGCTGGCTTACCGATAACACAGTCATGTAAATCCTGGTGACTGTGCAGTTCTTGGCTGTGTTTACAAATGCCTGACACAAATCAGCTCCCTGCCGCAGCCTCTCACTTAGTGACGTGTGTTACAGTGAAATATTGCAGTTTGATTCAATGAGGGGGGCAAGACTGAGGAAATGCTTCCTCCTGTCTGCAGAAGACTGATGACATCATCTCAGCCTGGGCAAAGTCATCTTACTGTAGCAAAATATATATATATCTATATATATAGATCTATATCTATATAGATCTATATATAGATATAGATCTCTCACTCTCTCTTTCTCTCTCTCTCTCTCTCTCTCTCTCTCTATATATATATAGATATAGATATAGATATAGATCTAGATCTAGATCTATATATAATTTTAGGTAAATGCAAAACAAATAATAATAAATAGTGTTATTTTGAAACACTGCGTAGAGCAAAATGTTCTTTCCCCTCAACATTTGTATAGTAGCCATAACTAATATTAATTTTACAAATATACAAGAACCAATTTATATATATTGTATACAGTGTTTGTATCTATATATGTATCTATCTATCTATGTATCTATCTATGTATCTATCTATCTATCTATCTATCTATCTATCTATCTATCTATCTATCTATCTATCTATCTATAGATATATCTATATATATCTATATAGATATATAACTATATCTATATAGAGATAGATAGATAGATAGATAGATAGATAGATAGATAGATAGATAGATAGATAGATAGATAGATATACAGTATATATGTGTGATCTATATGTGATCTATCTATCTATCTATCTATCTATCTATCTATCTATCTATCTATCTATCTATCTATCTATCTATCTGTCTATCTATCTATATATGTATATATAAAATTCTTATTTTTTTTTTTTTAAAGGAAATTAATATAAAACAAGCATTACATAAAAAAATAATATTCATTTTGAATGTAGGACAACAATTGTTCCACAAGCTGTCCATGTGCATGAGCCCAAATAATAAACAAGAGGTTTTTTTTTTTGCTTTTTTTTTCATTTGTATAAGCATTGTAGTAAAGTTACTGAAAGGTCCATTTTTACTAAATTGCTGTTTTCCTTTTAAAATCTTGTGGCTTAAGTCAATCCTCCATCCATGAAAGGGTTAAGATGACTAATAAATATAGACAGACCCAATGAGGCTGAACGATAGCAAATTCACATGTCACATACAATATTGGACCTATGCTTTCTGTAGCATTTGACAGGCAGAGAAGAGTCGCTCTCACACCAAGGCTTTTCATAAGAGGCACTGTGATGGAAGGAGAAGGGATAGCTGCTTGAAAATCCTCTGAATGTCTGAGCCGATAAGCTGCCATTTCTGTGGACACCATCCAAGAGCTATATTAAAACACAAAGCAGAAAAATCACTCAACTTCTTCATTTCTTGTACGTTGGCCCAGCGAATAAAAAACACAAAAATTTCAAGCCTTGACCTTAGTTTGATACTTTCCTATCAAAGAAAAGGGCACAGGCCAATTCCGAATCTTCAATCGGAACAAATTTCTGGCCGCCTTTCTGCAGCGTCCAGATATAATTCTTTGATGTTAAGAGCGGAATAGATCTGCTAGATGAAATGCTGCTTATTAAGGGTGTTAAATACAAATTTGACTTTCAAAAAGACATTCTGGTGGCCATCACACTCTCGTGTTCGTATGGTGTACTAGGGAGCAGGCGGCAATTGAACAGCGCCAGTACTTGTGCTCACATGTGCTTTGCAAAATAACTCCATTTTCATCTGTTTGCTGGCTAAATCTTTACAGAAAAGGAATAGAGAATAGCTTCCGGCTATACTTTTATATTAAAATGATTGTAAACGTTTTTTTTTTTGTTTTTTTAAACAAACATGTTATACTTCCCTGCTCTGTGCAATGGTTTTGGGCAGAGTCTGCCTGTTTGTCTATAAGACACACAGAGTGTGGCTCACCCCCCGCTCCCTCCTCACTGGTTGTGATCGACAGCAGAGGTAGCCATTGTGTCTGAGCCAATGAGGAGGGAGAGAGCCAAGAGAGCCACTGCTTGTGTGCACATTGCTGGATCAAGTTTAGTCTCAGGTAAGTATTAGGGGAGACTGTGGGGAGGGGGGGGTTGCATACTGAAGGTTTTTTACCTTAAAGTGGAACTTTATTCAGAAAATCAAGTCCTGCTAGGTCACTTCAGTCTGGCCCCTTTTGCACGTATAGCTATGTAAAACATTTAAAGTGGTTGTAAACCCTTTAAAAAAATTCCAAATAAAAAAAAAACCTGCAAGACAAAGGCATAATGAGCTAGTATGCATAGCATACTAGCTCATTATGAATTACTTACCTGAGATCAAAGCCCCCGCATCAGTCCTCGTTCACCGCTCCATCGGCCGACATCTCTCTGGGGGGTTACTTCCGGGCATCGCAGCTCTGGCGCTGTGATTGGCCGGAGCCGTGATGACGTCACTCCCGCGCATGCACGTGGGAGCCACCGGTAACGGCACAGTACAACCGAAGCAACGGCACGTATGTGCCGTTGCTTCAGTTTGCTTAAGTGCGCATGTGCCGATGACGGCACATGCAAATACAAGGATATCTCCTAAACCGTGCAGGTTTAGGAGATATCCAGTGTAGCTACAGGTAAGCCTAATTATAGGCTTGCCTGTAGTATAAAGTGGTTGTAAAGGGTTTACAACCACTTTAAAATAAGAGCCTATACTGTTTAAAATCCAGTAATACACTGTCTCACCCTGCTCTGCACATGTTCAGTTGCTCTCTATTTCTCAAGCCTAACGATTTACTGCTGCTCAGTGGCTCTGGGCTTCAGCAAAATGGCAGCCTCTAGCAAGAAGAAACAGGAGCGATGCTGGAGGCAATTTACAGCACCCACTTATTTTGGTAGCATAATTATTAATGTGGAATGTATGTTTCTTGCTAAAGAAATGTCAACCCAAATTAGTGTAGCACTAAATATTAATACAATTTAAATAAAATATACATGATATACTGTCCAATCAAAACATTTAAGTGGTATTAAAGCTTCTGTTTTTTTTTTTTTTTAACCACTTCCTAGCAGATGACGGCCGCGTGGTGGTTCCGTTATCCTGACTGGGAGTCATATGACGTCCAGCAGTATAACATGCCGCCGCGCGCCCGCGGGGGGCACGCATCACAGCGATCGGTGGAGCGGTGTGTCAGCCTGAGCCTCCGGCGGAGGTTTTTTACCACGTGATCAGCCGTGTCCAATCACGGCTGATCACGATGTCAATAGGAAGAGCCGTTGATCGGCTTTTCCTCACTCGCGTCTGTCAGACGCGAGAAGAGGAGAGCCGATCGGCGGCTCTCCTGACAGGGGGGGTCTGCGCTGATTGTTTATCAGCGCAGCCCCCCCTCAGATCACCACACTGGACCACCAGGGATCGCCACTAGGACCACCAGGCAAGGGGCAACATGTGGATGGCCAGGTATGTACCCCATGGCCATCCACATGTGCCCAATGTGCCCAATCTGTGCCAATCAGTGCCCACAAATGGGCACTGATTGGCACCATTATGTTTCAGTTCTGAGCAGCAATGCCACCAATCAGTCTTATCAGTGCCACCAATCAGTGTCATCAGTGCCACCTGTCAGTGCCCATTGGTGCCACCTGTCATTGCCCATCTGTACCCATCAGTGCCCATCAGTGCCCATCAGTGACACCTATCAGTGCCACCCATAAGTACCCATCAGTGCCACCCATAAGTACCAATCAATGCCACCTACGAGTGCCCATCAGTGCCGCCTATGAGTGCCCATCAGTGCCACCTATGAGTGCCCATCAGTGCCGCATACCAGTGCCACTTATCAGTGCCCAATCAGTGCCACCTCTCAGTGCCCATCAGTGCCGCCTATCAGTGCCCATCATCAGTGCCCGTCAGTGCCACCTCATCAGTGCCACCACATTGGTGCCACCTCATCGGTGCCCATCAGTGCCGCCGTATCAGTGCCCGTCAGTGGAGCCATATCAGTGCCCGTCATTGAAGAAGAAAACATACTTATTTACAAAAAATTTTAACAGAAACAAAGAAAAACTTGTTTTTTTTTTTTTCAAAATTTTCTGTCTTTTTTTATTTGCTGCGCAAAAAATAAAAACAGCAGAGGTGATCAAATACCACCAAAATAAAGCTTTATTTGTGGGAACAAAATGATAAAAAATTTGTTTGGGTACAGTGTAGCATGACCGCGCAATTGTCATTCAAATTGCAACAGTGCTGAAAGCTGAATATTGGCCTGGGCGGGAAGGTGTCTAAGTGCCTGGTATTGAAGTGGTTAAATAACAAACATGTTATACTTTCCTGCTCTGTGCAGTGGTTTTGCACAGAGCAGCAATGGCGACCCTAGGGGGGGCCAGAGGGGGCCCTGACCCCCCCCAACATTATGCTGTGCCCCACCATGTGCCCCCCCCCCCCCCCCCCCCCCCCCCCAAAAAAAAAAAAATTTTTTTTTTTTTTTTTTTTACAAAAAATCAATGTCTAAGAGGGAGAGAGTCCCCCGTCAGCTCCTGCGGGTGATTCCTCCCCTCTCCCCTGCTCGCTGACACTGCATAATGCGAGCGTTCACACAACCACGGCCGCCCGATCTGCTCCTTCACCTGCATCCTCATTAGCAGGGAGAAGAGCGAGTTGCAGGAAGGACTCCACCAGGACTCTCAGTTACTGAAAAAACAGACTGAATTCTCCCGTCCTTAGGACAGGAGGACCAGCCTGTAAATTCCAAGAGATGCCAGACCAGCGCTGTCAATAGCAGGGGCAGGACAGCAAGAGGAGGCTGGGGAACCCCACAGTGGCAGAACACCAGGGCCCGGAGGCAAGACAACCTTTGCAACCCTGATAGTTCTCCCACTGCTTTGGATCCTTTTATTTTCTTGATATGCTGGTGACATATATCTCTTGTTTTCTGCCACCCTGGGGGACCCCAATACAGTAGGAAGGGAGCTCACTGCAGAACATGTGAAAGGGCCCGTTGTGGGGTCATAGTAAAGGGCCCCAGGATATATATATATATATATATATATATATATATATATATATATATATATATATATATATATATATATATATGCATTTTATAGTTGCCCCCCTACTTTTGTCCCTGTCCCCCCATGTGCCCCCCCTAAATTTGAAAGCTGGAGACGCCACTGCAGAGCAGCTCTGATCCTCTTCTTTTTCGGGTACCCCGATGTCGCTCCTGGCTCCTTCTCCTCAAGCAGTGCCCCCAGAGAAAGCAGCTTGCCCTGAGGGCACCACTACATGCTCGCTTCCGAACCGCAGTTATATGAGTCAATAAGACACATGGAGCCTCTGCCTCCCTGCTTTCTCCCCATTGGCACTAATGTTGTCTTAACCAATGAGGAGGGAGAGTCCTTGGACAGCCGAGGCTCTCGTGAACATTGCAGAATTAAAGGGAGGTCGGGTAAGGATTGGCGGGGGGAGCTGCAAACAGAAGGTTTTTTACCTTCATGCATAGAGAGAATGAAGGTAAAAAACCTTCAGCCTTTAGAACCACTTTAATATATGTGAATAATGACAATCTCTGTGGCACTTGTGCTTCACACAATGAACATGGTGATGGTGAAAAACAATGACAGTGATCGCCCATACACAATACACTTTGTGATCAATTTCAATGTGCAAAAAGTCCAAAAATTGTGTATTCTCTTGTAAACACAGATACTGTGAATTTAGCGCTGTGTAGATTCAAAATTCAACTCTCCAGGATTTCCCAAAACATCCAGTGGAGACAAAAAATTATAAATATACACTGCTTATCAGGAATCCATGACCCTCGTACTTGGCAATGAGTTGTCATAAGCGCTTGTGAGATTTATCACAATAATCCGGAGAAAAGGCTCAGCTTCCTACCAGACTCTGCCCATAAAGTAAAAAAAATTAAAGAAAGATCCAAACCCCAGTGCAGTATGTCAAATTAAAACACTTTATTAAAATATAAGTTCCGCATGCACATTCAAATATCTTGGTACAAACATCTCATAAATGGCTGCAGCTAGATTTGAACCTGGTCCCAGTCCTTCCAATCGGTGGCCACTATTCGTGATGATGTCACATCAGGCACCACCCTATGCATTTCATCACACAATGACATCGTCAGGGGCGTGGATGAGATTTAGTACTACACTAATGGTTTTTAAAAAATAAATATAATGATTTATTTATAATTATTGAGCTGCATAAATGTGTGTTTTATTTCTGACGTGAATTCAGCTTTAAAGCAGAACTAAACCCTTCAATCAACATAAACTGTTTTTAATCCTTATGCTGCAAAAGTTTGTAAATAGATGGGAAGGTATATTGTATTTATATTATATACTTGTTTTTTAAACTTTTTTTTTTTTTTTTTTAACATTTCTTCAGTTTCTTCCTGGTTTCTGGCCTAGACCAAAATTAAGTCTCTGGGGGTCTTAACTGCTTGCTGACCGCCTGCCATCGTTTTACGGCGGAAGTATGGTTCACCTGCGCAAATTGCCATAGCTTTACGGCGGCCGCTCTAAGGGGTATAGGGGGTGCGCGGGCATCACTTAGGAGCCGATGCTCGTGCCAGGTGGGAGTGATGTCCGCTGGGCACCCGCAATCGCTCTTGACAGAGCCAGAACAGGGATCTGTCAAGGAACAGGAATCTGCAGGGATCTGTAGGAACAGCGATCGGTCTCCTCCCCCAGTCAGTTCCATCCCCCACAGTTAGAACATACATTGAGGGAACACATTTAACCCCTTGATCGCCCCCTAGTGTTAACCTCTTCCCTGCCAGTGACATTTACACAGTAATCAGTGCATTTTTATAGAACTTGTATAAATGTCAATGGTCCCAAAAAAGTGTCAAAAGTGTCCGATCTGTCCGCCGCAATGTCACAGTTCCACTAAAAATTGCAGATCGCCACCATTACTAGTAAAAAAAAAAAATAATAATAGTAAAAATGCCATAAATATATCCCTTATTTTGTAGATGCTATAACTTTTGCGCAAACCAATCAATATACGCTTATTGTGATTTTTTTTTTACCAAAAATATGTAGAAGAATACATATTGGCATAAACTGATGAATTTTTGGGGGGGGGGATATTTATTATAGCAAAAAGTAAAAAATATTGTGTTTTTTTCAAAATTTTCGCTCTTTTTTTGTCAGTGCAAAAAATAAAAAACACAGAGGTGATCAAATACGACCAAAAGAAAGCTTTATTTGTGGGGTAAAAAGGACATACATTTTGTTTGGGTACAGCTTTGCAGGACCACACAATTGTCAGTTAAAGCGAGGCAGTGCCGTATCGCAAAAAAGGGCTTGGTCAGGAAGGGGGCAAATTCTTCTGGGGCTGAAGTAATTAAAGCGGGGGTCCACCTATCTATCGTTTTTTTTTTTTTAGTTCATTCACAAACTTTTCTTCTCAGCATTACATACTCACATATTGTGTGTAATATGTCCGCCTGTGTCAGATTTCGTCGGAAAGTATAACTTATATTATTCACTGCAGGCGGTTTCCATCTTCATTGTGGGCATTTGAAGCCCACAAGCATTTATTTCCTGGATGTGGTGAATGCTGTGCTCCCAGCATTCACTGCTCATTCCCGCACATGCTCAGTGGCATCCTGGGAAGCCTGAGACTAGCTCCCAGGAGTCTGGGAGAGGCTAGAAACGCGCCTACTCCCACGGGAGGAGAACCAGGAAGTGCAAAGAAGAATAGAAAAATAAAAGGTAATTACGGCGATTTAAATTTTTTAAACGGCATGTCAGCATCTAGGCAAGGAAGAGAATACATACAGATATTGTTCAAAATTTGGGTGGAACCCCGCTTTAAATGGCATTTTTAAGGAGAGGAGGAGCTTTCTCAGCTAAGCACGCCTTTCTGCCTGCATGAATGAGCTATGGGCAGATGAAATCCAGGAAGTAAATTCTGCATGAATCATCTGCCCTTCTTCAAGACTCCTTCATGTCCATATCAGAACCAACAAAGTGCTGTAAGTAGGATTAAGCGCTTACTGTAGAGGTATCTTCAGTGTAGGTACTGCAGCATATATCAGATATTTTATGAATTATCCGTGATTTTTTTTTGTGACTCCATTTCTCTTCATCATTGTTAGAGGTTTTTCTTTTTAACAGATAAAACTGTATATTACATGGTTCGTAATTATAGGACATAATCGCTTTTCAAAAGTATGTGTGGAATTCAGCTTTAAGTGCATAGGTTGTGCTACCTGCATATTTATGCGAGAAATGACAGTACCCCCAGGATGATAATAAGTGACAGTTCTGTACATCATCTTTCTGCTTATTATAGCAACTTACTCTATTGTATGGAGGCATCAGAACTGACTTGAGATTGATAGCATGGGGGAGGTGATGGAGATGGAGGGATATGGGAGAAAATGTAAGTTATTACTATAGACACGATGCATCTGCTGCAACAAAAGTACTGTTATAATCTCAGTATGATGTGCACAACTGTTCATGGGAACTTTGCCATTTAATCTATATGACAGGTCCGCTTTAACCACTTAAGCCCGGGAAGATTTTACCCCCTTCCTGACCAGAGCACTTTTTACAATTTGGCACTGCGTCACTTTGACTGCTAATTGTGCGGTCATGCAATGCTGTACCCAAACTAAATTTGCGTCTTTTTTTTCCCACAAATAGAGCTTTCTTTTGGTTGTATTTGATCGCCTCTGCGATTTTTATTTTTTGCGCTATAAACAAAAAACAGTGACAATTTTGAAAAAAACAATATTTTTTACTTTTTGCTATAATAAATATCCCCAAAAATGTTTTTAAAAAACAAATTTCTTCATCACTTTAGGCCGATAGATATTCTTCTACATATTCTTGGTAAAAAAAATTGCAATAAGCATATATTGATTGGTTTGCGCAAATGTTATAGTGTCTGCAAACTATGGGAAAGATTTCTGGCATTTTTATAATTATTTTTTTTTTACTAGTAATGGCGGTGATCTGCGATTTTTATTGGGATTGCGACATTGCGGTGGACAGATCGGACACTTTTGACACATTTTTGGGACCATTGAGATTTATACAGTGATCAGTGCTGTAAAAATGCACTGGTTACTGTATAAATGTCACTGGTAGGGAAGGGGTTAACACTAGAGGGCGATCAAGGAGTTAAATGTGTGTTCCCTCAGTGAGTTCTAACTGTATGGGGATAGGACTGAGTAAGAGAGGAGACATCGTTGTTCCTATTTACTAGGAACAAATGACATGTCTCCTCTCCCCTGACAGCACAGGGATTTGTGTGTTTACACGTGCCTCCGGTGGCTGTTAAAGTGCCAACGTGCCCATACGGGATTTTGCACACCTGTGCCACTTTGCCAACGTTTATTGGCGTGAGGCGGTCGGCAAGTGCTTAACTTTATTAAAGGGACTGTATATTCATTTGTAAATAGTTTCTTTTTTTATTATGGTCAAGAGCAAAAAAATATGATTTTTAACTATTATTTTTTTAAATTAAATTGTGTATAGTAAATATTAAATATTGCACATTAATGTTAAGCATTCTTGTTTTCTGTCAGCATTTAGAGCTCTTGTATATATAGTTACCTAGTTACATAGTTAGTCTGGTTGAAAAAAGACACAAGTCCATCTAGATCAACCAATAAAAGGAAAATAAAAAAATCATACACTACAATCTTATATACACAATCCTATACCCACAGTTGAACCAGAGGAAGGCAAAAACCCCAGAAAAGCATGCTCCAGTTGGCTCCAGCAGGGCATAAAATTCCTTCCTGATCCTACAAGAGGCAATCGGATATTCCCTGGATCAACTTTACCTATAAATATTAGTATCCAGTTATATTATGTACATTTAGGAAAGAATCCAGGCCTTTTTTAAAGCAATCTACTGAGCTGGCCAGAACCAGTTCTTGAGGGAGTCTATTCCACATTTTCACAGCTCTTACTTTGAAGAAACCTTTCTGTATTTTGAGATTAAATCTCTTTTCCTCTAGATCAGGGGTCTCCAAACTATGGCCCTCCACTTGTTCAGGAACTACAATTCCCATCATGCCTAGTCATGTCTGTGAATGTCAGAGTTTTACAATGCCTCATGGGACGTGTAATTTCGCAACAGCTGGAGGGCCGTAGTTTGGAGATCCCTGCTCTAGATGTAAAGATTTTAATCTTTCCTCATAGCTGAGCTCCTCCATGCCTCTTACTAGTTTGGTTGCCCTTCTCTGCACTCTCTCCAGTTTCCCAATATCCTTTTTGAGAACTGCTGCCCAAAACTGAACTGCATATTTCAGATGAGGTCCCAGTAATGATTTGTACATGGGCAAAATTGTATCTCTATCTCTCTGGAGTCCATACCTCTCTTAATACAAGAAAGGATTTTCCTCACTTTGGAAACTCCAGGTTGCATTGCATGCCATTATTAAGCCTATGATCTACCAGAAGACCAAGATCCTTCTCCACCATGGACTTCCCCAGTTGTACTCCTCCTAGTAGTAGCTATGAATAAGCATCCAAATGATGTGAAACGCGTTAGCAGTCTATCACCCGTCTCTGCAATTGACTGTATTGTTGGATTTTATTGAAATAAAGATGTCCTTATCCCAGAGTGCGGCTATCCAGGATTTCTTTCTACCTCACCGGTCCCAAAAATGTGTCAAAAATGTCCGACATGTCCGCCATAACGTCGCAGTCACAATAAAAATCGCTGATCGCCACCATTACTAGTAAAAAAAAAATTATTAATAAAAATGCCATAAACAATCCCCTATTTTGTAAAGGCTATAACTTTTGCGCAAACAAATCAATAAACGCTTATTGCGATTTTTTTTTTTTTTTACCAAAAATTTGTAGAAGAATACATATCGGCCTAAACTGAGGAAAAAAATTTTTTTTTATATATTTTTTGGGGATATTTATTATAGCAAAATGTAAAAAATAATGCGATTTTTTCAAAATTGTCGCTTTTTTTTGTTTATAGCGCAAAAAATAAAAATTGCAGAGATGATCAAATACCACCAAAAGAAAGCTCTATTTGTGGGAAAAAAAGGACGTCAATTTTGTTTTAGAGCCACGTCGGAGAACCGCGCAATTGTCAGTTAAAGCGACGCAGTGCCGAATCGCAAGAAGTGCTCTGGTCTGGAAGGGGGTAAATCCTTCCGGGGCTGAAGTGGTTATGGACAATATTCCACTGCATAGCTTGGTGCCATCTGCAACGACTGAAATTGTACTTTTAATCCCAGACTCTATATCATTTATAAATATATTAAGAAGTAAGGGTCCTAACACTGAACCTTGGGATACCCTAGACCATTCATAGTATGAATCAATAAAGGGTAACTCCACTTTTGTGGGGAAAAAAATAGCAAATAAAGAAAAAATAATATAGCATATACAATTGCGACACAAGTCATATTGTAATTGTAATTCTTATGGCTTTCTTTAAACAATGGCTTTCTTCTTGCCACTCTTCCATAAAGGCCAGATATGTGGAGTGCACGACTAATAGTTGTCCTGTCCTGTGGACAGATTCTCCCACCTGAGCTGTGGATCTCTGCAGCTCCTCCAGAGTTACCATGGGCCTCTTGGCTGCTTCTCTGATTAATGCTCTCTTTGCCCCGGCCTGTAAGTTTGGGTGGATGGCCATGTCTTGATAGGTTTGCAGTTGTACCATACTCTTTCCATGTTCGGATGATGGATTGAACAATGCTCCGTGAGATGTTTAAAGCTTGGAATATTTTTTTTATAATCTAACCCTGCTTTAAACTTCTCCACAACTTCTTCACGATCAGTGTCCATCACTGCCACCTCATCAGTGCCCATCAGTGCCACCTCATCAGTGTCCATCAGTGCAGCCTATCAGTGCCCATCAGTGCCACTTCATAAGTGCCCATCAGTGAAGGAGAAAAATTACCTGTTTGCAAAATTTTATAACAAAATATCAAAAACTTTATTTTTATTTTTATTTTTTTTTTAAGTGGTGGTGATTAAATACCACCAAAAGAAAGTTCAATTTGTGTGAAAAAAATGATAAAAATTTCATATGGGTACAATGTTGCATGACCGCGCAATTGTCATTCAAAGTATGACAGCGCTGAAAGCTGAAAATTGGCCTTGGCAGAAAGGGGGTATACGTGCCCAGTAAGCAAGTGATTAAAGAAGACTATATTCTACTGGTTGTTCCTCCTTTGCTTGCTGTGTTTTTTTCACCAGCTTTTACAGTATGTCCTGTAGTGACATACAAACTAGTGAGAGAAACTACAAGAGCAATGGGAGAGCTTTAAAGCAGCAGCTTTTCCAGAAATAAGTTTCTGGAAAGGCAGGTATGTTGTACATATAAGTGACCCTGTGCTGTCAGAATCAATTTAAAGTAAACCCAAAAAAACAAAATGTAATCTGTTGCAGTTTACCCCACTTCAGATATGGTGGTTGCATTGTATTCTTTTTTTTAGCTTATTTTTATTATTTTTTATTTTCACCTAGTGATCCTGCCAGCATCACATTTCCTTTCTCAGGGTGGCAACACTCACTCACTGCACTTTATTAATGGAGGAGCAGTTTTTGTCACTTTAGGCTGCGCCACTTTTTTCTTCCTATTTTCATTTATTGTTATAGGATTATTTGTACCCTTTATTCAGCTAGTCTGCTTTGGAAGCTGAACCCCCCCATAAAGATGAATAGAATTCTAAGTAATCCATTATTTTATATCAGTCAGAGCCTGAATTCTCAAATGTAGGTCCAGATTTAGGAGCCTTACTTTTACAATAAATAAATGTATAGGCAATGACTAGCTATGCTACACTATATTACCAAAAGTATTGGGACGCCTGCCTTTACACGCACATAACCTTTAATAGTATCCCGGTCTTAGTTCGTAGGTTTCAATATTGCGTTGGTCCACCTTTTCCAGCTTCAACTCTTCTGGGAAGGCTGTCCACAAGGTTTAGGAGTGTGTCTACGGGAATGTTTGACCATTCTTGAAGAAGTGCATTTGTGAGGTCAGGCACTGATGCGGACTAGAAGGCCTGGCTCGCAGTCTCCGCTCTAATTCATCCCAAAGGTGTTATATCAGGTTGGGGTCAGGCCAGTCAAGTTCCTCCACCCCAAACTCGCTCATCCATGTCTTTATGGTCCAACATCAGTACCTGACCTCACAAATGCGCTTCTGGATGAATGGTCAAACGTTCCCATAGACACACTCCTAAATCTTGTGGACAGCCTTCCCAGAAGAGTTGAAGCTGTTATAGCTGCAAAGAGTGGGCCAACTCAATATTGAACCCTATGGACTGGGATGCCATTAAAGTTCACGTGTCTGTAAAGGCAGGCGTCCCAATACTTTTGGTAATACAGTGTATTTGCAATATAGGCCATCTGGATTACTTGTTGGGACAGGCTCTCTTTAAGGCATTAGCCACACAATAATCGGCACAGATTGGAAAGCTTTGTAATTATATTAACACAAACCTAAATCTGTATAAAGTATCTGAACACATTTATTTTTGCACCAGAGGAGCTCATTCTGTCACCCAACACGCGGTGCCCTGATGTCGAGTCTGTTTTAGCAGGATAATCAACTCAAGGGCAGCAAAATCTTATCAAATTAACAAGTGCTCTGGCCACACACCGCTAAACGACAGCTGTGATCCCCGAAATAAACAAAATAATCTGGATTTAAATAATCTGCCAGGGCCTTTGGCAATAAAACAGTCCTCACATGCCACAAATGGACCCATTACATTGTACTTGTTGAAAGCACCTAACGCTGAACAATTGTTCAAACACATTCTTTCAAGAAGGATTGAGGTGAAGCTTGGCACAGCAAGACACAGCCTGAAGGGGATGTGTCTGCATTCTGCCAGAGTCAATCCAAAATATTACTGAGCTTTTATTTTTTTATCTTCTGATGAATGAATAATAGAGCAACATCAACAGGACCACACTGAAGAAATGCATTGCTTTTATGTTATTCAAATCAGTTTAAATCCACAAAGAGGAGATTTTACTTTACAAATACCCTAATCATGAATTGTTTTGTTGCGAGTCATATCTATAACATTTACAGTTGTAATTAAAAGAAACTATTTTGTGTTTTAGCACAAATTTACTTTTTTAACTTACATTTTTATTATTTGCATATAACATCTATTCCATGAATACGAGGTCTCTTTAGCCAATAAGCACAACAGTTTGACCATCAAGGCTTCACTGCAGACATGTGCATTGCATTAGTATTTTATCCTGGCTTTCGCATTTCGGAGCAGCTTTCCCTATGACTTTGGTGGAGCCCCGAAACGCGTAACTACGCCCCCCTGAAGGAGAGATGTCATCATCTCATCCCAGCGAAGATTGGCGAGCCAGCCAAGGACATTCAGAAGCTGCCGCTCTACCACGTTGCACGTGGTTTAGCTTCCCCAGCCACCGCTCCTGTCTGTTTCTGCCTAGCCGCTTCCTGGCAGAAATCTGCATTTCAGAAGAGTGTCAAGCAAGCCAGGGACACCCAGATGCATCAGCACACCACGCCGCTGGCTTCTCCACTCTCGAGCGCTTCTCTCTCACCACCCAGCAGCTTCCCGGCCGATCTCTGCACAGCACCAGCTGCTTGCCTGCCAATCTCTGCTAGAGATGTCAAGACCTCCACAGATGACAAGCCAAAATTTCCTTCATCAGATGTGAGTGCAATATTTATTAATCACTACCAAATAGCTGTCCAATACTTTACACTTAGATAGAGGCGCCCCCTGCTTTTTTCTGCATTTCGGGGGAGTGCCCTCTTCATCGGGGCCTCGTATTCATGGAACTGTTGTGATTTGCGTGTTTTAAAAGTACTTTTATACTATTGTACATACAGTATATTAAATAAAAATTTTAGTTTTATTGAAGATAATACACTACGTCTGTTCATTTCACAGTGTACCTAAGGATAGTGGTGGATAACGTGCTGATCCAACTCTATGTTCAGCTGCGAGAAAGAGACTTTTTCAGTGAACTTCGAGTGGCATCGATTATATTATCCATATTCTTTCCCACTTGAACACTGGCAGTTGATGTTTGATACATGACTATTGCAGGTCTTGGTAAATGGTCTCACCTGTGCTCATCTGTATTACTATTATTATTATTATTATTATTATTATACAGAATTTATATAGTGCTTACTGTTTGCACAGAACTTTATTTTTTACAATACAAAACAATTCATATAATTCAATAAAAGAGGGTTGAGAGGGCTCTGCTCATCAGACCTTACACCTAATAGGGAAGGGCAAGTAATATAAGAGTTAATAACCATGGGAGGATGAGCTGATGGAGAAAGTAAAAGTTCAGTTTTAAGGTGGAGATGAGAGAATTAAAGTGGATGTAAACCCCATTCATGAGATTTGACCTAGGCACATATATCTGTGTTGGGGAGGTAACTTAGAGACAGATAAGCAGAGAGCTTGTCTATTCACAGCACAGCTCTGCAAGTTTCTTCATTCCTCTGCCTATGTGGAGGGGGGGTGCCTATTCTCCAATCAGCTCTCACACAGTGTAAGCCCAGACCAGGCCCACTGCTGAAACAGAAAGAAAGATTTGTAAAATGATGTGCGCTTTCTAAAGAGTCTAGAAAGCTGAAGACAGCAGATATACATGTAAACCTTACGTAGGGAGATTTGTTTCAACTCTGTGTATCATCTGAGGCTGTTCACTTCACTGGGTATATGTGAGGGTTTACATCCACTTTAGGTTTTCATTGATCATCTAAAGGTGGAAAAAGAAGGAGATAGCCAGATTGAGGTAGGGAGTTCCACAGTATGGGAGAGGCTCTGGAGAAATACTTGAGGGGAGCATGGAAAAGGGTAAAGAAGAGAAAGAGATCAGGCAATCATGGAAGGAGTAGAGAATTTGGGTGGTAATTTAAGATGAGGTTGGTGATGTTGCTTAGGGCAAAGTTGTGGAAGGCTTTGTATGTTGGTGAAATTTAGAATTTTGTTTGCTGGGTGAGTGGAAGTCAGTGGAGAGATTGACAGAGAGGGGTAGCAGACACTAAATGGTTGGTAAGGTGAATAAGTCTGGCAACAGCATTCATGATAGATTATGGGGAATAGCCTGAGTAGAGGTAGGCCAATGATAAAGTATGTCAAGGTTGTGAATGGCAAACATGAGTTTATGTAAACACAAAAATGAAGAATTATTATAAAATTAGTCTTGTGCCTTATAAACGTATTTAGTACATACGTTTCCTGCCTATTTTTACATCTATGTGTCTGTTGCCACGTTATGTAATCCTGTCCAGTCAGTGTATGCCCTCTGCCTGAATGACAGTGGTTTTGGCAGGAAGCAGCCCTATCAGCCAATGAGGGTTATGTAATAAATCAGCAGAGCTAGCGGCCACATGATTGCCACAGAAAATTTTAAATCTGTTAGGTGGTATTGTTTTTTTAACATAAATAGAAGGAATATTAGTAAATGCATATGACTTAAAGCTGGCCATACAGAACTTGAATTTGACAAAACAAAGTTGCTGGTTTGAAAAGTCAGCCAAAAAAAGACTGCAGGCACTGTTCTAGTATTCTGACAGTCATGGGTGCCACCTGTCAGATTATATTAGCTGGCATTGGGAGATTCGTCCACGCACACTGTTTAGCGTAGATATGAGAATCTACAGATCTCTCTTAATTAGCCTCCTGGGCTGAGAAATCCTTATGTGTATGGACAGGTTTACATCTGCTTTAATGAATTGCTTAGATGAGAATATATTTTGTAATAGTCTGTTGTGTTCAAGTTTAGACTAGGCTGTCCACTGCATCTCTACAAGTCAGTGAGTTCTGGCTAGTTTTCAGTAAGTGGTGTTGGCAATTCTACCAAATGGCATAGGTGAGTATAGGCATCAAAGTGTCCCTAGCTGTGCCTAGAAGAAGGTGGTAAATTGGGTTGGGAATTTTTTTTTTTTTATATGACAGGTTTACTTTAAAGTGAATCTGTGCCCAGACTTTCACACTAAAGTTTTATATATTCTGAAGAAAGCACTTTAAAATAAGCCCACAATAATCTTTGTAATTATAGGAATTGTGGAGAAATTATTTTTCAAAATTCAAAACTTATTGGAATCTTAGCTTTTTCGATGAAAGCAGAATTGTGCAGCCTTCTAATGTAAACACACAACACGTAAGTTATTGTAAGCTATTTGAACCCAAATTAAACCTGACTTTAGAGTCGATTTTTGAAGATCTTTGAAAATGAATTATTTCAAAATACAAGCAGCTAGAGAGGCTAGTGGCTGCTTCCAAAGCTCTAATAATGTTTGCTAAGAATATGTAAATAGTTTAATGCCCATACATAGTCTACGCTAGTGTTTCTCAACTTTTTATTTCAGTCAAGGAACCCTTTAAAATTATGGACAGTCTCGAGGCACTCCATTCTAAAATTTAAAAAACTATTCTAATAGTTTTACATAATGTGGTAGCATCATAGAACACCCAACATTAGAGAACAAATACACTTTTGCACAATGGTGCCGACTAGTATTCCGACTAGTATTTCGCCTCTCCCTCAGTTTCTCTTCATCACTCAGTTCAGTGATCCCAGTGTTGACGGAGAGGGGCAGAGGAGGGTCAAACAAGGATGCTGTGCAGGCGAACACCCTTCTTATCAACACTGATGACATCATTGGTTGTTAGGATGCGGGTGGTTGGAATGGTGCACAATAAAAACCTGTGGGTTTGTGTAACCAAAAAGGCAGACTTGATCCACCTGCTGGCTTGTATACATTGTTGGGCAATTGTTAGGCATTTTACCAAGCACTCCTGAAGAAACCTCATGACACCCTGGTTGAAAAAGGCTGGTCTAGGCACAGGTGACTTTAAACTTAGGATAAAAAGGCACCAAGTCCACCAAATCTCTTATCACAAAGAAGTTAATACAAAATTTAGCAAACATTTATTTTGTACCATTAACCAGAATGATTTACCTGGAAGTGGGGGGCTTGCCAGCATTTGTACAGTTCACTATTTTATTATAATATATTAGGGACAGTTATTAAGTTTTATTTTCTGTAACAATTTGTCTATTTTGCTGATTTTTACAAATCCCTGGTGGAGAAGGTCTTTGTCCACTTCTCTTCCTGCGCTCATCTCCCCCCCCTTCCCCTGCCATATTTCTGTTCTTCAATTCGCAGGCTCAACCTGTGTCTGCTCACATCCGTCCCCGTGCAATGATTGACAGCAGTGACTGCAGGTCTTTGATTATTTCACATGCCTTTAAAAACCATGCTTGAGACAAGCTGTCAGCTGCCGTCATCCCCCTTCCCCCCTCCCTCGTTAGGCCCTGCGATATAAACCAGCATTTATATCACCAACGCTTCCCCTCCATGTCCAATCCAGTGGAACATCCTTCGGGGAAATCTATTCTTTCATTATATTTCCACTCTAAATGTGATTGACAAAAAGGATTTTTCAGTGGCGGAACACAGTTATTTTAACGCACCTCCCGTTCTCTCTTTCTAATTGTTTTCATTTCTCTGCTATTTATAATCTGTCTAATCCTTCTTCTTGTCAGTTATAGGGCCTGGAATTATCCAAGCAATGCCATTTAGCTTTCATAGAGTTTTTAGAATAATCACACTCACTTCTGCTGTCACATTTGATACTCATATTTTTGCATTAATCAGAACATGCTGCTCCTTCTCGCCCCGCTCTGTTTATCTCCCTCCTTCTATCCATGTAACACAATGAATTTTCCTTTTTCAATCCACTTTCCCCTGCCTTATCCCTACTCCCTCTCCTCCCTATCTATTCATTTCTTTCTCTCTAACATTTTCTCTATCCTCTAACCTCTATCCTTCATTTCCCACTCTTCTCTATATCAACCCTCTTTGCTTTCTCTTTAATCCTCCCTATCTGCCTTGCTCTATACACTCTTCTCTCCTTCTAGCCTCTTTCTCTATTCACTTCTAGGTCTACGCTCATATAACTCTACCATCTTTCTATACATCTGCTCTCTTCTCTGTTTGTTTTCTTTCTCATTATAGCTGCCTTCAATGTATTCTTCTCTTTGTCTCTGCATGATTTATTTATTACTACTTGAATACTTACTTTTATACTATTTGCTATTCTCTTTACATTTGTACAATCTCTCTGTTTGTACTTCCTTCTGTTACTCGTCTCTTCTTTCCATTTTCTTCCCCTTTTATTCTCTTTCTCTCTATCTCTCCTTCTCAGATAGACAGTCTCTCTACTTTCCCAACAACTCTCCTGTCAATGCTCTTTTTTCTGTATCGCTTCTCTTTCCTTATTAGATATCATATATTTTCTTTGTTAATTCTTTGTTAATTCTCCTTCATTATTGTCTATGCTCTTTTTCATATATGCTTTGTTTTCTACTCTTTTTATCCATTTACCTTTCTACTATCCTTTCTTTACTCAGTTTCCATTACATACACTCTCATTCTCTCTTTCCCTATCTTTTCTATCTACTTCCTTTTCTATCTATTCTCCTTTCTTTATTAGCCCCCCTCATTTTTCTATTAACTTTACTCTCTATCCACTCTCCTTTCTTTGTTCACTTTACTCTTTTTCAACTCTCCTTTTCTCTAACTATCTGCTTTCTTACCTATTCAATTTCCTCTCTATCTACTCTCTTACCTACCTGTTTAGTCCTCTCTCTATTTTACTTTGTTAATTCACATTCCTTATTAGTTACTTTCCCTTTTCTATCAACTTTCTTCTTCCTTTAGGGCTCCCATACATGGATTGCATTTTGGCCGATTCCTGTTATTTTGCCAAATTTGTGCTACAGGTGACCTTATTGACACCTCCTGGAGTACCAAACTTTGATTAAAAAATCAAAGGAAAATTTGTTTCTGGGTGGAAAATTGTCGGCTGAATAGTATCTGGATTTGATCTGATACAATCACTGTTCAGGTATTCAGACTGTTGCTGGTGCTGGCTGTCTGAATACTATATCCAGTGGGCTTAAACCTATGCATTTATGGCTAGCCTTAATCTCACACTCTATATTTTCTTTCTCTTTCGGCTTCCTTCCTCATGAATTCTCCCACGCTTACTCTTTTCTTCTCCATCAACTTTCCTATTCTTCTCTTCTTTGTTCTTCTCTATCAACATTCCTCCTTATCTATTCTCCTACTCTCTTCTATCTATCTTTTCTTGTCTATCTATCATCTTTCTTTATGTTCATGTTTAATTAGTATGTAGCACCGTGGTCCTGCAAGATACAAAATTTCTTTCTACCGTATGTCCTCACGTGTAGTAGAATGACAATAAAGCTTGACTTGACTTTCTTCTTCCATTACTCTCCTACTCTCTATTTTATCTTCTTTCTCTGTCAACTTTCTTTATACATGTCATGGTTACATAACATGTATAAATGTAGCTTACATAAGCTCAATGACTGGAAAAACTGGGACTTCACTGATGGCTGGGACACCTCCATGTAATATCACATATCAGGTCACCACTCCTGCTTGTCCTAGATTCTCTAAAAAAAAGTGCTAAAATTGCAAATTTTACTCACAATGCCACCTATATATTACATTTGATATTGCAGTGTGGCTATAGTTGCCAGCTGTTCTCTGTAGAAACTGTTGTATCTGACTAAATTGACTCCAGTCTGCCAAATTAGGTAGGCAAAAGTTAACAAGAATCCTCTGAGAGCTAAGACTGTTGATGGGATCCCTTTATATTCCTATTCCTATTCCTATATTCCTATACAGAGAGTTAAGCAATGCATGGATTTTTTTCTTTTTGCTTGAAGATTTCTTCTATAAGTGTTGCAGCAAGCCATAACAACTAGCAAGAACACATCTTTCAATAAAATAGAGTTAACGTCTAAAAGAAACAATATTGCTTATTGGCTGTCATAGGTATTGTCATACCATTGACATGTCAAAAAAAAAAAAAGTCAAAATGTGTCACTTACCCGTAACAGTAGACCTACACTTAATATGGCTTTACAATATCCAGGGATAATGACATTCAATAAATCAGTTTATAATATAACGCGACTAATATTTTGATAATGCAGCATCATAGTACAGAGAAAAATAAGTTTTGATATCACATGACCCCTTGTGCAATACTTACTCACCTTTTCATTAGACAATTGTGCCTGGAAGGCACAAAATATACAAGACAGATGACTTTTGGGCATTAGCAATAAAAGACGCAGGCTGAAAATGTATTTACAGATATCTGCTTAACAGCAATGTTGCCCAGGTCCATCAATCACAGTGACTTGAAAGTTTTGGTTTAATGCTGTTATTTTCCACGATGCCCAATGCTAAAGGGACTGGAAATGATGCTTCTGAAACCACTGCAAGGGCTGTTGCCAAACCTCATTCATCATCCATACACAGTCCTGTCCTGCCTTATCCCATGGCCAGAGATACACTGAGTCCATTCCCAGTCATCCTCTATCTAATAGGCAGCTCATTGGATATAACAAACAAATACTGCTCAAGTGGCTGTTCCTGAACGCTAGCCTTGCACATCCCATCTGTGTTCTGTCTGTCAGACTCAGCCTATTAAGCAAAGTGCAGAGAAGACAGCAAATGAACAAAGAGGATTCTGCTAAAGCAAGCAGAGCCACGCAGTTTCGGTAAAATGACTCTCTGCCAGTGTCAAAGATTACATTGCATATGGTGTGGTGGAAGGTGCTTGTTTTTTTTTTAATCAGAGTTGAGTAAACAGGTTGTCATCTCGAAGCTGTATCAAATATCTGGTCGTCTGTTGCTGAAGGTACTTACGTGGTAGTGAATGTTGCAGGGATTTATTTTTGTAAGCCACATTGAAATTAAAGGGCAATGCCAGCTGAACAGCTATATACACAACTGAAAGATATAAGAATGGTTTTACCTATCAAAAGACTTGTCAATTCACATCTTTGGTCTTCAGATCTACCCATCGCCTGATGTGCTCTATTGTTATATTACATAGTAATGTAAGTTTTCAGAGGCTGCAGATTTACAGGCTTTGTGCCACTGCCCCACCTCCTTCCTGCATTTTGGACCAATAGAGAATATAACCATCTAATGCTCTCTCCTTCTTGTAAGCTTATCTACAGTAGGAATCAGACTCATAATTTTAGGTTATGGAGAGGCCACTTCCACTACAAATGCGATTTCAGCATGTAGGAATATAAACATGAAAATAAAGAGTGTTTATATGTATTTGCTTAGAGTTCTATTTTAAAGTGGACCTTTCATAAACAACTGAAAAATGAATACAAATCTGTACGAATCTATACGAATACAAATCTTTACGAATACAAATCTGATATTATGGTGTTTTTTTCACTAAATGAATATGGCTTTTCACTTTGCAAGGGAATTTTCCCTTAGTGAATCAAGCAAAGCTCTGCTGACTTCCATCATCCAATCATGTGCAAGTAAAAATGCATTTTTAAATTTTCCCTGCGCGTGATTGAGTATTCTTTGCTAAGTAAATTTTGACCACCATTCGCTATGTTGTACCCTGCCAGGCTGAGTTACTGATAGGGGCCAAACCCACTTCTTTGAATCCTCTTTTGACCCGGCCTCCTGTTTGGATCACAATGAGTAAAGCCTGCAAAACCATTGTGCTGTTGTGGATGAGGGTTGACATATCCTGCTATACTTCACGCTGAGTGGAATGATTTTGCCCTTTTTTGGATACTTACTTTTTAATTTCTCTATATCCGGAGGGCCATTTCCTAGCCCTAAAAATGTAAGCTAGGCCTACAAAGTTTTCTGCTACATATTGTTTACGAGGGACTGCCACCTCCCTAACACCAAGTCCTTTTGTTTGACTCAGTTTGTCACGTTGACGCAACCAGTTTTGGTGACCTTTGTTCGGTCTGCCGGGTTCTGGGTTCTTTGAACCAAATTTTCACCATATTCACTAAGTTCTAGTGAAAATTCCCTTCGTAAGTGAAAATTCTCCTGCAAAGTGACCAAAACCAAGACTAATCAAGTGAAAGGCTAGCTATCCAGGCTAGCTTGTTATTATTGTATTTACGATTGGACAGAAAACAGCATTGTGTGTAATTTGGGAATTTTAAAAGGAAATTAAGCATGTCCTTCACAATAATGAGCTTTTGTGTGTAATGGGCACAAACAAGCCATGACAAACAAGCCATGACAAACAAGCCATGACATACAATGCAAGCATTGGTTCGACACTTGCTTTAAGTAGAGGAGCTAGACTTATAGCCACCACTAGTGCAGGTGCAGTTGTAGCCCACAATAGTAAAAAAAAAACAAAGTATCATGGAGATTTTCTGATTTTCTGCTTGTTTTATCCCAATAGGGTTCACCCTAATCTTACAGCTTCAGAAGGAAAGCTGTGATTGTAAACTACAAGTGATCATTCATGCATGCTGTTGTGCTTGAAGGTTTATAAAAACACAGTAAGAATATACCTTAGCTGAAGCAGTCACTCCGTCATTAACATTCACAAATAAAAGTATATAGAGGAAAAATGTAAATGTGGATCATTGACCAAAATATGGAGTCTACCTCCCTATGGTTACCTTTTATAGAATAGGCAGCATCAAATATTGACCTTAAAGTTTAAATTAAAGTGGAACTTTAGGGCAAAATTGAAAATGGACATGCAGGTAGGAATTTGAATGCAGAAGAAACTTGCTTTGTCTCTTCTGCATTAAAGTTACTCCCCTGCCTGTCTGCCCTTGTACAGTGAGCTGCAGACAGGCAGCTCGCTGTACAAATTTGGCAATGCAGAATCTGACTGATCTCCCGCGTATGTGCGGGAGTGTCATCATCCCTGCCCGGCCAATGAAAGTGGCCAGCAATTGAGACCCGGAAGTTGACTGCCCAAATATGTCAGTGGCTGGGCTTGAAGCTCAAGGACACGTCAATGCTGGAGCTGAGGAGAGTAAAGTTCTGCTTTAAGGCAAACCTTTTTTGTTAGAATTGGATACAATGGTGAGGGGTTAGGGAGATCCACTCTCTATAATTGCCCTGATCATCAATGTCACCAAGAATAAAAGTGAGGGTAAATCCAAATTTTGGCATGCCAACAGAACAGAAATAGGGGAAAATCTTATGATAGGGACGCCTGTTCATCAAAACAAGTTTCTAAGGGAGAACATCCCTCACATTGGACAGTTATCCAGTAAGTCTGCAAAACAAGAAGTGGAGTTAAATCGTTCTGAGACACAAACAATTACTTTAATATTTCTAGCAGTACAGTTTCCAGTGGGCAGCTTTCTTTCAAACCTTTATTCAAGCTGGTATGGATTCAAAAAAATCCAGCTCAAGTACATGTGACTGATCAATGTCTGTTTGTGATTGTCAGACAGTATGGATCAATCAGTTCAGAAGAGAGCTGCCTACCGGAAGGCTAGAGGTGGGAAGCTTATAAAAACATTATAAGAGGCCATAAATGATTGGATTAGTGAAAGTGGGATCACAGAGAGGGCAATTCATAAATCATTACTTTACTAGTAATGGGGAGGAAGGGTTGGAGTATCAATAGTTAGCATCTGCTGCAAAATATACAGTAGGTGCTGGCATAGAGTGGGCACCATTACTAACCATTACTACTGGTATCTATCTATCTATCTATCTATCTATCTATCTATCTATCTATCTATCTATCTATCTATCTATCTATCTATCTATCTATCTATCTACTCATGACAAGTATACTTAAATTCTTCAGTTAAAAAATTAATAATTATTTTAAATAAATTGATAACTATCAGACCTAGAAAGACTACCTCAATCACAATAGGTAAACAAAAACTGGTAAATTCCACCTAACTTTATCATTGATAGAAGTGTTTTTGAATACAATCATAATAATAATAATCGGGGGTGTGGTGTGTTGATCTACATGGTAGTTGTAGTTTATACCCATCGATGGAAATGATGACACGTAGTCACATGCATGGGCATCTGCAGAACTTTTTTCGTGGGGGGGCATCATTTTAAGGTCACCCATTCTCTGCCCCTTTTCAACAATGTCATGAAGGGGAGGGACTTAGTCATTATCACATAAAGCGCAGGCCAGGCAAGGGCCCCCCATATAGATCCCCCCTTTAGAGCAGGCCAGGGCAGGCCCCCCATAGAATAGATCCCCTTTACTTAGTCTTTTTACTCTTACCTTTTTTTCACCACTCTGCATTACATGGTGGGCACAGCACATCACACAGTGGGCACATTACATTACACAGTGGGCACGCCAACCACATTACATATGGGTACACCACACCACATGACATGGTGGGCACAGCACATTACACAGAGGGCACACTACTCTGCATAGCATAGTCGGCACTGTACAGCACAGCAGATGACATGGTGGGCACAGCACAGTACACAGAGGACACACTACTCCGCATTACATAATAGGCACTGTACAGCACAGCAGATGACATGGTGGGCACAGCACATTATATGGTGGGCATAGCACATTACACGAACGGCACACCACTCCGCATTGCATCATGGGCACTGTACAGCACAGCAGATGACATGGTGGGCACAGCACATTACACAGAGGGCACACTACTCCGCATTACATGGTGGGCACTGTACAGCACAGCAGATTACATAGTGGGCACAGCACATTACACAGAGGGCACACTACTCCGTATTACATGGTGGGCACTTTACAGCACAGCAGATGACATGGTGGGCACAGCACATGATATGGTGGGCACAACACATTATGCGGAGGCACACCACTCCACATTACATGGTGAGCACCGCACATTACACGGTGGGCACTGTACAATACAGCACATTACACTGTGGGCACACCACACCACATGTGGGCACAGTACATCATATGGTGGGCACAGTTACAGTACATGACATGGTGGACACAGTACATCACATGGTGGGCACAGTTACAGTACATCATATGGTGGGCACTGCACTGCACATGGTGAGCACAATACATTATGTGGTGTTTACTGCACTGCACATGATGATCACTGCACTGCACATGGTGGGCACAATTCATCACATGGTAGTCACTGCACATGGTGAGCACAATACATCACATGGTGTTTACTGCACTGCACATGGTGGTCACTGCACTGCACATGGTGGGCACAATACATCACATGGTGGTCTCTGCACTGCACATGGTGGGCACAATACATCACATGGTGGTCACTGCACTGCACATGGTGGGCACAATACATCACATGGTGGTCTCTGCACTGCACATGGTGGGCACAATATATCACATGGGGGTCACTGCACTGCACATGGTGGTCACTGCACTGCACGTGACATGGGGGAATCAGCAGTCTGCCCCCAAGTACAATCATTTCACCCCCAAAGGTCAGTTTCTGCACAATCCCTCATGTTTACTGACCTCATTTTAACGGCATTGTAGATCTTCTTCCTCCCGGGCTCCTGCAGAATGACATCAGCGCCCCTCCCCCACACAGCTGCCTGAAGCTCCCAGAAACTGAGAGGATCTGTGTGTGCAGATTTCGTGTTAGGAGCCAGGCAGCGCTGACAGCTTCGGCGCCCCTCCTCTGCCTCAGCTTGCGGTAACAGGGTGCAGTGCACCCGCTTCCGGGGGGGTCACTCGACCCCCCTTGCGGACGCTCATGGTCACTCCGCATTACATGGTGGGCACAGCAGATTACACGGTGGACACATTACAATACACAGTGGGCACACCACACCACATTACATATGGGTACACCACACGACATGGTGGGCACAGCACATTACACAGAGGGCACACTACTCTGCATTACATGGTTGGCACTGTACAGTACAGCAGATGACATGGTGGGCATGTCATCTGCTGACATCTACAGAAAAGCACATACAAATGCATGTGAAAATGATTGAAGTTTTGCAAGTCAAAAAAAGGCATTACTGTAATTATATTGGTGTGAAAAAGCCCTAAATGGGACACATTTAAGAATTTTTCACACCAATATATATACAGTAATGCCTTTTTGTGACTTGGTTTTACAAGGTCAGGATAACATATGAAAACAAGTACCAGGATTTCCCAAGGCACATGAAATTTATGTTTCTCTTGCAAATACAAGAAAGAAGTGAGTATCCATTTCAATTTCACATACAGCTCTATAGATTCACTAGCAATAAAGGTATGCACCATTTTTTCATGTTTATGGATAGTGGTAGAGGAACATTCTATAAGATAGATTAATTTCTGGTGCAGATGTACTTAAGAAGTAAAAGAAATGTAGAAAGCATATTTCTGTGTTAATATGAATTCAGCAAGCTGTCTTAATTTATGTTACACACAAGCATGCTACAGAGCCGTTCACACTTGTCTGTTTTAGCACATGATATGAATTTCAGGCAGAAATCTAAATAATTGTTACTTGGTTAGTTCACATCTATGTGCTGTTTTTATTTTTAGATGATATGTAAAACTTTTAGTTGTGTAAAATATCCCATCTTTTATTAGGAGTTACTTAGAGCTGATACTAATATATGATCAGCGAAGTTTAATGAACTGCGGCATTCTCAGGATAACAAAATTATTTATTGTGTGTGCTGTTCTCAGAAAGGAATATACATTTCTATATTAAAAAGAACATCATGCAAACCATCGGTTGCAGGTTATATATCATAACAAAGTAGAATTGGTTAAATGTTATCAGTAAACTCCTGAATGAACACAGTACACATTACATGGACACTAGCATATCTAAAGCCGACACTTTAAAAAAAAAAATTTGCATAGAGTAGGAAAAGGTAACATGCGAAAGTTTTTTTTTATCTGTGTTCCATTGAGGAGTTCCTCCTTGCTTACTTCCTGTCCTGTAGCTACAACAGCATAGTTGCCAACATTGTAAAAAAAATTTTAGGGACACTTTTTTGGCTGTAGGCGGAGTCTTATTATAATTAGGGTGCATTTGTAGGCGTGGCACAGGGGGAAAGTAAAAATGTGCGCCGTGGCCAAAAATGGGTGTGGTCTATGTGGACTAGTGGGCGTGTCTTAAATGGGCATGGCTCAAAGGGGGTGTGGTTAGAGTCTGAGATGAATGAGGGATGGAGAGGGAAAGGGGGGGAGAGGGATGGGGGGACAGCAGCCCCAGATCAATGGAAATATGTGTATTCTAGAAAGTTTAACAATCAGCAGATAAAGATACTCCAAACACCTGGTGTTAGCACTTCAATCATCCCGGTACCATGGTTGTTATGGTGTCAGGATGATTGAAGTGCATTATTTCTATTATTACATTGTAATATAAAATGAAATCATTCAACTCACCATAATGCCGAATCAGTGGGATCCCTGAGCATGTCACCTGCCACTTCGCCTGCCACCAGCCGTCCGTCCTTGCATCAGGTGCCCCCAGCGGAGCCCCCCTTACATCAGATGTCCACAGCGGAGCCCCCCCTTACATCAGATGTCCCCAGCGGAGCCCCCCTTACATCAGATGTCCCCAGCGGATCCCCCCTTACATCAGGTGTCCCCAGCAGAGCCCTCCCTTACATCAGGTGTCCCCTGCGGAGCCCCCCCTTACATCAGATGTCCCCAGCGGAGCCCCCCTTACATCAGGTGTCCCCAGCAGAGCCCCTCCTTACATCAGGTGTCCCCAGCTGTGCCCTCTTACATCAGATGTCCCCAGCAGAGCCCCCCTTTACATCAGGTGTCCCCAGTGGAGCCCCCCTTACATCAGGTGTCCGCAGCAGAGCCCTCCCTTACATCAGGTGTCCCCTGCGGAGCCCCCCCTTACATCAGATGTCCCCAGCGGAGCCCCCCTTACATCAGGTGTCCCCAGCAGAGCCCCTCCTTACATCAGGTGTCCCCAGCTGTGCCCTCTTACATCAGATGTCCCCAGCGGAGCCCCCCTTTACATCAGGTGTCCCCAGCGGAGCCCCCGTTTACATCATATGTCCCCAGCGGAGCCCCCCCTTACATCAGATGTCCCCAGCAGAGTCCCCCCTTACATCAGATGTCCCCAGCGGTGCCCCCCTTACATCAGGTGTCCCCAGCGGAGCCCCCTTACCTCAGATGTCCCCAGCGGAGCCCCCCTTACATCAGATGTCCCCAGTGGTGCCCCCCCTTACATCAGATGCCCCCAGCGGAGCCCCCTTACATCAGATGTCCCCAGCGGTGCCTCCCTTACATCAGATGTCCCCAGCAGAGCCCCCCTTACATCAGATGTCCCCAGCGGTGCCCCCCTTACATCAGGTGTCCCCAGCGGTGCCCCCCCTTACATCAGATGTCCCCAGCGGAGCCCCCCTTACATCAGGTGTCCCCAGCGGAGCCCCCTTACATCAGGTGTCCCCAGCGGAGCCCCCCTTACATCAGATGTCCCCAGCGGAGCCCCCTCTTATATTAGGTGTCACCAGCGGAGCCCCCCTTACATCAGATGTCCCCAGCGGTGCCCCCCCTTACCTCAGGTGTCCTAGTAGGTCTCCGCAGCCATTGCAGAACAGAGGGGGTATACAAAATAGTGTCTCCCTCTGCCGGCCGCATAGTTACAATAGAACCCCCGCCCCTTTCCATAACAGACTGGCAGCGGGGTGGGGGGGTAGGTGGGGTGAGGCGGGGTGGAGGGTGGTCGGCGACATAGGAGCTCCGTCTAGCCCCCCAGCCGTGTTCCTGGTCTTCTTAAAAATAGTGGCGGCATTCGGCGTGGCAAAAAATCCTGAAAAAACGGATTTCTCTGGACATTTCCCGGGAAACAATAAAATCAGGAAAAGAGTCTAATTCCTGGGAATGTCCCAGGAAATCCAGGACAGTTGGTAAGTATGCAACAGGTGAGGATGGAAATATCTCAAAAGTGGGGAAAATCCCTTCTTAGAAAATACTCACACGAACAAATGTCCTCTCTGGTGGGTATACAAAATTTTGGATTTTCCATCTCTTTTAGCCTCAGACGTGATGGTCACCATGAGAAATTAAGAGAGTGAATCTACCCAGTGGGTACACAGGCAACAATAACCCCCAACTCTAAAGCGTCCCTACTCTCTCCAGAACTAAAAAAGTTTTGGCTTTAGGTACATTTTAAAGTAAAACTCTTATGAGAGAAATACTAAGGCTATTTTTGCTGACTTTCTTGTATTGCTAGTTGCCTGGCTGTTAACCTGAGCTTTAATAATTTCTGAATCACTAATATAACAAGTATGCAAATCAGAACGATTGGAGAAATATCCAAGGTCCTTATCTTCGTGCTTATTTTGAGTCCATTTAATGTGAAAAAAACAAGTGGGTCAGCCTGATGGGCAAGCTAATAGCATTTGGAAGAAAAAAGTCAACGGTGGGAACCTTTGTGTTTTTCTCAGGGCTACTTTAAAATTGAACTCCAGACAAACATCTAACTACACAGATGAAATACATAAGTGCGAGTTGTTTTATCTGAAAAAGGATTTGTATTCCAGTCTATTCCCTCAGGCCCCTAGCCTGCTGATTAGACAGTGACAGAGTAACCTAGGACTGATGAGGACATCCCTCTGCACTCTCCACCTGTTCGTTCTTCTTCTTGAACCTCCCTCTCCTAGTCTTCATGGTGCTGCATAGAAGATCAAATGAGGATGAAACTAATCACTACACTAGCTGCATTAAAAAAACATGATTTATTACTACACAGTTGCATTAATATATGTCTTTATTGAGTGCCTGGAGACCAGGGCTGTATTTAATGTTAGGTACAGTAGGACTGTACGCATAGACTGTGGTGACAGAGGAAGTGGCTTTTCCATGTATAATTATTTCATTACCTGATTTATATATCACCAGTAAATATCTCTAATAAGCTCATTTAAAAATTATGACAATATTCTAAGCCAGGTTAGGATCTGTGTAAATGTGTTTTGCACCCATATGCCTGCCCAACACTACTTACATTGATTGCATAGAACAGTGTTAATGGACCCTAAGGGGTTCATTTTTTAAGAAAAATGGGAAGCAATGGTCGCTCTACATCTAGTTACTCCCATTTTAAGCCAATTAAGACCTCGACTAGGCAAACGTGAATGGAAAAGCGCGCTAATACCGGCGAATATACCTTTGTAAATGTCAAATTGGCATATCCACAAATTTGCAAGCGGCAATTGCAAATGAGTTTACTATATGGAAATGCAGCCATGATCATGTGTGTACATGTATATGAATAAAACATTCTTATATGGGATGTGCTCTACCTCATGTGCCCCTATTTATTTATATTACAATTAGTATTCCTGGTTTGTTTTCTTCTTTTGCTAACAAATGCAGTTATGAATGATTATTACAGAGTAATTTCTGCTATTCTGTAAGGTTACATGTATTGAACATTTACAGTAACATATCTATTATATGTTAATTTTTTTCATGTTAATTTTGTTTTTTATGAGACTAGAAAGCAGTAATTTTTTTATGTTCATTCTTTAATCGTACTACACTGTTATCTCAGTGCACAATGGCTTAGTGGTTTGCACCGATGTCTAAAAAGCACTCTGGTTATGAGTTTGAATACCAGCCCACCTAAGGTAGCTGTGGTAAATTTTAAGTGAATAAAAAAAAATGTAAACTAACACCCTGCACGTTTACTAGTCTGTTATTTTTTTAATTCCAAACAACAATATTTTTGAAAAATTACATTCCATTGCATGGATTTGAGGAATTAAAATTATGGAAACAACCAAGCTGATGCAGCATTGGCATTCACCTATTTTCAGCATATGAGGCTGATTACAATGTAAGCTTTAAGTAGATGATACCATCTTTGGGATTTGAACCCATCCTCTGAGTCCTAGGTAGGAGCACAGACCACTATGCTACTGAGCTGAACAGCAGCAATACGTTTACTAGTGTTTGATTCTTTTAATTCCTTACAATAATGTTTTTGAAAAAGGACATACCATTTGCATTTGCATTTAAAGCATTAATATTATTGAAATAACCATGCAGATGTGGCAGTGTCTAATAGGCGTTTGCCTATTTTCAGCATACAATGTTGAAAATTTAAGCAGGTGATATCATGCTTGGTATTTGAACCCATGGTCGGAGCAGCAAACCACTAAGCCACTGAGCTAAGCACAACTCTACATAGAATATACAGTAGTACCATGATTAACAAATGAACATTGCTCATTGTCATAAGCAATATACACTAGATTGTCCTAAGTATTGGGATGCCTGCCTCTACACACACATGAACTGTAATGGCATCCCAGTCTTAGTCTGTAGGGGTCAATATTGTGTTAGCCCACCCTTTGCAGCTATAACAACTTCAACTCTTCTGGGATGGCTGTCCACAAGGTTTAGGAGTGTGTCTATAGGAATGTTTGACCAGTCTTCCCAAAGCACTTTTTTGAGGTCAGGCACTGATGTTGGATGAGAAGGCCTGTCTCGTGGTCTCTGCTCTAATTGCTTACCAAAGGTGTTCTATTGGGTTGAGTTCAGGACTTTGTGCAGGCCAGTCAAGTTCCTCCACCCCCAACTCGCTCATCCATATCTTTATAGACCTTGCTTTGTGCACTGGTCCAAATCATTTGGTGGAGGGAGATTATGGTGTGGGGTTGTTTTTCAGGGGTTGGGCTTGGCCTCTTAGTTCCAGTGAAGGGAACTCTTAAGACGTCAGCATACCAAGCCTTTTTTACACAATTTCATGCTGCCAACATTGTGGGAACAGTTTGGGGATGGCCCCTTCCTGTTCCAACATGACTGCGCACCAGTGTACAAAGCAAGGTCTGTAAAGACATGGATGAACAAGCTTGGGGTGGAGAAACTTGACTGGCCTGCATAGAGTCCTGACCTCAACCTGATAGAACACATTTGGGATGAATTTGAGTGGAGACCTGCGAGACATCCCTTCTCATCCAACATCAGTGCCTGACCTCACAAATGCGCTTCTGGAAGAATGGTCAAACATTCCCATAGACACACTCCTAAACCTTGTGGACAACCATCCCAGAAGAGTTGAAGTTGTTCTAGCTGCAAAAGGTGGGCCAACTCAAATTTGAACCCTACAGACTGAGACTGGGATGCCATTAAAGTTTGCATGCATGTAAAGGCAGGTGTCACAATACTTTTGGCAAGATTTGCAATGGTGGTGGAACTCTCCTGCACAAAAATGCTACATTTAAATCAAATTTGTGGAAGGACATACGTCAGGAGTTATATTTAACAACATAGGGAGAACAGACAACTTCTCTACAAGAAGTGGCATATTTGAGATTTGAGCCAATGACCCCAGTGCTGCTAAGCAGAAATGCTAACCCATTAGCCACTGTGCTGCCACATGCATGGAGCCTCCATCTCTGTGGTGTCAAACAGTCCTAAGTTCCAGGGGTGCAATAAGTTAATCAAAGCAGATGTACTCTGGAAGGCTGGAGAACCATTAACCACTTCAGCCCCGGAAGATTTGGCTTCTCAATGACCAGGCCATTTTTTGCGATACGGCACTGTGTCGCTTTAACTGACAATTGAGCAGTCATGCGACACTGTACCCATACAAAAATGGCATTCTTTTTTTCCACAAATAGAGCTTTCTTTTGGTGCTATTTGATTGCCTCTACATTTTTCATTTTTTGCGCTATAAACAAAAGAATAGCGACAATTTTGAAAAAAATCACAATATCTTTTACTTTTTGCTATAATAAATATCCCACATATTTCATCAAAAAAACAAATTTTTTCCTCAGTTTAGGCCGATATGTATTCTTCTACATATTTATGGTAAAAAAAATCACAATAAGCGTCTATTGATCGGTTTGTGCAAAAGTTATAGCATCTACAAACTAGGAGATAGATTTATGGCATTTTTATTATTATTATTTTTTTTTACTACTAATGCCGGAAATCTGCGATTTTTATCATGATTGCAATATTGTGGCAGACAAATTGGACACTTTTGACACATTTTTCGGACCATTGACAATTATACAGCGATCAGTGCTATAAAAATGCACTGATTACTGTATAAATGTCACTGGCACAGAAGGGGTTAACACTAGGGGGCAATCAAGGGGTTAGCTGTGTTTCCTAGGTATATTCTAACTGTAGGGGGGATGGGACTGTCTAAGAAGAGAGAGAGATCAGTGTTAATACATAGTATGAACACACAATCTGTCTCTACTCCCCTGAAAGAACACTCAGATCCCGGGTTCTCGCTCTGTCACGAGCGATCGCGGGAGCCCGGTGGTCATTGCGCCCGCCGGGCACTCGCATCGGCTTCCTAGTGGCCAAAAGGCGAAGCGACGTATAGTAATGTCGTTTTGCCCAGCTGTGCCATTCTGCCGCAGTAAAACTGCGGTGGCTGGTCGGCAAGCGGTTAAACAAACTGTTTCTGTGATATGCCATCTGTTTTGAAGGCTGGGTATGGCTGATTACTGTCAGCAAGCTGCTATAGAACAATCTCTAGTTTTGGGGATTTTTGCTTGGTGAGAGGCTGCAATTGGTGCTGGTGGGGAATTCTTAAGGCTGATTATTTTCCTTGCCCGTGGTAAACATATGGCACAATCTGCAATGGTGGTGGAACCCTCCCACACATAAATACTGCATTTCTTTGGCCATATACCTATAGGTGGTGGAATGACATCAGTCAGGAGTTATGTTTTTTGATTTATTCTGTGATATTTGGTGGTTCTTGGTTTGTGAGTGTAGAATATTGATGTTAAAGCATGAAAACATTACACATTACTAGCATTCTTTAAAAAAAAAAAAAAAAATATGAAGAAGAAGCAACATAAAAAGGACCATTTATTTTAGAGAAATAAACAGTTCATCTTGCAATTAAAATGTATGTTTTTGTGTAAGTAACAATTGTACAATTATAATCAAAGGTTGAAACTTGCATTTGGCTATATAACGCATATTTTCACATTCACGAACGCATGTTTGTCATTTGCGAATTTGCGAATTTACTATAACGCTCAGTGAAAAATGAATGGGAATTAAATTGTGACTATTTTGGATGTCTGAGCATGCGCACTTGTGCTGGTACATAGTTGTAAAAAAAGGGGGAATTTATTTCTTCTCAGACTTTCGCTCATATTTCTGTTTTTTACATTCATTTTTTTAAGCAGTTTAAAAGCAGATTATTCTCAAACAATATACCACATATTTAAGAACCATTTAGGCGATCATATCATGCTCTAAACATTATTTCCATGTGCAATTCCCGTGCTTCTATCACAACTACTTTTTTTTAGATGGTCTCTGTTGTCTGTGACCTATATTGAATTCAGTTTTGTGACTACTTTTTCCCGAGAGCTATAGTGAATTCCATTTTCATGTAAATGTGCCAGGTTTTAGCCATTTTCAACCATTCATTTGCGCATTTGCGCTATAGTAAATAAACCCCTAAATGTCTTATATAGCCATATATTAATGAATGAGATGACTGCATATAAGAATAAGACCTATAGGGTGCAAATGGAGGGTATGCAGCTGACCACTGGAATTAGCATGACAGAAGATCACAAAACAAGGATTAGGGTATATATAACTGGGTCATAGGAACTTAAAAATATGATAGATTGACTAAACACTATTGCTTTTCACCCTGGTCAAAGTCCAGCTCTAAAATACATTTTTACATGTTATTGGGCCACCGGTATGTATGGATAATGTACAGTACCTAGTCACAATTACTAAAACATCCAGAAATATTACAGTAGAATTTTTCTTTTCACTCAACAATTCTCAGACTTGAGAGCTGTCAGTCATTCAGTCATCCCTGCAGAACAAATGTACAAAAATTGCAGACAATTGTAGGGCTAGTATGATCTCATACAGATATATCATAGGATGACACAAGAAGAGGTGAAACATAAATGATGTTTGGGTCATTCATTCTCTACAACCTGCCTTTGAGACCATTCTATTCAGGGAGAACATTAAATAAAGTACTCATGCAATGTTCTTGCTCTGGAAATTGCATGATTCTTTACAAGCACATACATAAAAATGCTTTTAGACTGACCATTATCACACCTGTAAAACTATTACAAGTTTGATATTAAACATTGGTCATTTGCAAGGTTCTCCTGGGTCTTTAATGCCTTGATCTATTTGGGTTCTCTTGCCATCCCGTAAACAGTATGTCTGGCTACTCTTGAATTTATGAAAGTTCAGCTGGTGACTGTCGGGAGCTTATATATTACCAACGAGTGATGGGACAGTTTTACAGGTCTCTTGATCCCCATCAAGTGAAGTCACATTTTTGCTGGGATATGTGCAGAATTACGCGTAAAACAATTTAAAGCACTCAGGGTTCGCCATGGTGTAATATTCGTTTTTAAAACCATATGGACTGTATCATGCTAGGTTACAAATAAAATGACTCTTCTCATTTGCGGTCACAAAAGTGAACAATTGAGAAAGATTGAAGTCAACTACTGCTCTATTGGAAATAGACAATTACACCCAAGTGTGAACATGTGTTCTTTTTTGCCCTTCTTATCAGCATTTGTCATCTCTACTCAAAAGGTAAAAGCTTCCAAAGCTGTAACAGCTGATAGTGGCCAATGATTCACATTATGGATTTTTTTTGTTATAATCTGCTTTAAGAGAACATGTCATTATTAAAATATCTTATCCAGCAATCAGTATGGTGCAAGTTATGAAATGTTCTGATATACTTTAGCTGATAAATTTGCCTTTTTTTAAGAGGTACTTCTTTATGTAGAAACAGATGGCCTCTCAGCTGCATGTCTGGCATATGGCATCCATATTAGGACATTTGCTATGTATCTCTGTTCTGCATCAGCATTTCTTTTAACTTTCCTTATCTGTTCTACTAAAAACGCCATATCCCTTATACATCATTTAACAGACGGATTATCTTGTCCATTGTTCCCAAATGAACTGCCCATACTCTCATATGAGATTCTGGGCAAACATTTCTATGAAGAGGTAGCTTGGAAAGATAAAGCTTTAAAGATGAAATTGGATCTGAGAATTTATTATACTGTGAAAGTGTCCTAAAATAAAGCTTTTTCAGTACTGTGTGCAGTCTGGTTTTCATGTTATCATGGTAGCACTGAGAGTTTAGTTAGTAAGACAGTTAGCTATAAGTTCATCTGGTATTCTAGCAGCAAAGCGTATGCGATTAAGTTGGACAGATAAAATACCATTGGTGTTTTCCTTCACTTCTCCTTCTGGAACTTGTTTTATCTCTTTTTCAACATCTTGGGACATAAAATATAAGTCTCCCAGATCCCAACCTCCTAGCTGTATCATTGACTGGAAGAATGACAAATAAGAACTGAAATATTGTGAATGTGTATTTTTTATTGTTAATATATATTTATGTGTGTTTTTTTATATAGAGATCTGATGCCAAGAACAATAGAAGGGCAGATTACAATGGAGAAGACACCAAGTTATTTTGTCACCAATGAAGCTCCACAGCGGATCCATTCAATGGCCAAAGACACTAAACTTATTGTGGTGGTCAGGAATCCAGTTACTCGTGCCATATCTGATTATACCCAGACTCTTTCCAAGAAACCGGAAATTCCAACATTTGAGGTCCTTGCCTTCAAAAACAGAACCCTGGGATTGATTGATGCTTCTTGGAGTGCACTGCGGATAGGCATCTATGCTTTGCATCTAGAAAGCTGGATGCAATACTTTCCCCTTTCCCAGATACTTTTCGTCAGTGGAGAGCGTCTCATCACCAACCCAGCAGAAGAGCTGGCCAAAGTCCAAGACTTCTTGGGTCTACAACGGATTATCACAGATAAACATTTTTATTTTAATAAAACCAAAGGCTTCCCATGCCTGAAGAAGCCAGAAGATACAGGAGCTCCCAGGTGCTTGGGAAAATCCAAGGGTCGGACTCATCCCAAAATTGACCCCGATGTCATCCAGCGCTTGAGGAAATTTTACAAACCTTTCAATGCTATGTTCTACCAAATGACAGGACAGGACTTTCAGTGGGAAAAAGAAGAACTAGAAGGTTAAAATGGACACATGGGATTATTACAAATGAAAAAAATTAGAGGGGAAATTAAAGACTTGTCAGTGTACAGAAAATATTTACCATTTTGCCAAAAAAAAAAAAAAAAATTGTAAAAAAAAAAGTTCTAATTTCTATAACGGCACAGTGCATTCTTTGGAATGGTGATACAGGTAAATCACTCATACCCCACACATTTTTAATGTAAAAAAATAAAAATAATTTCCTTATTTAAAAAAAAATGTTTCTTGCCCATTATAGGAGAAAGGCTTATTTTTTGCAAAGAAATCAAAATGTCAATATTATTATTAATATATTGAAAAATAAAATTTTATTCAAATAAAAATAACACAAAGGCAAACAAGAAATAAATTAAATGTATGTGATTTACCTGTGGGGATACAATGAAGCTGAAAACACAATTTTTTTCTGTAAACCATAATAAGCCAATCACTATCTAGCTTTTTTTTATGTGTACTTGAACAAATTTTATGGTTGCTAAGGGTTACAACACACATGTGGTATTTGAAATAAGGCTAAAATGCATTGAATATATTTGTGTTCAGTGGCCCCCTAATTCACATGATAGTAGTGCAGTTTGGAAAGCACAAGGAAATGACTGGGGAATTGTAAAGACTATGGGATAGCACGTATAAATCTAAAATTGTGTATTTTGTCAAAGGACACAGGAGAATCATATCGCATTGTTATTTTTTTATTTTAAAAGTAGTTGCCAAAAAAATACTACCAAGCAGAGACAATATTAAAGCACAGATGTCTATTGCATAATTTATTTTCAAAACTGGGTATTGAGGTTTCTTTAAAACTATTTTACGTTGTTTTGTGAAATGTTTCATTTACGAAAAGAACAAAAAAAAACACTAAAATAAATTAAAATTATTTTTATTTTGCATCGAAATTGTAGCTTGGATCTGAAAGACAATGCAAAGCTAGTCACAAGTTCTTCATAGCTACAATACACGTACTGGCTTATTCATTATGGAAAAGAACAAAGTAGAGTAACTGTTGGCAACCAATCATAATAATAATTTTATATCAATACAGGGAAACCTGTTTTGTTGCTATGCAATGACCTTGCTGTGCTATACAATTTGCAATTCAGTTTCTCTCTTTGTTCTGTCTTATTGAATTAGACTTTCAAATAACAAGGGTTACTAATGTTTGTATTTCTACTATGAGACAAAGTGGATCTAATATGAGATTTTTAAAATTTATGTATAGCCAAAACTTTATTTTTGTTTTAGATAAAAGAGAAAAGGGCTAAAACTCGAGTCAGTTAAACTTTTGCTGTCTTCGTTCTGTTGGGGAGATTTTCTTCGCTTCCTGTGCAGAAGACAAAACAGGAAATGAGAAGAAGTAAAAAAAATTGCCAATGGGACTTTGTTGGAGGTCATACAAACACAAATATAAGCTATATTAAAGTTACAATCTTTATTTACGAAATATCACAGTAAAATACCGTAGATGAAAAGCAGATAAATTCACCAGGACCAATTTTTACAATTTTACATTTTTCAGTACATGATTGTATTAATTCTTCATAAAAAAAACATCAATCATTGCCAATCAGTGCCAATCAACAGAAGAAGACATCATAAATCTCAATATGTTCCGCAAAATCTGCCTCACTTCATCAGGAGTTTATTGTTGCTGACAGAGTGTAGCTAAATATAGTAGCCAAGGTTCAAAAGAACTTGTATTCTTAAAATCAGATGAGACCCACAGATGGACAGTCTGTCCCAGGGGTTGTGGAGACAGAGGGGGACAGTCCTGGTGATGGTACAGGAGACAAGGGCCAATGAATAAGTAGGGTTAAAGCATAGCCAAAGTGGTCTTACTCAATCCGAGCCCAAGACCCATAGAGCAACTTAGCTTAGACAACTTAGTGCCAAATGAGTAATTTCTCTGCTTTTATTCTATTTTAATTTGATATGTCTTAAAAAAGGGTTTTAAATTTGATATATCGTATATATGTGTTTGTGTGACCTCCAACAAAGTCTCATGAGCAATTGTTTTTTGACTTCTTTGTAAGTAATCAGAACGGAGGTATATCAGCTTCTATACTAGACCAAGAGGCTCTGTATTTCTAGGAAATGAGAAGAGATCTCTGAACTTAGACAGTTATCACCAGAGAAGAGGTGCCTAGACAGTTATCACCAGAGAAGAGGTTCCTAGACAGTTATCACCAGAGAAGAGGTGCCTATAGGATTCCCCTGAATCTCTGGGGACTGCTGTAAAAATTGTGGATTTCACATCATTTTCTTTCTTGGTGATAATGGTCGCCAGGATAGATAGAGAGTCTAAATCTACCCTGACAGCGCATAGACATATTTTCTTTTTTAATTGTATTTTTTATCTATTTTTGCAAAACAAAAGGAAACCACACCACACTCATGAAATGACACAAGTAACCACAAATATAGTGTACAAACGAGATGTCCAAGGTAACAGAAAATAAAAGATAACTGTAGGTTATACATGGGTATATGCATTGTATATTGGATAACCAACACAGTGGGATAACTCTCTTGGCAGTTAACAGGATGTAGGAAATCAATTGAATAACATGTTTAGCAATACCGGTAAAGGGAAGACCCAATAAGTAGTGTATTGGGTCAAGCGGAAGGGTCATATCCACCAATTTCTGAAGTAATAGCATCACCTCATGCCAAAAGGGTTTTATCAAAGGGCAATGCTAAAAATGTGGAACAGCGAGCCTATGTCAAGCCCACATTGCCCAACACATCGCTGAGCCTGAGGGGTGACCTCAGGGGTCTTATACCAGAGCATGAGAATTTTGATAGAAGTCTCCCTCTGTACTACAGACAAAGCAAAAAAAGGGAAAGGCAAAATGCCAAAAGGAAATCTCAACTGCTCCAACATACCAATGCCTGTAGTCCCTCCAGGAAATGTAATGGCCGTAACTTGGCCTGAACCTTTCAATGGGGATTATTTAAAACAGACAGTCACACCGTCAAAGTTCGGTATCTCGGATTCTGAATAAAAATCAGAGACACCAGAACTTAGTTGTCCTCTGAGTTATATGTAATCATATAAAACAATTTGTGAAAACCACAAAGACACTCTTCCATGAGGACAAGTCAGTGATGAAGGTATACATTTTTATTAACAACTATCCAAAAAATTGAAAATACTACATTTTAAATATAGAAACCCTATTTCCCAATTAACATTAAAAAGACCTAATGTCTGGAGGAGGTATAGGTGGCCACCTATTTCTAAATAAAGCTCATGCAGCACTCATTCTCACATACACACTCACTAGGAGATCTTGATCGCTCAAAAAAATCTGTATAGATTGTGGATGTGCACATCAGGTGATCAAAGGGGTTAATCCATGAAGAGGTAGATGTAGATAGTGTTAATAAGCAGTCCCGATCATGGATGGTATAGTGACAGATAATGGCAATCTTATAGATAATGTGAAGTGCGAGTGTAGTGATATAATTCCTTATTGCTTCCGTGAAGCTAGTTTATGACATTTGCAGCTTCAGTTTAACCATATAACAGAAGTCTGTTCAAAGATAACCAGAAATAAAGATGGACTACACACTTAGAGGACTTGAAAGTGGAGGACCAGATCTTATCCCACGTCTGGGGTTTATAGGTCTATCTAACAGTTGCGTCCATCTACGCATGTATAGGTGGGTGACTTCAGAGAGGGGGGAAGACTCATGGAGGATGCGCTATGTAGCCGACACCAGGTGTAGTTGGTGTGGGCCTAGAGCCAAAGATATTCAAAGGGGGTAGGTTTATCCAGGGTCAGGGATGGGGACAGGGATTGGAAGAAATGCCTAATTTGTAGATAGAAGTAGAACATATGTGTAGGAATGCCAAACTTTTCGTTGAGGGTGTCAAAAGTGTGTAACCTACACGTAACTGGGTGTACTAGGTTACGCAATTGAAACAAGGAGGCCTGCACCCATGGTAATATATGACCTAAGGATAAGCTATCTGCGATAGAAGGGTTGAATAATACGTTCAAGGGGGGGGCACGGCAAGGAAAGGGAAAAGTTTTGGTCACAGGTGCGCCACACAGTTAAAGTGAAGTTCATTGGGGCAGGCATAGACATATTTAATAACCCAGCAAAGGGTTTAATTCTTTCCACTGCTATCTAATATTTAAAAAAATGAATTTACATACAGTCTAGGGTTTCTACCCCATGAGCTACAGCTACAGTGGTGCAAAGTCTACATGAATGTACAGCAATGGGCAAAGTTGGCAATAAGGTAGGCAGACAGACAGATGGAATTGTACTTCTATGGTAAAGTCTAACTCTCCCTTAAAGCTTACCGGAATTTGCTTTGGTGGTCACTGGTCAGAGAGTATTGAAAAATAATGATAGAGTTAAGGTTATGCAACAGGTGCTAACTAGTTTTGTGCACTCTGCTACAGTGGGGTTTTTTCAAGTAGCTGACTGGTTGATGTTCAACTCTGGTTATTACATTTTCATTGGAAACAAGTAGCCAGCATTGTTGACTAGGACCAAAGTCTGGGTGTTCTAAATACCAAGAATGTGGAGTTGGAATCTAGCCGGGTACCAGAATTTGCATCGTGAAATATAGTACTGCTATAAAAGGAGCACACTGACCAATCTACTTTAAATATTCACAAACTTACTTCTTTAAAAAGTAGCTAAAATCTTGCTAGTATGCCAAACTAGTGCCTACTTTGGCATATTAGCAAGATTTTAGCTACTTTTTAAAGACAACCTCTAGATTGCTGTACATCTGCTCAGCTGTGATTTTAGGCATCATGAGAGCCACAAATCTCTGTATGCAAATTTCAACCACCTTTCTTGGATAAGAGACTGGTCTAAACTCCTGCATCTTCCCACTGGCTAGTAAACCTGCCTATTACAGTGATTGTTCACTAGTAAGATAAAGATGGTGGTAGATGTGACCAAGTTCTCAATCTGGTTGCATTTTGTGCACCAGGATTCCTTGGGATTTGGGAATCCGGGCTCAGTAGCACAGTTGAATAGACATATGGCCATACTAGGAAAACATTAGTTACCTTGTTGTGGCTTCAGGTACACTTCTAAATAATATATCTTAGGAAAATAAACCTGCTCAAGACACAGCTTGCATCTCCCTGCAATAGCTGCCATTCTGCCAGTCCTGGTTTCATCATGGTCCATTGTCTGTGACATCACTTGCAGTAAAATTTAACAGATTTGTATTTTTTTCCCCAGAACACAGAAGTCATAGGATGAAGCTTTTTAAACAAGTGCCATTTAGCCTACTACAACTTCTCTTTTCACATCCCTCTAACACACAACCATAGACATTTGTCCATAATCATATAAAATTTATTCTACCATCTTTGTCATTCTTCACTTTCTTTTTTTTTATACGGAAGCAGTATATACCTGTAAAACAACCTAAACACTTTGCCTTATATAAAACTGATTTACATTTGGAAGGCTTATACTTGGCAAGCGCATACATTTTTAAAACATATCCCATCAACCTTTAGCTATACTATTTAATAATTTAAGAACCTCCTGAGGGTAAAAATAGGAAAAAAAACAACTGAATAGCAGAGGTGCAACTAAAAGCCGCAGGGTCCTGGTACAAAATATAAAGGGACCCTCACATCACCTACTAGCCTTCAAGAGCCTTACTCCTTCCTTGGACAACTAATTATTATTATTATTATATGACAAATAGATTTATAGTGTCTGCTTTGTCAGTAGGTCTATTAATCTTACTATAAGCTCAAACATGATAACAAAGTAATAAATTGTGATGTGAAGCAGACAAATGCAGATTTTTGCTGTTATAGTATATTATGTAAGTACACAGTTAGTGAAAGGGGCACCATGGTTTGGACCTAGACTTCATGGGTGAAGTCATGCCCTCTGCATTTTTTTATGGTTATGCCCTAGCTTACGCAATTAAAATGTTTCTAAATAGACCACTGGCTGCTTGACTACAGTAGCATATCATGGAATTTGAAGAACACTATCATCCCTCTTAGCTCGTTACAACCTACCCAACCTTGCCATTCTATCATCTAATCTGCTAGTAATCTTTTCTGATATTTAGCTACCAGACACTCCAGGCTATTTCAAGCTGTAGGGATGGGCTGAACACCCCACTGTTGTGTTCTCAGCAGAACTCCCGAACAGGGAAAATCTTCTAACCCGGATGGCAAACCCTATTGAAGTCTATGGGAGCCAAACTGGAAGAATCAAAAGTACCTATTTTGAAGGCTTATATGCAAGTAATTGGCCATAAAAGGGGTATGGGGGTCTGGGTACTGCCCTGGGGGACATATATCAATACATTTTTTTTTTAAACAATAGTTTTTTCAGGAGCAGTGATTTTAATTATGCTTAAAGTGCAACAATAAAAATGAAAAATTCCTTTAAATATATTGCCTGGGAGGTTCCCTTAATGTGCCTGTAAAGTGGTGCATCTGTAGCATGCATAAAACATGCTACAGCAAAAATGACATTTTGAAAGAAAAAAAAAACTAGTCCATTCCCATTTAAAATGACACAAGGTTACAATTGCCGACAACCGGCTATTGAAAAAAAAAAAAAAAAAAAAACGGCATGGGGTCTCCCCCCCCAGTCTATACTAGGCCCTGATGCCAGAAGTGCCACCGGGTGATGTAGCCGGGTGGCCCTGCCCCTTGCCTATATAAGAACTGTTAAAGTGCAGAGCGGGCAGTGTTTTTATTTTTTTATATTTTTCAGGTCCGGCAAGCACCATGATTGATGATGGATTTACTTCGAGGGACACTATTTTTTTTTTTTTTAATAAAGGACTTGTCAGAAACAGTTTTTTGTGGTTATTACTTTTTGACACTTTTTTGGTGAATGGGTAGGGGTATGATGTACCCGATACCCATTCACATAGGGGACCGGGCTCTGGGGGCCCCCTTGTTAAAGGGGCTTCCAGATTCCAATAAGCCCCCCACCCACAGACCCCAACAACCGCAGCCCAGGGTTATCAGAAAGAGGCCCTTGTCCTCATCAACATGGGGACAAGGTGCTTTGATAGCACTCACCCCCCCATGTTAAGGGCATGTGACCTAGTAAGGTTCAGGAGAGGGGGGCACTCGCTTATCCCTTCCCCTTTCCTGACCTGCATGCTTGGATAAGGGTCTGGTATGGATTTTGTTTCTGTTTTTTTTTTTATTTCGGCGTGGGCCCGATAGGCCTGGTATGGACTGGGGGGACCCTATGCCATTTTTTTCTTTATTTTTTTTACCTGCACTTTTTTTTTATTCAGTTGTCAGTGGGGAAACCCAGTGACAGCTGATGACTCATCGGTTGTTAAGGATGCTTCCCGGTACCGCTCCTTAACAACCAGCATACACTGCGCCCTGATTGAGCAAAGCTTTGCCCAATCAGGGCGCAGAATGCACTGTGCAGCACTCAGTGCATTACAGGGTTTTGTTGTAAATTTGGGTGCAAATTTGGGTGTTAGACGAATGGGCGAACAAGCAAATGTTCGGCCCGAAATCATGCTCGGGCTGAACTGTTCGCCCATCCCTATCAGGCTGTTGATCCTGAAACATAACTATGGTTGGTAGTAGAGACGCTAGAACTTGTGGTAATTTTTATCTGAAAAGAACTGCTTTTAGACAAAGATGCTGATAGCTGATAGGTATCATAAATATTAGCAGATTAGGTAACACAATATCTTAGGAGTGTAGAAGACGTTAAAGAGACAACATCACCACAATATGCCTGACCAGATAAGCACCCATATACCCAAAGGTTAGACTGGATTTAGCATTCACTTCCTCTCGACCCTGCTGTGTTGAATATAGACTTTATATTTTATATTCTAGAGGTGTTGAAGGCTGCATACTCTAGAGAGACAGCCTTTGCAGATAACGCAAGACTTCCCTGGCCACTGCCAGGACCTTGGCTAACGTCAGGGTTAGGGAGGGAGAGCAGTTGGGATTCTCTGGATTACATAGTCTAGTGTTTCTGGGGTGTTCAGAGATACTTGAAAATATAAAGTCTATTTACAAAAAACGTGGGTGTGAGGGAGAGGCGAAATTCAATAATAAACCTAGCCTGATTTATTGTTGTTTAGATGCCTTTACCAGTAAGGATATCTGATTCAGCAAGTGGTGGTGATGGAGGTTCTCTTTAGGTTTAGTGGATGGCTTGGGCTTCCTTTGACATCTTGTAGCCTCCCTGGCAGTAGGATTATGTCAGATTTTTGAATCCCAAAGCGGTACAATGTTTTGCATAGAATTTTGGTGTTTTATACCGTAGGCCGGTAATTCTTAGTAATAACACACTTAAATCTGTCCAAACCGGAGTCTAGTAGACATCTCGGGTGTGATAAAGTTTGAAACACGAAATCATCAAATTATAATATAATAAGTAACTATAAATAATTATAAAAAATAATATTCTAATAATGATAAAATTAATTTCCCCACAAATCACTATCGCTATATTCTGCAAGTGTTCTAATTTACTATCGCTGTTTTCTAGTGGTAAACCACTTTTGACGTAAAGGGACACTTTTTGGTTGCTATGGACAATCTCAAGTTTCCAGGCAAAAAGAACAGTATATATAATATAAAACTACATGCAGGGCATTGGACAAAGCACTGGGGACAAAAGAGATGATGGAGGTGAAATGATTTGATACAGCAATGTAATCTTACAGATTACAGTGTACTGTATGTGTTATGTTTTTTGTACTTTTTGAATTTGCCGCTCCCACAACGCTCGCAGGGAACGGAGCCTGGAACACAGAGCATCGGGCCGATGATCTGGCGGGGGGACATTGCAGGATTCTGGTGACAAGGTAAGTATGCTGTACCAGGATACTGCAATACAATCCCGAGCGTGGCTCAGGGTTACCGCTAATGGTACAGAAATTTAACCCCGAGCCACACTCCGGAATACCGCCAGGACAGTTAATGTAATAGGAAGAATCTGTTTTCATTCTCTACAATGCACCATCAAAACAATCCAGCAGGGGCATTAAAGGTTATGTGTAGGCATTTTTTTTTTTACATTTTTGGATAGGTTGAAAAAGAGTTAGATCCGCTTTTAAATTTCTATTGCTGTTTGTGTCCACATCGGGATGATTCACCTATCTATTTGTCCTGGTAGCCATTGTTATGGAAAAAGAAAATGAGGAGAAATTCAAGAACAAGAGGAGGAAACCTTCCAATGAGGACACCTAATCTGGTGACAGCTGTGTATGAGAGAAATTTCCCTTACATTGGGCAGACTTCCCCACCCCCACACACTTCCTGTTGTATCCCCATGTCAGGAAGTTGAGGGAAATCTCTCAAATGGGACACAGATGGTAAAAAAATAACCTGAGTTTAAACTCTTTCAGGCTCTATCTAAAACAAAGAAAAAAAGTTCAAGCAATACACACACTTTTATGTCCCGTACACACGATCAGACTTTCCGACAGCAAAAGTTCGATGGAGCCTACACACGGTCGGACTTTCCGCCAACAAGCTCACATCCGACATTTGTTGTCGGAAAATCTGATCGTGCGTACGGGGCATAAGACTTCTTTCATGCGTGTGATAAATTTACCACCATGGATCATCTTTCAGTGGGCAGTAAAGCAGCGCCTTACAGGCTTTCAGGAGGCGCTACATTGTGGGACCAAACCACAACTGTGAGATGAGCATTTGGCTCACAGTTGTGGTGTGGTCCCATTGAACTCAATGAGTGAGTTTAACAGGCGGTGCAGCCTGTCAAACTCTGTACTCCTAGTTAAAAATGCAGCGACCATGAAGCAAAGCATCCTGGCCATGGCTTGTGTACGGCCCTGTCTGACTGTATTGTACCAATTCTGGTGGGTGGCAAGGGGGGTGGATGTAAAATCGTGGCTCAACTGTCCGTTTTTACCTCTCCTCTGCCTTCCATCTGAAGGGCCCTAATGCCCTACCAGCTGCATATGTGGATTTAGTAACTCAGATGCAGATTCCTTGCTGCTGGAGCATAATTCAGCCTGCTGCATCCACCCAGTATTGAAACCATTTTGAGTTGAATAGCCTTTGAAAAATGCACATCTACAGCGACCGTCTGAATCTGAACTTCAATTTCTAGCATCACCTTCCTTCAGTCCCACAGGGCTTTGCATGCTTGTTCCACTGTCTGCAAAAAAAAAAAAAAGATGATACATCATTCTCGTTTTAATTCCCTCACCGACACAAAGTGCTTGATCATTAATTGTGGTTCCTTGCAGCTGTAAATCAGCGAAAGCCAAAGGCACATCTCCTCCCCATGTGGTAGAGATTGCAAGATAACTGGTGACAAGTTAATTAATTTGTCAAACTCAAATAGTGTGTTGGAATTATGCCTCTTCATATTATGTAGCAAGAAACTGCCATTGTGCTATAGTAATTAAATGGAGTAGTTCCAACACGGGCTTACTCTCGCTTTCCCTCTGCAGACGCCGTTTGCGATTGGGAATGTGTAAGAGAATACAGACTTCGCTGTATGGTGGTAATTGTGCGGTTTTGTCCTGATAAGTGCAAAACATCATTTTCCGTTGTTTTCAGACGTTGTAAAAACCTTTATGAATGTTAAATACAAGGCTGTTTACTCCTCAATCGCTGTCAAACTAGAGCACCCATACATAATTAGCGGCTGCTCTTTAAAGGACCAGCGAAGAAACAAAAAAAGTTTCTTTGCAGAAAAGGACTGCTAATAACATTCATGAATAGGCAATTAACATTTTCCTCATCTGCACAGAATGAAAGCAGAGCTGCAGCCAAAAAATAACTAGATAAAAATGAATAGCACACTAAAAAACAAAAACAAAACAAAACCAGCTTTTGCTGCAAAATTCACCTGCAATCCAAAGATTCCCCACACAGTATTTTATTTCAGTGCTGCAGTCATATAGCCAGCATCATTTAATCCACTTCTCTTGAACCCAGGTTGTCAAACTGCCCAAGGCCTGTGTATAGATAGCGAAAGGTTAAGCAGCACAGTGATTGGCTCTTCCCTCTGTCACTCTGTTTTTTCCCCCTATCAGCATGCTCTTTGTCAGCACATGCATTTATTAGCTCCTTGTGCTGCTTCTTCATCTCACACTCCAGCCCTTTTCTACAGGGACTGCAAGAGGCAGACACCAGCTCAGATTCAGTTGCTTCCACTAGTTACTATTACAAAATACTTGAATTATTCTACTAATGAGTACAGAGCTGCATTAATGAGTGTCTTTTATATCTGCATAGCTTCCAGCTTTCAAATGCTTACTATTATATGTAACTTTTCTTCTTAAAGTGGAACTGCATATCAAATCGGAAGTGCCGTACATTTTTCCTCCTCCGCCCCTTCTCTGCCATTATTAATGTAAACAGTTTTTTTTTCCAGGGAGCAGGTGCCTATTTTTGGCAGGCAATTCCCCTGCCCCGTTTGCAACCTCCTAAGACACAAAAAAGGTCCCAGGAGGCTGTGGTACCATTGGAAAAACACAGTGCCCCTTGCGCATGCGCAGTGGGAAGCCAACTGTGAGCCAGCAGGAAGTCACAGCCAACCTCCCACATTCAACATGGCAGAGCCAGGTTCCCCAAAACCAGCAAAGAACTGGACAGCACTGAATCCCTGGGCTTGTGAGTATCTTTTATCAAAAGTCAGCAGCTACAGTATTTGTACCCAAACAAAACAGTTGGCAGGATATGTAGGCCTTATGCACACAGGTCGTTTAGGCTTGCAATGTATATTACAGGTGTTTGTCTGTTCTTAAGCACAGCACAGGAGCTGTGTAGAGTGCAGGATTCTGGGATTTACACTTCCGGGTTTGCACAAGTTTAACCACTTAAGGACCGGTAGGTTTTTCCCCCTTAATGACCAGGCCATTTTCTGTGATACGGCACTGCATTGCTTTAACTGACAATTGCGCGGTTGTGCGATACTGTACCCAAACAAAATTTTTTTGATCACCTCTGTTTTTTTTGTTTTTGTGCTTTAAACAAAAAATGGCAAAACAATATTTTTAATTTTTGCTATAATAAATATCCAAAAAAAAATGTAAAAAAACAAATTTCTTCATCAGTTTAGGCCAATATGTATTCTTCTACAAATTTTGGTTAAAAAAATCGCAATGAGTGTATATTGATTGGTTTGCGCAAACGTTATAGTGTCTACAAAATAGGGAATTGATTTATGGCATTTGTATTATTATTTTTATTATTATTATTTATTATTATTTTTTTTACTAGTAATGGTGGCGATCTGCGATTTTTAGCGGGACTGCAACATTGTGGCAGACAGATCGGACACTTTTGATACTTTTTTGGGATCATTGACATTTATACAGCAATAAGTGCTATAAAAATGCACTGATTACTGTGTAAATGTCACTGGCAGGGAAGGGGTTAACACTAGGGGTGATCAAGGTGTTAAATGTGTTCCCTCAGTGTGTGTTTTAACTGTTTGGGATGGAACTGACTGGGGGAGGAGACCGATCGCTGTTTCTAAATACTAGGAACACATGATCTGTCTCTACTCCCCTGACAGAACCGGGATTTATGTGTTTACACACACAGATCCCCGTTCTGGCTCTGTCAAGAGTGATTGCGGGTGCCCGGTGGACGTCACTGCCGCCGGGCATGCGCATTGGCTCCTAAGTGATGCTGGTGCGCCCCCTCTACTGGGAGTAGAGAGAGATCACTGTTCCTGATCACTAGGAACAGACAATCTCTCTCTACTCCCCTAACAGAATGAGTTTCTGTCTGTTTATATTGACAGATCCCTGTTCTGTCTTTCTCAGGAGCGATCCCGGGTGGCCTGCGGACATTGTGGCTGCCAGCCACGCGCATCAGCTCCGGCGTCCAGGTCTTAAAGCAGCCAACGCACAGTGACGGCGATTCTCCCAGGAGAGCCAACCTGCTGCAGTACAACTGCGGCGGCTGGTCTTTAAGTAGTTAAAGTGATTGTAAAGTCTCATTTTTTTTAATATAAAAATAATAAACATGTTATACTTACCTGCCCTGTGCAGTGGATTTGCACAGAGCAGCCCAGCTCCTCCTCTTCTCGGGTGCCTATTTGGTGCTCCTGGCCCAGAGAAGAGGATCTGGACTGTTCTGCGATGGGGGCACCCAAACCGAGTAACAGCTCCCTGTGTCCATTCAGACACGGAGGTGCGGTCAGGCCCCACCCCGCCCCCTCTCTCCTGATTGGCTAGCCGACTTTGATGTCTCAGGCAATCAGGAGGGAGAGTCTCGGACGGTCATGACTCTTGTGGACATCGCTGGACAGAGATGGGGCTCAGATAAGTGTTAGGGGGGCTGGGGGGGGGGGGCCCTGCTGCACAGAGAACGCTTTTTATCTTAATGCATACAAATTAAAAAAAAACTTCTGACTTTACAACCCCTTTAAGCAAGTATAATGTATACCTGTGTACAGCTGCCTCTTATGGCCAGGTAATACACCAGCAATTTATGGTGGAAGCCTCAAATTGCCCATGTTAATGAGGCATTTGACTGAACCCATGGGATAATTTTAAATACATTTTATCCCTCCACTAACAGTGGTAAGTAGCAGCTGACTTGATAAACTGCCAACATATACATTTTTTCTTTTTTTGTCTAAACTGGTTGTACAAATATTGACATACCCAAAGTCTGCATTTACATAGCTACAAGCACACCCCACATGGTAATGTCCTCAGACTCTCTATGGGGACAGAAAACAATGACTTTCTTGAGAACTTCTTGTGGTCCGCCATGACACCTTCTCTTCAGAGAATCTTAATGGTATGAAATATGTTTCCTGGTGCTAACATAGCTGCATACTACCACATGTAAGTATTAGGCTGCCATGTTGGCACCAGAAAAGGAAAATTACAGAAAGTATTTGATACAATTTTCCTTTTTTTATTCTTCTCTAATTTTGGTGTATATAAAATCTTCCATTTTCCTGGCCTCAATATGGCAGGATACATGTGGTAGTATGCTGCCATGGATTGGCACCAGGAAAGGAAAATTACCTTAGGTACTTGATATAATTTTCCATTTGTATTCATTTTATTTTATTTTTTTTTTAATTTTGGGGTATGCAATGTTATTGGGAGCATATTAAAATCATGTGGTAGTTTTTTTTTCAATTTTGAATGCAAAAGTGGAAATACACTCTAACCACTTGCCTACCAGGCACTTACACCCCTTCCTGCCCAAGCCATTTTTTCAGCTTTCAGCGCCGTCACACTTTGAATGACAATTGTGCGGTCGTGCTACACTGTACCCAAATTGTTTATCTTTTTTTCACACAAATAGAGCTTTCTTTTGGTGGTATTTAATCACTGCTGGGTTTTTACAAAAAAAAATTTGAAAAAAAAAATAAAATGTTTTTTACTTTTTTTCTGTCAGTAAATTTTGTAACTAAGTAATTTTTTCGCCTTCACTGATGGGCACTGATGAGGCGGCGCTCTTATGGGCACTGATTAGGTGGCATTGATGAGGAGACCCTAATATTCCGCACTTATGGGCACTGATAGGTGGCACTGATATGTGGCACTGATGAACACTAATAGGCGGCACTGGTGAGCACTAATAGGCGGCACTGGTGGGCACTTATAGGCGGCACTGATAGGCAGCACGGATAGGCGATACTGATGGGCACTGATGGGTGGCACTGATGGGCGACACTGATGGGCATTGATTGACAGCAGTGATGGGCATTAATGGACAGTACTGATATGTGGCACTGATTGCCAGCACTGACTGGCATTGCTAATGGGCACTGATTGGTGGCACTTGTGGACAGTGGTGGGCACTGATTGCTGCCACTGATTGCCCAACAATGCCAGCTACGGTAGGCACTGATTGGTGACACTGTGTTGCACTATTGTAATCAGGGCACTGATGATTAGTGCCCTGATTACATTCCTACATGTCCCCCCTGTGAGGATATGCTGCTGATTGGCTCTCCTCTCCTCACACTCTGTCAGTGTGAGGCGAGGAGAGCCGATTACCGACACTCCCTTGTTTACATGTGAACGGCTGTGATTGGACACAGCCGATTACATGGTTAAAGAGCTGCGGACACGGCTCTTTACAGAGATTGGGATTGCGCCATGTCCTAGCAACACGACACGGCCTCAATCGCCATGCTGTGCACACCCGCGGGCGCGCGAGAGCGGCCATTCTGGGACGCCATCATATAACGTCTTTCCAGAATGAGAGCTGCACCGCCCCGCCGTCTTTTGACGGTGGGTGGGCGGCAAGCAGTTAAACAGCCAACAACATTGCCTTTAGATGACCTGAGCTTTTCAGTTGCTATTAGATGACCTGAGCTTCCTTTGGCAACCATGATGGGCTTGTGATTTGTAGTAACTTTGAGAACACCTTATATTTGCTGCATTCCTCTAATGGGAATATTATTTATAAAAGTTTTGTGAATGCAATATTTTTCTTACCGGTTTTAATGTTTTCAGGTTTAATAGACTAGGTGTGCACATGATGCCTTTTTTTCTGTGTATTGTTACACAGTTTGATGTTTCTCAACCATATGAGACATATTTTCGCTTTATGTGTTTTCCATCAGAACTCATTGACCCTACGCACTGACTATACTGTACAAGTGGAACCCACAAAGAAGCTTTTTAGCGGTGTAATGGTGTGTAACAATACACAGAAAAAAGGCATTAGGTGAACCCCATGTCTATTAAATCAGATAACTTTAAAAACGGTAAGAAAAATTTTGCACTCACAAAACTTTTATAAATAACATTCCCATCATAAATGTTAGAAGAATGCAGAAAACATAAAGTGTCCTCACAGTTACTATAGATAACAAGCCTATCATGGATGCCATAGGATCCTCAGGTCATCTAATAGCAATTAGGAAGCTCTGGTAATCTAAAGGTAATGTTGTTGGCTGTTTAACTGCTTGCCACCCGCCCACCGTCAAATGATGGGGGGGACGGTGCGGTGCGGCTCTCGTTCTGGAAAGACGTCATATGACGGCTTCCCAGAACGGCTGCTCTTGCGTGCCCGCGGGTGTGCGCAGCGCGGCGATTAAGGCTGCGTCGTGTTGCTAGGACACGGCGCAACCCCGATCCTCAGGTCATCTAATAGCAATTAGGAAGCTCTGGTAATCTAAAGGGAATGGGGTTGATTTACTAAATGCAAATAAACTGTGCACTGTAAGTGCACTTGCTTCAAAGTTTAGTAAATGAGGTAAAGCATCACTTTGCAAAGAATACTCAATCACATGCAAGGAAAATATAAAACAGCATTTTTGCTTGTAAATGATTGGATGATAGAGACCAGCAAAGCTTCCCCTCATTTCAGAGCCTCCCCTCAGCTCTAGAACAAATGCACTTGAAGTACACTTGCAGTGCACAGCATATTTGCCTTTAGTAAGTCAACCTCAATGTTATTGGCCATTTAAAGTGTATTTCCACTTTTGCAGTCAAATTTGAAAAAAAACCCTACCATATGATTATAATGTGTTCCCAATCATACCGCATAACCCATAATAAAAAAAAATGGAAAATTGTATCAAATACCTGTGGTCATTTTCCTTTCCTGGTGCCAACCCATGGCAGCATACTACCACATGTATGCTGCCATATTGGGGCCAGGAAATGGAAAATTGTGTCAAATACATGCCATAACTTTCCTTTTCTGGTGCCAACATGGCAGCCTAGGCCATCTTTATATAGAGCAACAATTCTTTTTTTCAGATCCTCAGAGAGTTCTTTGCCATGAGGTGCCATGTTGAACTTCCAGTGACCAGTATGACAGAGTGAGAGCGATAACACCAAATTTAACACGCCTGCTCCCCATTCACAACTGAGACCTTGTAACACTAACGAGTCACATGACACCGGGGAGGGAAAATGGCTAATTAGGAAATTTTTTCGGTTTAGACATTAATGGCCATGTGTTGAGTTATTTTGCGGAGACAGCAAATTTACACTGTTATACAGAAGGTGTCATGGCAGACTGCGAGAAGTTCTCAAGAAAACCATTGTGATCTGTCTCCAAATAAAGTTAGAGGACTAGAGAAATAGGGTTCTCCTTAACATACAATGCTTCTAAATGTTTAGTGAATGAAAGACCCTTCTCACAGTGGCATACTCACCAGCCAGAAGTCCAGGAGGCAAGACTTTTCTGGGAGCTTGCACCTACCATTTATCACCTTCCCTCAGCCCACACCACTGGGCAAAGACCCTCAGTGATTGACTGGGACAGGTAAACATTCATTACGTATATATTGTCATTGCTTACACTTATGCCCCGTACACACGGTCGGACATTGATCGGCCATTCCGACAACAAAATCCTAGGATTTTTTCCGACGGATGTTGGCTCAAACTTGTCTTGCATACACACGGTCACACAAAGTTGCCGGAAAATCCGATCGTTCTGAACGCGGTGACGTAAAACACGTACGTCGGGACTATAAACGGGGCAATAGCCAATAGCTTTCATCTCGGATTTTGTTGTCGGAAAATTTTATATCCTGCTCTCAAACTTTGTGTGTCGGAAAATCCGATGGAAAATGTGTGATGGAGCCCACACACGGTCGGAATTTCTGACAACAAGGTTCTATCACACATTTTCCGTCGGAAAATCCAACCGTGTGTACGGGGCATAACTATTGGGATAACTTAACACCTGCAGGAAGAAATAAGCAATGTCCTGAGCTTTATAGAGAGCTACTGAGCACGAAAGTATATACAAAGCTCACATTGGCTACAGCTTAGTTGCAGAAACGCACAAAAACTGGAGACTCTCCATATATGTAGGGTTTACCCATTTTCTCATGCCAGGCCAGAATCATATAGCCTTAAAGTATTACTAAACCCAGGACCCTGCATTCATTATATATGGCCTCCCACAGTACACAGAACATGGAAATGCAATTATTTTAGTAAATATAAACTGCTAAATACCTTTTCTCATCAGCAGTTAGGGCAGTCTTGTGACTTCAATCAGTATCTGGTTAAAGCTTGTAGGAGGAGTTTTAACTCTCCCCTGATTGTCCTATGAGGCTGCAGTGCCTCTGATCCTCTGTCTGGACAGTGCTGATTAGCCCTGTGCTGATCACACGCACTCACCCAAGAAAAAAGCAAACTCTCTAGCTATACACACCAAACTGAGCATGTGCAGCTTGCCCCCAAGGCTCTGTACTTTCAGCACATAGATTGAGGACTGTGGAAGAAGGGGAGGATCAGAGAAGACAGGATCGAACAGCCTTTTTACCCAATATGGGTGATTAACACCTTAGGTTCCACAGTGAGTAAAACAAGCATGCTTTACTGCATATACAGACTGATTTTACTGTTGTGGCTTTAGTAACACTTTAAATAATAATTCTATTCTTTGGCAGTAATTGCTGTGTGCAAATAATCTGTACATTTTAAATATAGTGTTACTAAAACACTGTGGGGGTTATTTACTAAAGGAAAATCCACTTTGCACTGCAAGTGCACTTGAAAGTGCACTGAAAGTGCACTTGGAAGTAAAGTCGCTGTAGATCTGAGGGGGACATGCAAGGAAAATAAAAAACAGCATTTTAGTTTGCACATGATTGGATGATAAAATCAGCAGAGCTTCCCCTCATTTCAGATCTACCCCTTAGATTTAGAGCAACTGCACTTCCAAGTGCACTTTCAGTGCAAAGTGGATTTGCTTTTTGTAAATAACCCCCTGTAAGTTGGTATAGTGGTGTTCTGTGTGAGTTTCGGCATCGCAGAAGAAAATAAGCAAATGTTATGGCTTGAAAATAATATGACTCAAGTCCACCTTCATGGGAGGCCTCCCCCTTTAGTGACACTAGGATTCCTAGTTTGAGAAATTCACAAAATGACCTCATTAAAATTGTGAGATTAACCGGTTGAGTGCTGACTCCTCTTCTAATGGTTGTGATGGTGTGGTCATTAACTGTGCACTCCCAACAAAGGAAACTAAAGGGTGCGGTGCTGGATGGATTTGTTACAAAGTTATAATAAAAGTTATACTGTCTGCATCCATTTTAGGTAGATTTACTTATCACCAATATCATTGGGAATGAAAGTAAGGGGAAAATCCAAAGGTATAAGTTGTCACCAGAACAGGAATAGAGGGAAAACCTTCCAATTCAGGCACGTATTCCTGAAACAACCCTCTAAAGGCCCATACACACGATCTGACTTTTTGAAAACAAACATGCAAATTACCTGTTTTAAGGCAACATCCGATCGTGTGTACGCTCCATCCAACTTTTTCGGTTTTCATCTGACAAAAGTTGGCTGTGCGAACAGACAAATTGGCGGCAACAAAAGTCCTACGTCAGAAAGTCCGATCGTGTGTGCACAAAACCATCGGACTTTAGTACAAAGTACAAACACGCATGCTCAGAACCAATGCAAAAGATTAGACAACAACACAGAAGTTGACCAAAGGGTGGCGCCGGAGAATTGAACGTCCTCTTTTGAAGTGTCGTCAGTACGTTGAAACATCACTACGTTCGTGTTTGCTGCGGCCAATGACCTTTGGACAGAAATGTTTACAGCCAATGCCCTTTGGACAGAAATCCACGGAAAAGTTTGTTTAAAGTCCGATCGTGTGTACGAGGCTTAACAAGGGATTTCCCCCTCACATTGGAATGATATCCTTTCATTTCATGTTACAGGACAAGAAGTGAAGTGAAGGGAAAACCAAAAAAAAAAAAACCCACACAATTGAAGGCAACTTCCCTTTTCCAAATATTCTTGAAAATGGAATGGAATTTCAATAACAGCTGCAGGCTCACACTCTTTGCTTTGATTAAATGTAATGGACAAAAACATTGCTGCCAATTGACCCCAGGTGCACTTCAATCAATAATTTGGCTTGGCTTCCATAATTTGGCTTGGCTTCCATTTTGTATTCAAGATTTTCACGTGCTGTTTTTTGCCATTTTTACAAACACAAAAAGGAAGCGGCTTATACATAAAACGCATTGTTATTTATTGAGGTCGAAGAAAAAAAAATCCAAACTGTATAAATAAAAGTTATTTTCAGACACTGGATGTGCTTATTGATTTTCAAAGATTTCTGTACACAGTGGTGAGTCCTTACATTCCAGGATCATGTCGAGAGAAGCAGTTTATTTGTAGTAATGACTGGAAAGTTAGTGTGCTGCTCTTGGGGTATTGTGCCGTAAACAACCAAGTGACGCCGGATTTAATGAGATGCCACAGGCACAGATTACCTTGTAATCTTCAGCGACAGCAGTTATAAAGCCCAGCTTCATCTTTTTGGCGAGCTGTGGACTGCAGGGGACAAAGCCAACGCGTTTTGTTAATGAGCTCCTCCCGCTGTATGCATTAGTGTTAGGTTGCGAAGCCTTAGAAAGCATGGAAAGAAACAAAGGTAAAAGAAAACACATTCATATTTCAAAGATGATCCAAAGTTAAGTGTTTGGGCTGGCTAGAGATCTTCAGATGTGGGGGTGCCATATAGTAGGTGATGGTGGCACAGCTGGCAGGTATTGCCAACAATTAGCTTACATTACAAATATGCAACAGCCACATACATGAGCATAAGAAAAAAAAAAAATCAACATCTGAATAAGGAATGTCAAAATCTTGTATAGTCCATAATCAGTTTTTATGTCCCTTCCTATCACAATACCAGTTTAAAATTGAAATCCAGCTGGCAGTGACAGCCTTACTGGCCCCCTGTCAGCTCTTGAAAATGCCAGAAGTTCTGTTGTATTTGAAGTACACTATATTGCCAAAAGTATTGGGATGCCTGCCTTTTCACGCACATGAACTTAATAGCATCCCAGTCTAAAGCCTTGTACACACGATCGGATTTTCCAAGGGGAAATGTGTGATGACAGGCTGTTGGCGGAAAATCTGACACTGTGTATGCTCCATCAGACAATTGTTGTTGGATTTTCCGCCAAAAAATGTTGGCTAGCAGGTTTTCAAATTTTCCACTAACAAATGTCTGTTGTTGGATATTCCGAGCGTGTGTACACAAGTCCGTCGGACAAAAGTTCAAAGTACAAACACGCATGCTCGGAAGCAAGGACGAGCCGGAAGCAGTCGGTCTTGTAAACTAGCGTTTGTAATGGAGAATTAACATTCGTGATGTGGCAAATTATGAAATCTCCAAATGCAGCGCACAATCCTCGCCTTTTTTAATGGGATAATAATGAAGCTAATTTGCTGGTGATACTGATGGAGTTATTGCAAACACATTTTTAAAGGCTTTTTTTTCTAGTGATATCAAGAATAATATTATTATGCTTTTTTTTTTAATTATTTGGGAAAGTTACCACAAAACCATTATCCCGTAGTTTTTAAGATCAAAGATATAACTATGTTGGTGTCCCTTGTTAATTTTACATTGTATTTTTTAAAATGTAACTGCCTACTCCCAAACTGTCATTTGAAGTAAAACACATAGCCAATAATTATTCTACACAATTTTTTTATTGTGCATTTCAAAAAGGAAACAAATAAAATTAGATATGCTATCTGCCAATAGAACTTAACCAAAAAGTGCATTCTATGCATCCAAAAATATAGAAAATATACCAAATCAAATCATTATTCAACCAAAAAAATAATGTCAAAGCAATAACTCCAAGGCCAATAATAAATAACGCATTATCTCCTCCGATTCTGCAACATGTCTGGTTGACGAATGGCCATTCAGAAACTAACTGAAAAGCGCAAAATGAAAAGTGTGAAATGAAAAGTGTGAAATGAAAAGCGCAAAATGAAAAGTGCGAATCAACACTCACCAAACTTCAACTAACACGAAATTAGCAGTAGGGGCCCAAAGGGTGGTGCTAAAGAGATGAAAAACCATGTAGTACATCTAGTACGTCACTACGTTCGTAATTGTTGGCCAACAATTGTGTGGCCGTGTGTATTCAAGACAAATTTTGGCCAATGCCCTTCTGACAAAATTCTACGGTTTTGTTGGCCAACAATCGGATTGTGTGTATGAGGCTTTAGTCTGTAGGGTTCAATATTGAGTTGGCCCACCCTTTACAGCTATAAAAGTTTCAACTCTTCTGGGAAGGCTGTCCACAAGGTTTAGGAGTGTGTATATGGGAATGTTTGACCATTCTTCTAGAAGCGCATTTATGAGGTTATGCAGTGATGTCGGACCAGAAGTCCTGGCTCACAGTCTCCAGTTTAATTCATCCCAAAGGTGTTCTATCGGGTTGAGGTCAGGACTCTGTGAAGGCCAGTCAAGTTCCTCCTATAATGAATATGTGTAATAGATGCGCTTAGAACAAAGGATTGAGGTATGCAGCCCCCCTAAAGGAGCTTCCCTAAGGATCCTCCACAGAATACTTATAATTTATAATGGGGTATGGTGCTTCCTGTAGGATTATATGGGATGGTATAGTGGGAGGTGGGGGGGGGGGTTTGTGATCCCTTAGTATCCTAATGTGAACTATCTAAATACAGTTTATACCCCAGGGTAGTCTCTGCTCTCCATAATGGTGGTTAGAATATATTCATAGTGGCTCCCAGACCCAAAGAACTATCAAAGTCTATACTCACATCTGTGATCTTTATAACCCCTTAGATCATCCATATGGAACTGAACAAATAAGTAATTACAGGCATTAGGAATATGGATCGTCCTAGCACACTCACGAGTGTGATGATGTCTATTTGTTGTAATGGTTGTAACCCTCCTCTGCTGCCACTTCCAATAATGTCTCCTGCAAACAATGACCACATAAGCATCCAGCATGCATGAGTAGAGAGCTCCCAACTCATGCATGCTGGCTGCGTATGTGGTCATTGTTTGCAGGAGACATTATTGGAAGTGGCAGCAGAGGAGGGTTACAACCACTACAACAAATAGACATCATCACACTCGTGAGTGTGCTAGGACGATTCATATTCCTAATGCCTGTGATTACTTATCTGTTCAGTTCCATATGGATGATCTAAGGGGTTATAAAGATCACAGATGTGAGTATAGACTTTGATAGTTCTTTGGGTCTGGGAGCCACTATGAATATATTCTAACCACCATTATGGAGAGCAGAGACTACCCTGGACGCCTTATATGATTGTGGCGGTGAGGAGATCGTGGTGGAGATATCTTATGCTGTTTGCCCCTTTTGGGGTTGTTGGATTCGGTGAGTGGGGACCCTTGAGGGGGAGCACAAAAGTCACTAAGATCATCTGAGAGCACCCCAGTCACGGTTTTTTCTTTGAAGAAAATTTGAACACTGGTTTCTGAAGAGATTCATTATCCTATGGACTATGATCACTAATTATAAATTAAGTTGTATATATTTTCACTAATCAGGCAGAGGTGCACTTTTATGTTTTGTCTAAAGCCAATGATTCTTCATCCTATGGACTATGATCACTTATTATAATTAATTTGCATATATTTGCACTAATTAGGCAGAGATGCACTTATATGTTTCTGTCTAATGCTAAGCCACTATAATCTATGGTGGTTTTTCTTTGAAGTTTTATCACAACTTTAGGTGTTTAGTTTACACCCCTACATTTATTGTGCTCACATTTATGATTTTTTATGGTTTTGTATAACTTATATCACTTAAGATCGCTCTTATTTGCATAATACATTTTTGGTGGTAGCGTGAACCACCACTAGGGGTTATGGTGGGGGTATAAACTGTATTTAGATAGTTCACATTAGGATACTAAGGGATCACAACCCCCCCCCCCACCTCCCACTATACCATCCCATATAATCCTACAGGAAGCACCATACCCCATTATAAATTTTAAGCAGTCAAGTTCCTCCACCCCAAACTCACTCATCCATGTCTTTATGGACCTTGCTTTGTGCACTGGTGCGCAGTCACGTTGGAACAGGAAGGGCCATCCCAAACTGTTCCCACGGAGTTGGGAGCATGAAATTGTCTAAAATGTCTTGGTATGCCAACACCTTAGGAGTTCCCTTCACTGGAACTAAGGGGCCAAGCCCAACCCCTGAAAGACAACCCCACACCATAATCCCCCCTTCACCAAATTATTTGGAGGGGTGGCCCAAATCTTTTGTCAATATAGCGTGGATGAGCAAGTTTGGGGTGGAGGAACTTGACTGGCCTGCACAGAGTCCTGACCTCAACATGATAGAACACCTTTGGAAAGAATAAGAGCTGAGATTGCGAGCCAGGCCTCCTTGTCCAACATCAATGCTCATAGACACACTCCTAAAACTTGTGTACAGCCTTCCCAGAAGAGTTAAAGCTTTTATAGCTGTAAAGGGTGGGCCAACTCATTATTGAACCCTACGGACTAAGATTGGGATGCCATCGAAGTTTATGTGCGTGTAAAGGCAGGTGTCCCAATACTTTAGGCAATATAGTGTATATCCAGGCCTATCTGTAGGTTGCATTGCTCCTTTAAATGGAACTCCAAGAAATCAGCTAAACACACAATTAAAATATATACATGGATTTGAAATTCTGCTAACTAGCATTGTGATTAAGATACCGAGGTTCATAGGGCCTCTCTGTAGAGAAATAAGTGCATATAGAACTTGGTCCTATTCAAATCTATTCTGCCCTTGCTGAACAGCATGGTTGGACAGCTCACCCCCTATCCCCATTACTGACGAAACATGCTGCTAGCAAGGAGACAAATAGTTAATGAGGGCTATTGGACTGTGTTTGTCTCTGGCAAAAAGGGGTCAATGGAAATGAGTCAGTTAGCACACTAGTGGGCCAGGTCATCTGTATTCACAAAATAAACCAAAGATTAGTCAGCGAAGTGTATGTTTTCTGTATCAGCAGATATTTCATACAGCCCCACCAGCGCTGACTGTTCATTAGTAAATTCAATAGTAAACAATCAATCACTGCTGGGGGGCTATGTGACAGATCTGCTGATGCAATAGGTGTGTCTATTAAACAACGAGACTGTGATCGCACCTTGTAAATAAAGCAGTCAGAACCGGTTATAACTGCATGCGTGGTGACCTTGAACATGTTTGAACCTGCATGACAAGCAGCAACACTCTATGACGTTCAGGTGATTGTGAGTCACCATTTAGTTTGGTTGTGTTTTCTCTAGTGTGCCGAAAAAATGCTATGTTTAAAAGTTGAACAATGTGTCAATTTGAAATTTTTAGTAAAATTGCACAAAACACCAACAGAATGTTTTCAAATGCTTATTACAGCTTATGGGAATAACAGTCTGTCTAGTGCGCCTGTGTTTAAGTGGCACAAAAGATTCAGCGAGGGATGTGAGAATGAATTCCCAAAAGTTAAATCAGTGCTTAAAGGGGCACGTTTTGAGTCAGTTGATGCTATAAAGAAGAAAACAGTACATATAAATAAAGGTGAGTTATTTAATCAGTCTTGTTCTTTAATAGACACACCTTGTATGTTTGCACAACCCCACTAGCACTGACTGTCTATTAATAAATGCAATTATAAACAATCAGTGTTATAGATATACAGCTGCTACTAAACATATCACTGCATCGGCAGCTACATCACACGGTCCTGACTGATAGTTTCTATTGAATTTGTGAATGAACAGTACGCACGGTGAGGCTTTTCACAGTGGGATCTTAAAAATGATTACAGTGCCTTCTGTAGCTCCCCATGGGAATGCCAATAAACTGGGCTACAGCCTGGGGTGGAACTACAACACAAATAAAGTGAAAAATGTACTTTTAATTAAACTTGTGCACAACGGGAAATTTTGTTTAGTTTCGGTTCCTTGTCATTGGTAAAATACATCATTTTGTTCTGTTATAGTCGTTATGTTACGTTAATTCGTTTTTGGATAATTCGTTATCATTCGTAGAGTGTCGATATTTGTTATACTGAATCTCGAATCATGTTGAATTCACTTGTTATATCTGCTATAATTTCTTTCGTATTCGTTGAAATTCGATATTTATGTATGTATATATATTTGTGATAATGATTCGTAGTTTGGAAAGTCGTTTGTTTAATGACTGTATTAACACACACAATGTTAATATCTCTTCTCCTCTGCTCAAATACAATACAACACCCTTCTCACTCACTCTAAGTTCTCAGGAATGCACTTTGCCAGTAATCCAACCTCCAGCACAAAATTAATCAGCTGATTGGACTGTAAGATTTACTTTGAGTTGAACTTTTGTTTCATTAGATCTTTACCGAATCGTGTCGAATTCATTTGTTATATTCGCTATAATTTCTTTCACATTAGTTGTTATTTTATTCGGACATTCGGATGCATTCAAATGTCCGAAACATGCAAAATTCGGCCAAATTTCAATTTGTTACAAAACGAATTGCACATGTCTACTTTTAATGCATAAGAGGGATAAGGAATAGAATGGGACCCACTGCTACATGCAAAGTCCCCTGGAATATTTAAAAAGATTTAAACAATTTGGTGATACTTCTACTTTAAGCAATGCAGCCTAGTCCAGGATGCAGACCAGCCTGTGTCTGGACAATAAAGGAACAACACACAGATGAAATCCTCTTTCTTTACTCCTCTATTGTAAGCATCTTCATATCTACAATCTTCTTGAATATTTCCTATACAGGAAGTCTGACAGTCTCTCATTTTAAAAACTGGGCATGAATGGGAGGGATGCTTAAAGTAAACTTGGTGGTTTGCCCATGCAGAGCAAAGCAACAGGATCACTTAACATCCCTGATGGTATGATTATGTCAGATTTTTGATGCTCAAAGGGGTACATTGTTTTGCATAGAAATTTGGCGATTTATATTGTAGGCCTGTAATTCTTAGGAATAACACACTTAAATCTGTCCAAACCAGAGTCTAGTAGACATCCCGGGTATGATAACGTTTGAAACACTAAATCATAAATGATAATATAATAAATAACTATAGATAATTATAACAAATAATAATATAATAATAATAACATTTATTCAATAACGTAATCAAATCAAAAACACTGAAATCTGCTTAGTCGCAGAATTGTCGCTGTCATTACTTTCAGTGTTTGATGACGAATTTCCCCACAAATCACTATCGCTCAATTCTGCAAGTGATTCTAATTTACTATCGCTGTTTTCTAGCTGGTCTAAAACCACTTTTGACGTAAAGGGACACTTTTTGGTTGCTATGGACATTTTCAAGTTTACAGGCAGAAAGAACAGTATATATAATATAAAACTGCATGCAGGTCACTGGACAAACCACCGGCGACAAAAGGGATGTGAAATAATATGTGTTTTTCACTTTTTGAATTTGGAGCCAAAACGGAGTCTGACACTATGATAGATCGAGTGGAGGACACAGCTCACATACACAACGGGGAGACATAGCAGGATCCTGGGGACAAGGTAAGTAACTTTGCCTGGATCCTGCAATGCAATCCCGAGTGTTGCTTGGGGTTACTGCTTTTGGTACTGAAAATTCACCCGAACCACACTCGGGAATACCGCCAGGGAGGTTAAGGCCTGATTCACACCTATGCATTTTTTTGTGCATTTTATGTTTTGCAGAGACACACTACAGTCCATTTAACATGGTTTCTTATGGATGTAGTTCACATCTGTGCATTTTATGGAAAGGGCCAGGGTTTTTTTTCTAGTTTTTGGTTCCATAGACTTCAATGGTTTAAAGATGTGTATTGAAAAACCCGATTGCACCTGCAATATGCAAACTGCAACCTGCACAAGTGTAAGGCTCGATTCACACCTATGCATGTTGCTTTTGAGCGTTTTTGGAGTTTTTTTGTCATGCTTGCCATGTTTTTGAGCAGCGTTTTTGTAGCATTTTTACAGCATTTTTGCTGCGTTTTTGCTGCGTTTTGCGGTTTTTTTTTTTTACAGTTTTTAAAAAAAATAAAAAACGGCAAAAACGCATCAAAAACGCATCAAAAACGCTGTAAAATTGCTGCAAAAACGGTGCACATGCGTTTTTGATGCTGGTCCATTGAATTGTATTACATGCAAAACGCTGCATTTTGCATGAAAAAAAGTCCCTAACCCTTTCCAAAAATGCAGAGGTACAAAAAGGCATTGATGTGAACATGTTCCATAGGAACCCATGTTAAAAAATTCCCATGCATTTCCGCAAAATGCAAAATGCATCAAAAAACGCGCTAGTGTGAATGGAGCCTTAATCAGGCCTAAGGCTGGATTCACACCTATGCAGTTATAGTGCTTTTTGCATTTTGCATATTTGCACTAGAGTCCATTTAATATGGTTTCCTATGGAACACGATCTGTAGTGCAAATCTGCAAAATGCAAAAAGCAAAAAGCAAAAAAAATGCATAGGTGTGAATCGAGCCTTAGGCTCGATTCACACCTATGCATGTTGCTTTTGGGCATTTTTGGAGGTTTTTTTTTCATGCTTGCCACATTTTTGAGCAGCGTTTTTGCGGCGTTTTTGCAGCGTTTTTGCCACGATTTGCGTTTTGCGTTTTTTTTTTTTTTTACAGTTTTTTTTTTACAGTCTAAAAAAATTTTTTAAAAAAATTAAAAAAAAAAAAAAAAAAAGGCAAAAACGCATCAAAAACGCATCAAAAACGCATCAAAAACGCTGCAAAAACGGTGCACTTGCGTTTTTGATGCTTGTCCATTGAAATCCATTACATGCAAAACGCTGCTTTTTGCATGAAAAAAAGTCCCCGACCCTTTCCAAAAATGCAGAGAAACAAAAAGGCATTGATGTGAACATGTTCCATAGGAACCCATGTTAAAAAATTCCCGTGCATTTCTGCAAAATGCAAAATGCATCAAAAAACGCGCTAGTGTGAATGGAGCCTTAGGCTGGATTCACACCCATGCATGTTGCTTTTGGGCGTTTTTGGAGGTTTTTTTTTTCATGCTTGCCACGTTTTTGAGCAGCGTTTTTGCGGCGTTTTTGCCGCGATTTGCGTTTTGCGTTTTTTTTTTTTTTTTACAGTTTTTTTTACAGTCTAAAAAAAAAAAATTTAAAAAAAATTAAAAAAAAAAAAAAACCCGTCAAAAACGCATCAAAAACGCACCAAAACGCACCAAAAATGCTGCAAAAACGGTGCAAAAACGGTGCACTTGCGTTTTTGATGCTTGTCCATTGAATTCTATTACATGCAAAACGCTGCATTTTGCATGAAAAAAAGTCCCTGACCCTTTCCAAAAATGCAGAGAAACAAAAAGGCATTGATGTGAACATGTTCCATAGGAACCCATGTTAAAAAATTCCCGTGCATTTCTGCAAAATGCAAAATGCATCAAAAAACGCGCTAGTGTGAATGGAGCCTTAAAGTGTACTTCTGCATGTGCTGATACTTACACTCCCCCTGTCTACTAGTCTGTCATGGAATTGAGGAACAAAGTTTAACCTGGAGCTTGCACAAGGCTGAGGATTCTGGGGGAGATTTACTAAAACTGTTGCACACAAAATCTGGTGCAGCTGTGCACAGTAACCAATCATCTTCCAGGTTTTATTGTCAAAGCCCAATTGAACAAGCTGAAGTTAGAAGGTGTTTGATTACTATGCACAGCTGCACTAGATTATGTGTGCACCAGTTTTAGTATATCTCTCCCTCTTTTCCTTCCCCCATGTGACCAATTGCCATGTACCATAGCTGTCAAATGGTGAGTGACATGTTCCCCTTACCTGCAGGTACTGGGTATTTTACTTCCATGAGACATCATGGGGAGGTAAGTATACATAGCTGTGGGGGTTAGCATGGATAAAGCACAGTACACATGTATTCCAAGCGAATCTGTATGCGGTGCACTAGGTTACATATCCCAGACTGTTGCACTCAGTACACTGTACTGTATCTTAAAACATCACACTTCCCCACCTCCTACCCTGTACTCTCCACACTGCTACACCAGACCAAAAGGATTTGCCCCCTTAATGACCAGGCCTTTTTTTTCGATACAGCACTGCGTCACTTTAACTGACAACTGCGCGGTCGTGCGACGTCGCACCTAAACAAAATTGACGTCCTTTTTTTCCCCACAAATAGAGCTTTCTTTTGGTGGTATTTGATCACCCCTGTGTTTTTTTTTATTTTTTTGCGCTATAAGTAACAAAAGAGCGTCATTTTTGAAAAAAAAAACTATATTTTTTACTTTTTGCTGTAATAAATATTCCCCCCCCCCAAAAAAAATATATAAAAATTTCTTAATCAGTTTAGGCCGATATGTATTCTTCTACATATTTTTGGTAAAAAAAAATTGCAATAAGCGTATACTGATTGGTTTGTACAAAAGTTATAGCGTCTACAAAATAGGGGATATATTTATGGCATTTTTATTACTAATTTTTGTTTTTACTAGTAATGGCGATGATCAGTGCTTTTTAGTGGGACTGCGACGTTGCAGCAAACAGATTGGACACATTTGACACTTTTTTGGGACCAGTGACATTTATACAGCGATCAGAGATAAAAATAGCCACTGATTACTGTATAAATGTCACTGGCAGGGATGGCGTTAACAGTAGGGGGCGATCAAGGGGTTAAGTGTTCCCTAGGCAGGTGTTTCTAACTATGGGGGCAGTGTAGTGACTGGAGGAGGAGAGAGACAACCTAATCAGAACAAGCTGAGTCGGTACACAAGAGATCAGTTCACGAGAGGTCAGGTTAAGGCAGGTTACATGAAGGGGGCTCAGAAACAAATGTTGCTCAAGCAACCAGAACTGGTCAGAGAGGGATTTATATAGAGAAGCACATGAGGGGCAGGACAGGAAGTAGCAGGAAGGAATCATATATTAAGCAACAGGTGAGGCCGGCGACACCCATAGCTGCAGAGTGCAAGCTAGTGGAACAACAGGTGCCAGCCGGCCTACAGCAGTAAAGGTGAGACACAGATCAACTCCGCAGCTGATCTGTGACAATATGAATTAGATTAAATATTTCCATAATGTGTTCATAGAATTCCTTCACACACTCTTAAGCCTCATACACACGATTGGATTGTTGGCCAACAGAGCGTCAGACCTTTGTCCGAAGGGCGGGTGCCAGGAACTTGTCTTGCATACTAACGGTACACAAATGTTTGCCAACAAACACGATCGTAGTGACATACTAGATGTACTATGAGACGATAAAGAGGAAGTTCAGTTGTCATACACCACCCTTTGGGCTCCTTCTGCTAATTGCGTGTTATTAGAAGTTTGGTGAGTGTTGATTCGCACTTTTCAGTTCATGCTTTCCAGTTAGTTTCTGAACGGCTGTTTGTCAACCAGCCATGTTGCAGAATCGGAAGAGAGAACATGCTATTATTGGGCTTGGAGTTATTGCTTTGACCCAAGTCCAGTCCAGGAACAGGAGGAGTTCTTGGACCAAAAATGGGTTGCTTAATCGTGATCAATTATGTTATATGCCTTTGCTGCGGGAGCTTCAGGAGAATAATCCGGATGATTTTCTGAATTATCCCTGGAGGACAGACCCCTGCTTTCACCAACTCTTGGCATTGGTGACCCCCTATATTAGGAAGCAGGACACATGCATGAGGTTTGCCATTACTCCCGAGTGTAGTGATTTAGTATATAATGAATATTATATTGGGTTATTATAGATGATTAATAAGTAAGTATTATTATAATGATGATGATGTAAGTACTCTTCCGCAGCAACCCAATTCTTCCAGAGAGATACACTTTATTGACTTCCAACACAGAACAAAGTCCAAAGTCCACAGATGACAAAGAAATCCGACAGAGTAGATATAATTCAGAACCCCATGTTTTAGGTCTGAGTGTTCCCAGCCATACACAGACAAGCCTAACCTCCAAAAACACTAAATGCCAGCTTGAATGTCCTCCATCAAATACTAGTCCACCAGGAGGGAGTTTCTGCTAGGTCAACCCAAAATACTCTTTGATCTTATTGTTACCCCGTCAAGTCTAATTACCATCAATAAATACTTCTACTATGGTCCTTTAAACAATGTACCCTTTGAAATGTTCAATTAGGTTTCCAGACCATACCTCACCTCACACACCTAGGTAGACTTGCATGAGATCAACACATCAAAGAGTCTTCAGCTGTCCCCTTGATATGTTAAAATTCAGTTGGACAAATCAACCATTCGGTCAACATTGACTGCATGTGTACATACACACAACAATGTCCCACATAAATCGGTGAACATATTACAACACCGAGCAAAGGCTCATAGCCACCTTGTGGTACTTGGCGACGGGGAGAAGTCTGCAGGACCTCAAGTTTACCACTGGGATCTCCCCCCCAGGCTCTGGGACTCATTATTCCAGACACCTGCTCAGCCATTATTCAAGTCCTGCAGAAGGACTATAGTCGGGTAAGTTTTTGCCTTTGAGATCACATTCTATGTATTAATGTTTGCTAATGTTTTGTATCAATTTGTTGATTCCATAATTATCAGTATTGGACTATGCCATGGATGTCCTCCTTGCCCTCATGCATGCTATAAGCTTTTCCTGCTCCTTTTTTGGCCTACATGCATATTTTCCTTCACTAACCTCTCCAGCATGCTATCCTGGGCCCATACACACCTAGCCTAGTAACTTAACAATGTTTTTTGTCAGCTACATTTTTGGGCTTACCCTAAACAACCCCTAAAATGTGTCCAAATGTTCTTGTTGTCTTCTAATTCAGGCAGAGTGCAAGAGGACATTTTTTTTGTCACAAAGTCATTTTGAACCCTCCCTCCCAAGTCAACAGATACAAATACTCTATCTGCTGACTTTTTAAAACCCATAGTGCAAGGGTCTGCCTGATTACCTTCAAATTGTAACGTAGAAAGTTTATGTCTCCTATTATATTGATAGTTTATTTCAGAATGTCCAAATGTGCTACAATTTGGACAGTGTGTATCCCTTTTTTTTAGATTATGACACTTCTTACCTTTGAACTGGGCTGCCAATAGTGTAAGCAAGGAGGGGCTGGCCAAAGTATCACACATTATTTTTGCAAACAGGAAGTGGAGAGGGTTACCTGTCCAAAACATCTACCCATTACCTCCCCCACCATAATATAGTAGTGTCTGCCACATATGAGTTTTTGTATCTTGATGTTGGGAAGAACGGGCAAAACTCTGATGAAGGAGTCATTATGCAGACAGGGTTCTACAAGAGGCTCCAGAATCTTAGCACCTTAAACTTACCACGTACTGAGGAGAATGTTGAGGGCCTCAATTTTGTTTTTGTTGCAGATGAGGCCTTTGCTCTGGGGGAACATCTTATGAAGCCGTTTCCTATGAGGAACATCACCCCAGAGCAAAGAATATTTAATTACAGACTCTCTCGTGCCAGAAGGGTGGTCGAAAATGCCATCCCATCCTCTCCAGGCGGTTTTTAACACCAATTAACCTGGCGCTGTATAAAATAAACCATGTGGTACTGTGCTGCTGTATACTCCATAATTTAAGGAGGAATGCTAGCAGCTACCTTGCCTGAGTGCCAACTGATGTGGACCCTGCAGTGGCAGGCCCAGCTGAAGAGGCTGCAGTGCAGCTGTCTGTGGGCATGATGATGGCTCTAGAAAATGCCTGTGCTGGATTGCCCTCCCAAAATGCCAGAGATCTACGGAAAAAATGCCTGGATTATTTTGTGGGTAGAGGGGCAGTGGCATAGCAGCAAATTGTAGCTGATCAGGAATAATATTTTTCTTTGACCCTAAACTCATATTTCATTTGAACTACTGTTGTCTGTGTTTCTTATCTGTTTAATATTTTCACAAATGGCCTTTATTTTGGACACTTGCTACAAACGTTCCTTATTTGCTACATGAGGTGACAAGATCTTCTTCAGCTAACTATTATGGTGTGCTGTGGGTCTGCTACACAAACACAATGTTTTGGTTATTAATGGATCTAATGCATGAAGTTCAAAAACATTATTCCTTTTCAACTTCTTTAATTTTTTGGAGGTATAAAATTTGCCGGAGTTGGCCACATTTAAGTGAACATTGTCACTGTAACTACAACGATTTAACAAATATTGAGCATTGAAATAATAAACCACACATTGTTTAGTAAACAACATTTTATTCAAAGCACATTTACATGTGCATTTTAAGGTTTTAAAACAAACCAACATATTGGTGTATAACGTGTATGTTTTGCCATATTTTGCCATATTTCTCCTTTTTTGTGGCTAAACAGGCATGTCAGAAAACATTAGATACACATCCGCAACTCAGGAACTTACAAAGTTTGAGTTTGGTAAAGTAAAGGCCAAATGAGACATTAGTATCCCAAGAGTGTGTGGCTGTTGCCTTCCTCAGATAGGGTGATCTCACCCCTCTAAAAGCCAAAATTTGAAGCCACGGACACGTAGAGGCAGAACTATTAAATGTTCCTTATGATCCCATGCCGAAAATGTGTGTAGTTCCAAACATGTTGTTTTCTAAAACCACAAAACACACAGTGTGTCAACATGTGCTTTCTCCCATCACAGGGAATCAATGAATGTGTTTTGTGGGTGCAACCCCTTCCTCTGACCAACTTTAGTTATGAGGAAGGGATTGCACCCCGAAAACGCTTCCATTGATACCCAGTGATGGAAGATAGCACATGTTGACACACTGTGTGTTTTGGGGCTTTAGCAAAATAGATGTATGGAAATACACACATTTTAGGCATGGGATTGTGAGGGAAATAAGAATGTTAAGGCACAATTTGTGGGCATCTTCAAATTTGGGCTTTGCTATTCTTCAAAACACAGAAACATTCCAATTCACATTAATTATGGCAGTGTTTCACAACTCTCCTTCCCAAGATGCAAACCCAGGTCATGTTTTCTATATTTGTTTAAATTTGGCACAGGTGATGTTGTCATTTTCACTGTTAGTAATTTGCACAGTCGTTTTTACACTGAGGAAAATTCAGAAAACAGGACCTGGTGGTGCACCGAGAGGAGTGGAGTGGAGAAACACTGAGTTCTGTCCCTAAACTTTCACATTTCAAAGTCATAAAAACATGGTAAATATTTAAAGGGCAAACAGGACCCAACAAGTGGAACAAGAAACTTCAGACCAGGCAAGAGGAAATTAAAATTTGGCTAGCATGTCCACAAAATCTTGGATTCTTCGCTGTAAAGCAGTGGCAGCCTCCTTGATTTGCTCCAGATCCTTCAAACAATGCATATATGCACTCATTCTGCCAGTAGTGCATCGTGGAAGATCATGACCTAGTAAGAAGAGTAAAAATTATTAAGGGAATGATGATCAAGTGGCTGAGGCCCTACATAGTGAGTTTATAGTCAACTTACTAGTCAAATCCGTAAATACTTACCTACCCAGTCTATTGTTGCTTGCAACCTGCTTGCCCTTCAGACACCTACACTACTAATGTACACACTGCAACTTCTGTGTAATCTTGGCCCTGGTGCCTGGGCCTCCAAAACTTCGGGGACCTAGCAACACTGCCAGCTCCTTCCACCTCTTCCTTCTCCATGCTAATGTTAAGGCACTACATACTTTGCTAATGTGTGGAGTGGGTGTTTTGTTTGGATATCTAAACACTCAACATGTATACACATTTGAAGGCAGATTCCAAGAATACTTACTTGCGCAAACAAGAGGCTCCTGAGTACTTTCTTCCTCTTCTGGGTCACTTTGGCCCTCAGTGTGACTCGTGTGAGGGGATTTGATGTCCACAATGACAGGGTCTTTGCTGGGTCCAGGAGTCAGATCCCATGGCTCCAAACAAACATCCTGGGTGAGCTCACCACACTCACTTTGCTCTAAAAAGAAACAATATACCATTCATTAAGCCACCACAAGTCCCATCTGTTTCTAGCATCCATGTTGCTACATTAGTTGACCAACCTTGCACTTGGTCTGATGTCAATGTTTGCTCCTGACTAGTGGACTCTACCATGCTGCACTCTGGTTGTTTTTCTGTGAAAAATACATAAAAAAGGGAAGGTGATGTCATTTTACAGAGGACAAACACTGGAAAAGTGCCAACATTGAGAAAGTACAGCAGTTGCCCCCCACCCCTCTTGTCTCCTATGGGATAGGGGATATATGATGATCATCCTAGGAGGTGTGACTCTGTGTGACTGTGATCCCCAGGGCCTCTCCTGATGAGCCAGGCAGCACTGATGAGCCAGGCAGCAACCAGAAATTGTTCTTGACCCCTTAAGTTCTGCCCTAAGCCCATGGCCTTTGGCCCACCTAGAAACACCCCTGTCGGTGGCTAAATGAGTGTGTTTGAAGTTGGCACTTTTTTGTGGGGAAGATGGCCTTGTTGCCTCCCCTGTTGGGGTTCGAGCGAGGGTAGCCTCCTTTCGTCCCTTGTGGTAGCTTGGCTGTAGCCTCCTTTTTTGGTCCCTCCCTTTTAAAAGAAGAGAAATAAATTTGTTTCAAAAATAAAGAAATGTCCCAAAACAGGACCAAATAAGAATGTTCATATCTGCTTTATATTTACCTTCATCTTTAGAATACCAAGTCATACAAAGATTTTAGAAAACATTAGCTAGAATTCTCTCAAGCTACTTGTATAAAGAACATATACAGGCAGCTAATTTTCACATATCCATATTGGTTAGATACAAATATTGCTTACTTTTTTTATTATCTGATGTATGTACTCCATCTGGTCTTGTTCACGGTATTTGAGATCAGACCATCGTTTTCTGATTTGGTCCTTTGATCATTCCACCCAAAATTCGCAATGCAAAACGACGATGACCTTCTCCAAAATGGGGTCCATCTCCACCATCTCACCCTTGCTCACGGGGGTTGCTATATGCCTCCTATGAGCTCCACCACCATGGGGCTGCCTGGAATCCGCTGAATCTGCCATGTTGTCCCTCCCGAATGTTCCGTGTGTTTCACATGCAGAAGAGAGATGGTCATGCCCCAGCGCCATGACGCGCTGAGAGCGGAGTTTCACGCATGCGCAGTGTATATAAAGCCAGAACGCACGGTCAATGGGAACAATCTTGGGGTGGAGGATGAACGATCGCTATCGCCAACACAGGAAAGGAGCCATAAAACAAAGGGACAATTGGAATTTGGGGCATAGGTGGATAGTGGCCTATACTGCTTAGATTGAGGCCTATATTGGGACCAGCTTATGAGGTAAGCCAGACACTATGGTTTGTCTTGTGTTCCATCTTGCAGGCAGCATATCATTTATCATAACGGATACATTTACAGCGCCTGATTTTTTACCTCAATTCATTGACCTGTCCCAGGAGCTGCTCTGTCTCTGGAAGGTCAAGATTACTCCAATAAAATATTGAGGAAGGCAGCGTTAGAGAAACTGCTCGAGTTTGTGAAGCCTTTGTACCCCAGGGCAGACATCAGCTAGGTCAAGAACAAAATTTCCAACCTGAGGAGTACTTTTAAAATGGAGCTCAGCAAGGTCCTTGATTCAGAGAGATCTGGAGCAGCAGCAGATGACCTATATGTCCCCAGGCTGGGGTATTACCCCAGCCTGCGGTTTTTGATCGACCAGACAGAACCCAGGCCATCACTGTCTACGCTCCCTTTGACATCTGCTGAGGCCACAGCTCCTGAGGTCCATACAGGTCCTGCTGCACAGGATGAAGATGTGGAGGAGCCCAGCTTCACCCAGGTATAGCATTGCTGAACATATTTGTATCCAAAAATAGAATGATGATAACTAGACATTATTGTTCAAATATTTCTGCCTTAACAAAATGGTTTCCATATCAATAGACAGTAGTGACCAAAAATGATTTGAACAAGAATGAGAAATGATGGGGTCAGAATGATAGTCTTTTCTATTTCTCCACATTCAATTTGCAACAGTGAGGAGATCAAAATTGTGTGTGATTGATGACCAAACCCTAAAAAAGATTCTAATTATGTCCCATTTTCATACACAGGAAAGTGTCAGTCTGGAGGAGCCAGCAGTCAGCAGCCAGACGGAGTCACAGATCCCTCCCCTTCCCTCTGGGGCGACCCCAGAGGATGCCTTATTAGGACGAAACGTCGGGACGGGCTCTGCTTATATGCCACTGCGCTGCTTTGATTTTATCCAAACGCTTTTAATGTCTTCTCAAATGTGAGTGACCATTTTAACATTTTCAATAAATGTTTTACATCTAAACAGAATCACACTATGTGGCCCACTTTTTTCTCCTTTTGCTATATGTCACACTGAGAGGAACTGCTCATGAATTCTGGTTGCTATTCATATGGTGGATACTCACTGATGTCACAATCGTCACGGTCCACATCCGATTCGGTCTAGATTGGAAGTCATGGTTGCTGTACCTCCTTGGGTGTGTTACACCAAAAGCTTGGTTGACTCATTGGGCACACGCCTTGTTGGGTTCAACCTGTCTGGTAAGCCTCTTTCCTTATGGTGGTGGATTATCTACAGACAACCAGTTCACATTTATTTATAGTCACCATTTAGATGTCATATATGGACTATATGCACTTTATATACACTATCACTGTTGATCTACACTTCAACAATATTATGGTTTAATAATATTATTGTATTTGCACTTATATATACCCCAATTTCTCATTGGGATATCTTCACAGTTTTTTTTCATTGCATTAGCGCTGCACTATACTATTTTATTTGGTTTACTTTTTCACAGACTATCTGATGTGCTGGCAGCTACTATTTTTTCACAATCCCTTGCCAACAATCGGATCGTGTGTACGAGGCTTAAGGTTTGATAAAAAAGCTCCATAGAAACTAAAGTGCACAAGAAAAAAACTCTAGATTTACATACATTAAAAATAGTGATGCTTTTATTGTAAATAGTTATGTCTTCAATGTTTTACTGTGTATGTAGAGCGTGGGAGAGGGAAAGAAAATGTAACATTTGTTGTCTTCATGTTTTAAATCTCAATTGAAGTTTTCAGGAAAATGCTATAAATACATTTGGGGTGCAATGGAAAACAACATTTATACATGTACTTTCTTCTATTGCCTGTGCAAAGCACTATTAGGATCATTGGAGAGGTGTGTGCCCCAGCAGGTGGTGTTCGGTATAAAAGCAGTGGTCTCTCTGTAGAGGTCTGATATGCCTCCTGACTCAGTCAGGAGCTTGCAGGGCTGTTGTTGTGACTAAAGATGAGTGTTATGTCTCCAGGAGACCTTTCTCTCTCTCTCTCGAGGTTCAGAAAGGAGAATTCATATTATCATTTGATTGTATATTGTGTTGCTGCATCATTAAGCTATAAATTATGTTTGTTCCAGGTTAGCTGTACGCATGCTCAAGTGCAACCAGATTCCAGACAACTGGTCAGAAATCCCTACACCAGATGCAGCAATTCACCAGCCTCATCTAAAACGCATGGCCCATCTCCTACCAGAATATGACGAGCAGGCTCAGTTAATACTGCTCCTGGGAAGAGACATTTTGCAGGTTCACAAAGTAAGGGAACAGATTAATGGATCCTGCAATGCTCCCTTTGCCCAAAGACTTGACCTGGGGTGGGTCATCGTAGGAGACGTCTGCCTAAAGACTGTGCACAGACCCACCATGGTCAGTAGCATGTTCACTAATGTACTTGACAAAGGACGCCCTTCCTCCTTGCAACCATGTCACAACAGCTTTGTCACAAAAGAGCTTCCAGGTAGTACTCACATACCTTGTTCCTCTGTAGACCCAGACACAGATGACCACGCTTGTGACAGTGACCCAGACCACCTAGGGTGTACAGTCTTTCATAGGACAAAGGAAGACCAGCAGGTAGCAATGTCCTTTGAAGATAGACTTTTCTTGCAAATAATGGAAAAGGAGACAGCCAAGGAAGAGTCAAACAATTGGGTCGCACCTCTCCCATTTAGACCTCATAGACAGCGTCTACCTAACAACAAGGAACAAGTCTTTAAACGCTTTGTCTCACTTAAACGTAATTTCCAGAGAAAACCAGACATGAAAGATCACTTCTTCACCTTTATGGGTAAAATATTTGAGAATAATCACGCAGAGTTAGCTCCTGCCCTTAAAGACAACAAGGAGTGCTGGTATTTGCCTATATTTGGTGTGTACCACCCCAAGAAACCAGGTCAGATTAGAGTAGTGTTTGACTCTAGCTCTAGAGAACAAGGCGTGTCATTAAATGACGTTCTTCTCTCAGGACCTGATCTGAACAACAGACTCATTGGAGTACTGCTCCATTTCTGCAAAGACTCTGTGGCATTCATGGCGGACATCCAGCAGATGATCCACTGTTTTCTCGTTAAAAAGGAACACAGGAACTTTTTGAGATTTTTCTGATTTTTAACAACCCTTCCAAAGAAATCATAGAGTATCGCATGAAGGTCCACATATTTGGGAACAGCCCTTCCCCCGCAGTTGCCATTTACGGGCTTAGACGCTCAGCTTACGAAGGCGAATCCATCTACGGGTCTGAAGTGAAACACTTAGTAGAAAAAGACTTTTATGTAGACGATTGCTTAAAACCTCTACCCACCGCTGAAGCAGCTATCAGTCTCCACAAGAGAGCACAGGAGATGCTAGCCTGTTCTAATTTGAAGCTCCACAAGATCGCCTCTAACAGCGTAGAACTGATGAAGGCCTTCCCCTCGCAAGACCACTCTGGTGAGTTCAAAGACTTAGATTTAGGTTCTGACTTTCTACCAACACAACGTAGCCTTGGACTACTCTGGGACTTAAAGTTAGACACCTTCACCTTCCAAGTTAATCGGGAAGAAAAGCCCTTTACACGCAGAGGCGTTCTGTCAACCATAAACTGTCTGTATGACCTTCAAGGGTTTGTAGCTCCAGTCCCCATTGAGGGTAAAGCACTTCTCAGAGACCTGGTTCAAGAGACAGTGAACTGGGATGATCTACTCCCCCCCCCCCCCCGAGAAAAGAGATCAGTGGGCAGAGTGGAAAAATTCCCTGACAGCCTTGTCTAACTTAAAGGTCCCTCGACCATATGCTCCTGTACCATCTACAGAAGTCCAAGACCAAAGACTTTGTGTTTTCTGCGATGCTTCTGTCAAAGCAATCGCTGCTGTAGCTTACCTAAGGACATGAAAGGACAGTGCCATATAGGTTTTGTCATGGGAAAAGCAAAACTTGCCCCACTCCCAGAACACACAATACCTAGACTGGAACTTTGTGCCCCAGTGTTAGCTGTGGAGCTAGCTGACACAATTGCTAGAGAGATGAACCTAGAAATCAAACACACTGAGTTCTACACTGACAGTAAAGTTGTCTTGGGGTACATCTACAACAAAACCAGACACTTTTACATCTACGTCAGTAATAGAGTGTTGAGGATTAGGAGATCCACACACCCAAAACAGTGGCACTTCGTTCCAACTAAACACAATCCCGCAGACCTAACAACTAGAGCTGTCCCAGCCAACTGTCTTTGGGACACAACATGGTTTACAGGCCCTGCATTCCTGTACAATTCAGAACACAACATTTCTGAACACCAAGGCCGGCTATTCATTGAAGGAACTTTGAGGGTTGCTGGACTGTGGATAATAGGAGCAAAAAGATGTGTGAGCAAGTGTATCTTTAATTGCGTTACCTGCCGCAAACTCCGTGGACTCTTACAAACCCAAAAGATGGCTGACCTTCCACCTGACAGACTTAACTCAGATCCTCCCTTTATAAGTGTGGGCCTTGACGTATTCGGTCCTTGGTCCGTTACTACTCGCCAAACCAGGGGAGGCCACGCCAGCAGCAAAAGCTGGGCAGTTATTTTTACTTGTATGACTGTTCGAGCTGTTCACATAGAGTTGATTGAATCAATGGACACTTCCAGCTTTATCAATGCTCTCAGGCGCTTCATTGCCATTAGAGGCCCTGTTAAGCACATCCACTCTGATAGGGGCACCAACTTTGTTGGAGCAGCCAAGGAACTCCAGATCCTTTCCAATCTAGACAACAACAGTGTGGAAAGGTATCTCAAACAACAGGGATGTACCTGGACATTTAACCCTCCTCATTCTTCTCATATGGGTGGTGCATGGGAAAGAATGATAGGCGTAGCATGCAAGATTTTGGATTCTATTTTCCTTCAAATGGGCATTGCCAGACTCACTCATAAATGTCTGCCTACCTTCATGGCCGAGGTCTCAGCCATCATAAATGCTAGACCTCTGATCCCAGTTACTAACGATCCAGAGAACCCTGTGTTGCTGACACCTGCAACTCTACTCACTCAAAAAACCAACACAGTCAGTGCTCCAAATGGAGAGTTTACTGATAAAGACCTTTTCAGACGTCAATGGAGACAGGTGCAATGCCTAGCCAACACTTTCTGGAACAGATGGAGGAGATATTACATCCAAACCCTACAACTCAGGAATAAGTGGCAAGTTAACAAACCAGACCTGAAGTCTGGACCTGAACAGGAATGACTGGCCTTTGGGACTTATCACACAGACATTCCCAAGCAAAGATGGACATGTCAGGAAGGTCGAAGTTAAGACTTCCAAACAGGGTGAAGTAAAGTCATTTCTCAGACCCATATCAGACTTGATTTTACTTGTGTCTAATAACGCTGTTAGTGGCATTGGTCAACGCCAGATGGGGAGTGTTATGTCTCCAGGAAACCTTTCTCTCTCTTGAGGTTCAGAAAGGAGAATTCATATTATCATTTGATGGTATATTGTGTTGCTGCATCATTAAGCTATAAATTATGTTTGTTCCAGGTTAGCTGTACGCATGCGCCACCTACTGGCCAAACATTAATACCATTTGTAATAATACCTTTAACCTTTAAAGGATGTGACATAAAAATCATCACATCCTCTTTAGTCAGGAAGTGAATACCCCCTAGGGATCAGCATTTTCAAGATTATCCCAGCTGCCTAGATGTAATCTCTTCCCATCCATGGCATCGGAGGTAAGCAATCTTCCCCTTCCTCCTCCACAGGCTATTAGGGAAAGCAGATAGTCATTTCAGTTGTTATTTTATATGATGTTTACTATTGTATGGTAATGTTATATTATTCTTGTTATTTTCAGTTTTACCGCTTATCACGTGTGTCATCCACACTTGTATTAAAATCTGCAACGTGCCAATAAAGACACAGACAAGAAACAGCAGTCTATTATTGTGTACGCAGAAAAAGGTTGTCTGCCTGGATAGCTACCCATAGACTCTGGGAGTACGGGGGGGCGAGGCCAGGACAATGAGCTTGGGTTCCTGTGTACGCGGCAATAGAGTAAGAGGTTGTCGTGGAGAGAGGGACAGCAGTAAAAACTTAGCATAGGCTCTTAGCTCTCCCAAATTCTATTGAAAACCTAAAAAAAAAGGTTAGAATAGAGTTTGACTTTAAAACCCAACTGAAGTTTAAAAAAAAAAACTATGAAAAAACAGCATGCATGTCTTACTTTTTGTTTTCATCAAGCACCTCCTCCACCAATAGAACTGTGTGCCCAGTAGTAAGCTGCACCTACAGCTAAATTCCAGGCATTGATATTTTTGATATTGATCCAGCTTGGACCAATGTAAGTATGTATGTGCAATATCTGTTGTCGGAAATTCCGACAACAAATGTCCGAGGGAGCCTACACACGGTCGGAATTTCTGACAACAAGCTCTCATCAAACATTTGTTGTTGGAAATTCCGACCATGTATACGCGGCATATTTCTTGCATGGGTATCACAGGGGCAGGAAGTGAGAAGAAATCTTCCTAGTGGGAGTCCTATTTCAAGCACTGCTTTATGCATTGACAAACCTCCTTCAGACCTTGGTTCATCAAGTAATAGGATCCCTTGCTGAATAAGTACCCTTCATGGACAGCTCAACTCTCCAATAAAACTTGGCAGTTCAATGCAATGTTGTTTTATGTATTAAAATGCAGTATATGGGATGTTCACTGGTCATATCAAAGTATAAAGAGACAATGATCTTCCTAGCCTTTTACCCATTATGAAAGCTGGTAACTAATTGAGGAAATATGGGGAAGAAAGGAGGGGTCTATTTAATTATTAAGCTAACTAGCACCAACATACAGGTAAACTGGAATATGCTACTTCAGAAATACAGTGATAACACATTGTAGCTACAATGAATTACGATTAAATGTCAGCACAGAGATATTTAAACATTATATAACGAAATTCAATGCAAAAGTGATGGATACATGATAAGTGTTCCTGAACAGAGGTAACAGATAGAAACAAAACCTTACATAAACTTTAAATTTCCCCAAACTCTATCAAAACTGGGCTGTAGTCAGGCTTTAACCACTACAGCCCTGGAAGATTTGGCTGCTGAATGACCGGGCTATTTTTTGCGATTCGGCACTGCCTCGCTTTTACTGACAATTGCGCGGTCGTACAATGCTGCACCCAAACAAAATTGACGTCCTTTTTTTCCCACAAATAGAGCTTTCTTTTGGTGGTATTTGATGGTCGGCAAGTGGTTAAAGTAAAATCTGTACAACAGAATTATGGAGCCTGCTGTTGCTGAGCTCATTTTGAAAATGCTGTTTGCTTGGTTGTATGCTGACACACAGTGGTGTAGCGTGGGTTGTCAGCATTAGGGGCAAGGCCCCCCAACCTGCGGACTTTTATCACTCCCCGAGTCCCTTCAAATACAATAGTACTGACCTACCTGATTCCTATACTGACCACTACACTAAGAACTAGAGGTCGACCGATATATCGGCCGATATTTGGTGTTTTTTTCTTAATCGGCATCGGCCGAGGCCGATATAACTCAGCGCGACTTGTAAATGACTTCTGAAGTCAATACAAGTTGCCTGTATTCTTCTATGAAGCACTTCTCTCCCCTCTCTGGGCAGCCTGCCAAATCTGATAAAAAGAACCTGAATTGATACAATGTTTACACTTCTGAATGAACTGAGTGCTGTGTGTAGAAGTTCTCAGTTTAACCATTTAAAGACTAAATCTTTTCTGACACTTGTTGCTTACAAGTAAAAATCCTGTATTTTCTGCTAGAAAATCACTTAGAACCCCCAAACATTATATATTTTTTTTTAGCAGATACCCTAGGGAATAAAATAGCGGTTGTTGCAATATTTTATGTCACACGGTATTTGTGCATCGGTCTTTCAAACGCAATTTAAAAAAAAAAAAAATACACTAATAAATTTAAAAAAAACTAAGCAGTAAAGTTAGCCCATTTTTTTTCGTCCAAAAGTTTTGATTACCTGTTTTTGTGTATTTATTTTTAAGATATAGTTTTTTTTTTATATATTTTTTTTTTTTATCTAAATTCTACATACAAGTGAACTGATTGGAGGTTTGTTTTGTTTAATAAATGTTTAAGGCCCCTTTCACACGGGACGGGTCCGTGTTGATCCGCCCCGTGAACATCCGCTGCTCAGCGGGGATCGCTCAGTTTTCCCCAGCTGAGCCGGCGGATGACAGGGCGGGACCCGCACACTGTGCAGGGACCGCCCTGTCAGATCTCCGCTCTCCCCTATGGGGGATCGGAGGAACATGGACCGTCTGTCCGTGTTCATCCGATCCGCTCTGCAGACGGATAGAAAAATAGGATTTTCTTCCGTCTACAGAATCGGAGGAGAGCGGAGGAGAACGGAGCCGGATGACATCGGGTGTTAGCGGATGTACATCCGCTGACACCCGCTATCCCATAGGGATGCATGTATGTCCGTATTTCGTCCGAAAACGGATGGATGAAATACGGACATACTGTCCGCATGTGTGGAAGGGGCCTAAATGTAAAAAAAATTCTGTATCACTTTAGGTTGCTTACACATTGCAGCGGGCATGCGTTGACGGTAAAACGCTGCTAGTTTTAGCTGCGCTTTACTGTCATTTTAGCGGCGCTATTCGGCTGCTAGCGGGGAGCTTATAACCCAGCTAGCAGCCGAGGAAGGGGTTGAATGCGCCCCTGAAGCGCCGCTGCCGAAACGCTTTGCAGGCGCTTTGGCAGCGGTGCGCATTCATTTCAATGGGCAGGAGTGGTGGAGCAGCAGTATACACCGCTCCAAAGATGCTGCTTGCAGGACTTTTTTTTAACATCCTGCCAGCGCATCGCCTCAGTGTGAAAGCACTCGGGATATCACATTGAGACTGCAGGGGAGCCGTTTTACAGGCACTTTACAGGCGCTATTTTTAGCCCAAAAGCGCCTGAAAAACGCCCCAGTGTGAAAGGGGTCTAACTCTTAAATTTTATGAGATGAAGGAAAAAAAAAAAAAAAATCGGTCTATTATATCGGCCCAAAAAAATCGGCATTACATATCGGCCATCGGCCACCGAGATTTCTAAATATCGGCATCGGCCAGAGAAAAACCCATATCGGTCGACCTCTACTAAGAACTACACTGACCACTACACTACACTGACCACTATACTGTCCACTATACTGTCCACTACACTAAGAACTACACTGACCACTATACTGTCCACTATACTGTCCATTACACTACACTGACCACTATACTGACCACTACACTGAGAACTACACTGTCCACTACACTATACTATACTGACCACTATACTACACTGAGAACTACACTACAGTGACTACTGAACTGTCCACTACACTACACTGACCACTATACTACACTGACCACTACACTAACCACTATACTGTCCACTATACTGACCACTACACTATATTGTCCACTACACTGAGAACTACACTACACTGACCACTATACTGTCCACTACACTACACTGACCACTATACTACACTGTCTACTACACTACACTGACCACTATACTGACCACTACACTATACAGCCCACAATACTACACTGTCCACTATACTACACTGACCACTACACTACACTGACCACTACACTATACTGACTACAATACTACACTGACCACTACACTATACTGACCACTACACTGTCCACTACACAATACTGACTACAATACTACACTGACCACTACACTATACAGACCACAATACTACACTACACTGTCCACTACACTGACCACTACACTATACTGACTACAATACTACACTGACCACTACACTATACTGACCACTACACTGACCATTACACTACACTGACCACTACACTATACAGACTACAATACCACACTACACTACACTGTCCACTACACTACACTGTCCCCTACATTATACTGACCACTACACTACACTGTCCACTACACTATACTGACCACAATACTACACTGACCACAATACTACACTGACCACTACACTACACTGACCACTACACTACACTGTCCACTACACTGTACTGACCACTATACTACACTGTCCACTACACTGTACTGACCACAATACTACACTGTCCACTACACTACACTGTCCACTACACTGTACTGACCACTATACTACACTGTCCACTACACTGTACTGACCACTATACTACACTGTCCACTAAACTACACTGTCCACTACAATATACTGACCACAATACTACACTGACCACTATACCACACTGTCCACTACACTGTACTGACCACAATACTACACTGTCCACTACACTACACTGTCCACTACACTGTACTGACCACTATACTACACTGTCCACTACACTGTACTGACCACTATACTACACTACACTGTCCACTACAATATACTGACCACAATACTACACTGTCCACTACACTACACTGTCCACTACACTATACTGACCACTACACTATACTGACCACTACATTATACTGTCCACTACACTATACTGACCACTACACTACACTGTCCACTACACTATACTGACCACAATACTACACTGTGCACTACACTGTACTGACCACAATACTACACTGTCCACTACACTACACTGTCCACTATACTACACTGACCACTATACTACACTGACCACTACACTACACTGTCCACTACACTGTACTGACCACTGTACTGACCACAATACTACACTGTCCACTACACTACACTGTCCACTACACTGTACTGACCACTATACTACACTGTCCACTACACTGTACTGACCACTATACTACACTGTCCACTAAACTACACTGTCCACTACAATATACTGACCACAATACTACACTGACCACTATACTACACTGTCCACTACACTGTACTGACCACAATACTACACTGTCCACTACACTACACTGTCCACTACACTGTACTGACCACTATACTACACTGTCCACTACACTGTACTGACCACTATACTACACTACACTGTCCACTACAATATACTGACCACAATACTACACTGTCCACTACACTACACTGTCCACTACACTATACTGACCACTACACTATACTGTCCACTAAACTATACTGACCACTACACTACACTGTCCACTACACTATACTGACCACAATACTACACTGTGCACTACACTGTACTGACCACAATACTACACTGTCCACTACACTACACTGTCCACTATACTACACTGACCACTATACTACACTGTCCACTACACTACACTGACCACTATACTACACTGACCACTACACTACACTGACCACTACACTACACTGACCACTATACTACACTGACCACAATACTACACTGTACTGACCACTACACTACACTGTCCACTACACTGTACTGACCACAATACTACACTGTCCACTACACTACACTGACCACTACACTACACTGACCACTATACTACACTGACCACAATACTACACTGTACTGACCACTACACTACACTGTCCACTACACTGTACTGACCACAATACTACACTGTCCACTACACTACACTGTCCACTACACTACACTGACCACTATACTACACTGTCCACTACACTATACTGACCACAACACTATACTGACCACTACACTAAACTGTCCACTACACTATACTGACCACAATACTACACTGTCCACTACACTATACTGTCCTGCCTAGTCTTCCTATACTGACACTACATATACGGCGCCTGTCTCTTCTCTCCCCCCCCCCCCCCCGTGTTTATCTACTAGTGACACTACTGGCACGAAATTGCGCCCCCCTAAATGTCACGCCCGGGGCCACAGCACCCCCCGCACCCCCCACGCTACGCCACTGCTGACACACCTTTATTACTTGGTGTTTGATGAGTAAGCAACTAAGGAAGTTGGAAGGCCCAATCTAAATACTTGTTTTGATTCTTGATTCAAAGAACACAAAAGTAATATACTGCAGCTTAATGCCCCTTAGAAGGTGGGACTGAATAAGGCTAAGTTCACATTGGTAACTCGGGTGCTAAACACAGATGGTTGATCTGTGTTTTACTGCCCACAAATGCCCACCTACAATGTGTGACATGGTGGCCACTCTGGTCTGTTCCGATTTCCATGACTGCGATGCTTCGTGGTGCTGCAATTCCAACTTGACAGGGTAAGTTTGGTAATCCATGCCACTTGCCAAAAGCACCCATTAAATTAATTGGCCCATGCTGCAACTGGTTATATCTCAGGATTTCAATGCAAAATCCCCCTCGGGAAAAAAAAACAGGCATTTGGGAAGAGGCAGTATTACCTTTTAAATGCTTGCAAAATGGCTCTTAAGAGGTGCATTAGAGCCTGCTGTCCGCGTAAAATGAAGACTGTTTTATTTTATCAGGCTTTCATTCCTGACTATAGTAGGGCTTAGAGGGTGGAGTGGTATTGAACATCAAAACCACATTAATAAAAATATTATTATACAGGTTTTCTATAGAGCCAACAGTTTACGCAGTGTTTTACACTTTAAGCAGAACCTCACCCTAAAGGGGAAGTTCTGCTTTATGCCCTCTTGTAATTCTGACACTTTTTTGTTGATGGGGGGAGCGGGTACCTGGTTTTGACAGGTACCTGCTCCCACTTCTGGTAGGATCACCGTGGTGATCCACCAGAAGTTCTCCCCACCATCCGCAAACTTCTGGGCATGTCACAGGTCCCAGAAGGCTGCAAGACGAATCACAAAGCATAACAGGGCTTGTACATGCACAGTAAGCAGCCAGCTGTGAAGCTGCAAGGAGTCAGAGCTGGCTACCCGCAGTAAACATGCCAGCAGAGAAATGGTTCAGGTGAGCAAGACGCTGGATACGTGAGTGTCATTTTATTAAAAGTTAGCAGCTACAGTATTTGTAGTTGCTGACTTAATTTTTTTGTAAAAAGGTTAAAGAACCACTTTAACCATCATAAATAACACACTATGACACAAATTATTTTCGTTGGAATATTATGACCACAGCTTTTCTTAAATAACAAGGTAATAACAAGAACATCATTTAGATACCAATTCTTCAAAAACATACAAGAATTCAGATACAACCATTAAAGTCAGGTCCTTGACAGTGCCACCCAATGTCATGTTCCGTTGTAAACCTGTATCGGCTGCCAGCCATTCACAACCAGTTTGGTGGGTAGACACCAGTCATTTCACACTATTAGTCACCTGGAATAAACCTTAGTAATTACTTCCTTCATGAACACCACATATGAATACATATTTGTGACCATCAAGGTTAATCCCCTTCCAAACATTACCAATGATTTTTTTTGGAACTCTCAAGCACCCGCTGATGCTGTGACAAAAATTACAACATGCCCCACAAGTCCCCATGCCTCAGTTCCCCAAACTTATGCATGCCTAACCTTGGCTGTATCCAAACTCTTACCAAGAAGGTGGGTGGGTGGGCCAAATTGTTCACCTTTCTGTCTGTTCCTCCTCAAGGTCTCTCTAAGTTACAACCCCCTGCTCCCAACACCATATCCTTTAACCATTCTCCAGCCATTATTAACCCCTTTCCTGCCTTCCAGCCCACCCAGGTATGTGCCCTTTCTCCTATGTGCTCGGGGCAGCCCTTTATTTTCATTTGATGATCCTGCTAAGAACACACTTCCTGTGCTAGGTAGACAACATTCACCCACTCTACTGTATCTATGTAGTCATATAGTACACCGCACCAATGTAGTTATATAGTAGTGGGATGATAATTATTATTATTATAGTTATTGAGGCTGAGGTCAGAGTTTTCTGGCCAACATGAAATACAAAACTCCTCTTATCCAAAAAGCGAATTATTCCCACAGCAACCTGGTTCATCCAGAGAAATGCATTTTTTTGAGTCCCAGCACAGAACGTCCACAAGATACTTGTAACAGATGACAAAGTCCAGAAGAGTATTCGTAAATATTACGAACAGCAGCCTTCAGAATCCCATTCTTCGTTCATTGCATAGCAAACACAGAGACAGTACAATACAGCATATGTCCAATCTATAATATGCACCTAAATAGCTTCAATGTATGCAATAATGTGTGTTATAATTTAGATCTGTGATTCCATCTTGAAGAACGAATGTGTGAATGAATGAATGTGTTTAACATCTAAGAACATCACCAGAAATACCAGTGTTTGACACTGGAGGGGTTTCTGATTGGTTGACCAAAACACTTTTGCTCTCACTGGCAATAGCATTTAAAGTGTAATGCCGCGTACACACGGTCGGACTTTCCGGCGGACTTGGTCCGGCACACTTTCTGACGGACTTTGTCCGCCAGGTGCGCCGGACTTTAAAACGGACAGACTTGCCCACACACGACCGGACTTTTCCGGCGGGCTAGGTCCGCCCGTCTTTCCGACGGACTTTCGCCGGAGTTACGGCGGACTTTCAGAATGAACGGACTTGCCCACACACGGACAAGTCCGTTCATTTTGAACGTGACTCGGGTACGACGGGACTAGAAAAGGAATTCAATCTCGCCGCTTTTTTTGGCGAGATTGAAACCTTGCGAGCTCCGTCGCAGGCCCTTAAGTCTGGTATGGAACTTTAAGGGGAACCCCCTACGCCGAAAAGCCGGCGTAGGGGTCCCCCCAAAATCCATACCAGACCCCAATCCGAGCACGCAGCCTGGCCGGTCAGGAAGGGGGGTGGGGACGAGCGAGCGGCCCCCCTCCTCCTGAACCGTACCAGGCCGCATGCCCTCAACATGGGGGGTGGGTGCTTTGGGAGAGGGGGGCGCCCTGCGGGGCCCCCCACCCCAAAGCACCTTGTACCCATGTTGATGAGGACAAGGGCCTCTTCCCGACAACCCTGGCCGTTGGTTGTCGGGGTCTGCAGGCGGGGGCTTATCAGAATCCGGGAGCCCCCTTTAATAAGAGGGCCCCCAGATCCTGCGCCCCCACCCTATGTGAATGAGTATGGGGTACATGGTACCCCTACCCATTCACCTAGGGAAAAAGTGTCAATAATAAAACACACTACACAGGTTTTTAAAATAATTTATTAAACAGCTCCGGGGGTCTTCCTCCGGCTTCGGGGGTTCCTCCGGTTCCTCTTCTCCCGGCGTCCGGTTGGTTCTTCTCCGCTCTCTTCTCCCGGTGTTCCAGTTCTTCGGCCGGCTCCTCTGCTGTCTTCAGGTAGCTCTCTTGCCAGCAGAGGTCCGGGCTTCTGGGCTTCTTGGCTTCTTCCCTCTTCTCTTCTCCAGATGTTGACACGACGCTCTCTCCGGCTGGACTGCTCCCTGAGGGCTCCGTTGTGACTTATATAGGCGGAGACCCCGCCCCCTAATGATGTCACAGTCCCTGGGCATGCTGGGACTGTGACGTTTTAGGGGGCGTGGTCAACATCGCCCGGTGACCACGCCCCCTAAAACGTCACAGTCCCAGCATGCCCAGGGACTGTGACATCATTAGGGGGTGGGGTCTCCGCCTATATAAGTCACAACGGAGCCCTCAGGGAGCAGTCCAGCCGGAGAGAGCGTCGTGTCAACATCTGGAGAAGAGAAGAGGGAAGAAGCCAAGAAGCCCAGAAGCCCGGACTTCTGCTGGCAAGAGAGCTACCTGAAGACAGCAGAGGAGCCGGCCGAAGAACTGGAACACCGGGAGAAGAGAGCGGAGAAGAACCAACCGGATGCCGGGAGAAGAGGAACCGGAGGAACCCCTGAAGCCGGAGGAAGACCCCCGGAGCTGTTTAATAAATTATTTTAAAAACCTGTGTAGTGTGTTTTATTATTGACACTTTTTCCCTAGGTGAATGGGTAGGGGTACCATGTACCCCATACTCATTCACATAGGGTGGGGGCGCGGGATCTGGGGGCCCTCTTATTAAAGGGGGCTCCCGGATTCCGATAAGCCCCCGCCTGCAGACCCCGACAACCAACGGCCAGGGTTGTCGGGAAGAGGCCCTTGTCCTCATCAACATGGGGACAAGGTGCTTTGGGGTGGGGGGCCCCGCAGGGCGCCCCCCTCCCCCAAAGCACCCACCCCCCATGTTGAGGGCATGCGGCCTGGTACGGTTCAGGAGGGGGGGGGCGCTCGCTCGTCCCCACCCCCTTTCCTGACCGGCCAGGCTGCGTGCTCGGATCGGGGCCTGGTATAGATTTTAGGGGGGACCCCACGCCGGCTTTTCGGCGTAGGGGCTTCCCTTTAAAATCCTTACCAGACCTAAGGGCCTGGTATGCCCCGCGCTCGCCGCAATAGGAAATTTTTTTTTCCTATTGCAGCGAGCGCGAGATGCAATACCCTGCCCTCGTGTTGTATCTGGTCCGTTGGACCAGCATACACACGAGCGGGCTTTCCGTCGGACCAGCACACAGACGAGCGGACTTTCCGCCCAAAACTGGGTCCGACGGGAAAAAATCTAGGTCCGGCGGACTTTGGGGAAAAAGTCCGCCGGAAAAGTCCGCTGGCGCCTACACATGGGCGGATTGTCCGGCACACTCTGGTCCGCCGGACCAAGTCCGCCGGAAAGTCCGACCGTGTGTACGCGGCATTACTAACGTCTCGTTTTTTTTTTTTCTTTAAAATAACAAACATACTTCCATTCTCTGCATTAATGGTATGTGTTTATCACCATGTACTACCCAGGGGACCCCTACCACCTCTTATTTCTTTCTTCCCTATCTATTTTTTCTCCTACCTAAGATTACTTTTTCTTTTTTCTATCTTCTTTCTCTCTTCTACTTTTCATCCTATTCTCTCTCCTCTTTCAATTTACTCTTTATATAGTTCTGGTAGCAGAACTTTTATTTCTTTGGTTATCATTATACCAATTATACATAGTTCCAATATGTAGTATAAGATGTTAGATTTCATAATACATTTTTTTTTTTTTTTATTATTATTTAAAAACTATACTCTTGATAATAATTAAGACCTTTTTTTTAACCACTTCCGGACTGCCCACCGCCGTTATGCGTCGGTACTTTGAAGGAGGATATCGTTGTTATGGCAGCAGCTAGCTGCCATAACCCTGGTATCCTCTTCTTCAGCGAGCGGTCCGGTTTAATATAAAAGTGGTCTCTGCAGCGGATTCACCGCAAGATCACTTTTATCAGCGGCGGGGCCCTCTCCCATGCTCTCCGCCACTTACCGGAGCCATCAGCAGAGGTGGAGGCGATCGCGTCTGCCCCCTGCATGGGTGTGGAGACGAGTGAGGGGAAGATGGCCCCCACCTGTCTCAATATCACTGCAGGGCGGAAGCAACGTCAAAACATTTTTTTTTTTTTTTTTTTTATTGCATTTTAATGTAAATATGAGATCTGAGGTCCTTTTGACCCCAGATCTCAAATTTAAGAGGTCCTGTCATGCTAGTTTTTATTACAAGGGATGTTTACATTGTAATAGGAATAAAAGTGACACAATTTTTAAAAAAAAACAGTGTACAAATGTAAAAAAAAAAAAGATAAAATAATTAAGAAAAAAAATTTTCTAAACGCGTCCCGTCCCGACGAGCTCGCATGCAGAAGTGAACGCATACGCGACTAGCGCCCACATATGAAAACAGTATTCAAACCACACATGTGAGGTATCGCCGCGATCGGTAGAGCGAGCGCAATAGTTATAGCCCTAGACCTCCTCTGTAACTTAAAACATGCAACCTGTAGAATTTTTTAAACGTCGCCTATTCCACGAGCGGGCGCAATTTTGAAGCGTGACATGTTGGGTATCAATTTACTCGGCGTAACATTATCTTTCACAATATAAAAAAAAATTGGGCTAACTTTACTGTAGTCTTATTTTTTAATTCAAAAAAGTGTATTTTTTCCAAAAAAAGTGCGCTTGTAAGACCACTGTGCCAATATGGTGTGACAGAAAATATTGCAACGACCGCCATTTTATTCTCTAGGGTGTTAGAAAAAAATTTATAATGTTTGTATAATGTTTGGGGGTTCATATGCCCTGTACACACGAGTTTTTTCCGATGGAGTTCCGACGGAATTCCGCTCAAGCTGTCTTGCAGACACACGGTCACACCAAATTCCGACCGTCCAGAACGCGGTGACGTACAACACGTATGATGGGACTAGAAAACAGAAGTTCTATAGCCAGTAGCCAATAGCTTCCGTCTCATACTGCTTCAGAGCATGCGTCGTTTTTGGTGCGTCGGAACAGCATACAGACAAACGTTTTTTCCGATAGTAATTTGTTCCGTCGGAAAAATATAGAACATGTTCTCTATCTAAGTCCATCTGAATTTTCAACAGAAAAAGTCCGAGTGGGCATACACACGGTCGGAATATACGATGAAGAGCTCCCATCAGACTCTTTCTGTCGGAAATTCCACTCGTGCGTACGCAGCATAAGTAATTTTCTAGCAAAAAAAAATGTTTTTAACTTGTAAACAGCAAATCTCAGAAAGAGGCTCGGTCCTTAAGTGGTTAATCTGAGGTCATCTTATATTAACCTGGTCTAAATTGGTTTTGTCCTTTCTTATACAATGTATGACGTAATCTTTTGAGTAGTTAAATCAATGCTAAAATTGTTTCAGTTAAACTACTTTTAGTTTATGTTGGAACTACAACTCAATATTATTACCATATATGTGATCTTTTCTTTTGCTGCCACCATATGCACTTATGTATGCTAATTGTTAAAATTCAATAAACAAATTTGACAAGAGAACTCTAACCCAAAAAATAAAAATAAGATAAATAACAAACATGTTATACTTACCTGCCCTGTGAAATGATTTTGCACAGAGCTTGCCATGGGAGCACCTGAGCCGAACGGCTGCTCTGTGTGTCCATTCAGACACAGGGCCGGGGTTTGAACCTGCTGTTTGGCTAACTGACCTTGATTGACAGCAGTGGGAGCCAATGGCACCGCTGCTGTGTCTCAACCAATCAGGAGGGAGAGTCCGGATCATGGTAAATTGCCGCTGATAGCGGCCGTTTACCACCGGCTGCTCCCTCCCCTCTCTGTACCGATGGGTACAGTGTGAGAGGAGAGAGGGAGAGATAGTTTGCAGCGCTGTGGGCACTACAGATCCAGCCCACAGCGCTGCTCAGTGCCCATACTATGGAAATACTATGGCAATACTCTGCAATACTATGGCAATACTATGGTAATACTCTGCAATACTATGGCAAAACTCTGCAACACTATGGCAATACTCTGCAATACTATGGCAATACTATGGTAATACTCTGCAATACTCTGCGGTACTCTGCAATACTATGGCAATACTCTGCAATACTATGGCAATACTCTGCAATACTATGACAGTACTCTGCCAATACTCGCCAATACTCGCCAATACTCTGAAAAACAAAGATATTTTTTTACTGAATTTTCAGTCTTTTTTGATTTATAGCGCAAAAAATACAAAACCCAACGGTGATTAAATACCACCAAAAGAAAGCTCTATTTGTGTGAAAAAAAAGGTCAAACATTTCAAATGGGTACAATGTTGCATGACTGAGTAATTGTCATTCAAAGTGTGAGAGTACCGAAAGCTGAAAATTGGTCTGGTTAGGAAGGGGGTTTAAGTGCCCAGTGGTCAAGTGGTTAAGATAAAAAACCGTCTGACTTTACAACCACTTTAAGGTCTCTATAATGTTTACTAGGTAAACAAGTCACCATTTCCCATGAATACCCCCTCAAGTCTAATTACCATCAATAAATACTTCTTGTATGGATCTTTATCATACTTAAATATGTAAATAATGTACCCTTTTGAAATGGCTAATTAAATAAACAGGCTATTCCCCAAATACCAAAGTGACCTTGCACGAAATTAACATAGCAAAGCAAATAGATAGCATAGATAGCAAGATAGATAGATAGAATAGATAGCAAATCAGCTATCATTTTGGCCTGGTCAATATGTCAGTACTGTGTGTGTGTGTGTATATATAATGTGTGTATATATATATATATATATATATATATATATATATATATATATAGTGGGGACGGAAAGTATTCAGACCCCCTTACATTTTTCACTCTTTGTTATATTGCAGCCATTTGCTAAAATCATTTAAGTTCATTTTTTTTCCTCATTAATGTACACACAGCACCCAATTTTGACAGACAAACACAGAATTGTTGACATTTTTGCAGATTTATTAAAAAAGAAAAACTGAAATATCACATGGTCCTAAGTATTCAGACCCTTTGCTCAGTTTTTAGTAGAAGCACCCTTTTGATCTAATACAGCCATGAGTCTTTTTGGGAAAGATGCAACAAGTTTTTCACACCTGGATTTGGGGATCCTCTGCCATTCCTCCTTGCAGATCCTCTACAGTTCTGTCAGGTTGGATGGTAAACGTTGGTGGACAGCCATTTTTAGGTCTCTCTAGAGATGCTCAATTGGGTTTAAGTCAGGGCTCTGGCTGGGCCATTCAAGAACAGTCACGGAGTTGTTGTGAAGCCACTCCTTCATTATTTTAGCTGTGTGTTTAGGGTTATTGTCTTATTGGAAGGTAAACCTTCGGCCCAGTCTGAGGTCCTGAGCACTCTGGAGAAGGTTTTCGTCCAGGATATCCCTGTACTTGGCCGCATTCATCTTTCCCTCGATTGCAACGAGTCGTCCTGTCCCTGCAGCTGAAAAACACCCCCACAGCATGATGCTGCCACCACCATGCTTCACTGTTGGGACTGTATTGGACAGGTGATGAGCAGAGTGAAAAATTTAAGGGGGTCTGAATACTTTCCGTCCCCACTGTGTATAAATATATATATATATATATATATAACAGTGATGGCGAACCTTGGCACCCCAGATGTTTTGAAACTACATTTCCCATGATGCTCCTGCACTCTGCAGTGTAGTTGAGTATTATGGGAAATGTAGTTCCAAAACATCTGGAGTGCCAAGGTTCGCCATCACTGATATAGAATATCCTACATTAACTGGCCAACACTCATGTTTATAACATGGAAGGGAGTTGTTCTGTAATCCAGAGAGAAAGCTGAGCATAATGTTCACTGGTAACAGTCAGCACTGGCAGAGAGTACAGGACATTATCTGCTCACAATATTTTTGTCAGGAACAACAGGTATTTTCACACTTTTTGAACAGATATAACAAAACACTTTCTATGGTATATTTAGGAGAACAAAAGAGAGCAATTAAAAAAATGAATTGCTAGGATTTACATTCATCTTAAAACAGGAAGTTCACGGTGAAAGCGCGACAACTAGCATGTTCAAGCCTCCATTCCTGTGGCAGGTTTGTTTTATTCAGAACGTACCTTCTGCACCTTAGCAAATAGACGCGAGCACTGCTTACAGCATCAGCCCATTATTCCACAATATTAATAATGTTGTTATCCTTAGAGGTTTACTACAGGAATTGCATTAATCAGCACTGAAGGACACGCAGGCAGTCGCCTAGGGGCTTAGTAGATGTAAATCAGGGTAATTGATTGCTGGAAATCATTAAGTACTGGAAAAAAAATTTAAAACAAAGAATATGACTCACAGACATTAACTTTTACATACAGAAATATAGTTATCATTATTTTGTAACCTTAGGGTGGGAATCCTTCTGTGGCTTTGTTTATGTATTTCTAACACTCTCATATACCCTCGTGAGCGTTCTGAGTCAACACTGGCAGTTGAATGGTTGAACTCTGATTCCTATGTACAATAGAGCAGGTGCTTCCGACCCAGATTTCAATACACAAGCCTGCTGCAGATAGACACAAGATTGAAGCTCGCTAGAATGTATTTTTGTAAGATCCTTCATTCGTGTGCTTACAGCAGCCAGTTTTTTTTTTTTTAATCTGTACTGGAAAACCAGGCAGCATGGTGGCTAGCATTTATACCTTGCAACAATGAGGTTAGTCACATGCCTGGTAGAGGCTGAACTAATTAGAGGATTGATGGCCAGGTAGGACAGTACACAGTGGCACAGGCACCTGTAGTAAGTCCTGGCCAGGAGAAGAAATGGATCTTGCAATAGAGTAGGCTGAAGAACAGGAACTCATGCTGGATGTCAGCACAGGATTTGCAAAAGCAAAAGGCAGGATCATGCATAGACAGACAGAATTTGCCACGGGCAGCAGAAGTACAGATTTGGAAGATGAGAGCGTAAGCAGGAGCCAGGCCAACCGCAAATGGGACGCCGCTCAACCAACCCAGTGCTTACAAAGGTATATGGCCTCAACCATCACTGATCTGGCTACGCCCCCCGATGTGTTTCACCCCGCGCACCAAGGCTTGGTCTCAGATGAGCCAGGTCAATATCAAACGGGCAGAAGATGAGCCAAAGGGATAAGCAAGGTTTGGAGTCGAGAAACAAGCCAAAGGTCAGGTGCCAGAAGGATCTAGATCAGGTGTAGTCAGAAGACAAACCAGGTATATCACAGAAACAAGCAGGGTCTGGTTATGGATCACAGGAGCTGACGACCACTCAGCAATGTTCTTCAATCCTGCAGCGCTTTAAATAAATAAGCCACTGGGTGCCAAAGTCAATTCAAACGTGCATGCTCATGTGGATGTGTATATGAGTGCACGGCCCTGATTTTGTGCAAAGTTCTGCAGACCATTCTGCACGCATGCACAGTTTTTTCAGCATGAGCATGAACCCAGTTTTCCTGACAGGGGTCCTTGGCAAGTAAATGCAAACAATTCATTTGGTTTAAAATAGAAATGAAAGACAACCCATTTATATATACAGTATATATAAAAATTACAAATGCCTTTTTTTTTCTTTTTTTTAAGTGATCACATGACCTCTGTTCTCGGCTGCAGAAGGGACTAGGAGAGGTGGGGTGGAGAAACAGCAGAACAATGATTCTCCCAGTGAATGCCTATGCAGGGGGAGGCATATCAGCACAACTCTTGGCCATTGGAGTACAAAAGGGCAGTGCTCCCAGCACAGCCAGAAAACTGGCCTCACTGGGATTGATGTGCTTCTACGCCTACAGTTCTCACTTTGAAATAGCAAAGCAAGAGGACTGGCAGGATTACCATGTATTTCGCACAAAGGAAACAATACAAAGAGAACGGAATACTTTTTTAACAAAAGTACATGGTACAACAGATACATATCAGGAATATGAAATGTTGTGGTAACATATTCCTTAACCGCTTGCTGACAGTCTCACGCCTATATACGTCGGCAGAATGGCATGGCTGGGTGAAACCCCGTACGGGTAAGTCTTCCCCTTTAGGAGCCGCCGGAAGGTGCGCTGCATGGCAGGCGTGATCGCCACCAGCCACGCACAATCTTGTGCACGAGAGCCAGCACAGGGATTTGTGTGTGTAAACACACAAATCCCTGTTCTGCCAGGGAAGAAGAGACATATCATTTGTTCCTACTAAGTAGGAACAACAATATGTCTCCTCCTCCAGTCAGTCCTATCCCCACAGTTAGAAAACATCTAGGGAACACACATTTAACCCCTTGATTGCCCCCTAGTGTTAACTCTTCCCTACCAGTGACATTTACACAGTAATCAGTGCATATTTATAGCACTGATCGCTGTATAAATGTTAATGGTCCCAAAAATGTGTCAAAAGAGTCTGATCTGTCCGTCACAGTTGCAGTCCCGCTAAAAATTGCAGATCACCGCCATTACTAGTAAAAAAATAAAGAAATAATAAAAATGCCATAAATCTTTCCCATAGTTTGTAGACGCTATAACTTTTGCCCAATCAGTATATGCTTATTGCGATTTTGTTACCAAAAATATGTAGAAGATTATATATTGGCCTAAACTGATGAAGAAATTTGTTTTTTAAAAACATGTTTGGGGATATTTATTATAGACCTCCGACAAAGACGTGATGACGAAACGTGTTAGAGAGTGACCACGCGACACATCATGCGTCATCCCGGGACTCACCACGGTCAGCGAATCAGGGTATTCCAGGAAGCGGTGAGCTGACGATACGATTGTGGTGTACAGGCTTAATTCAAACACGCTGTTTTTATCTGTTTATTGTGTAAGTATATCTTATATGCGGGGGCTGAGTCTCCAAATAAATTACAGTATTACGCTATGCACTGCAGAGCATTCCCTTGTGTTTTTTATGGTGAAACGAATAATCTGAGCTGGCACTGGAGTAATCCTTGGAAGAGTGTTCTGTTTACCTTTTGGATTTATCAAGCTCATCTTTTTCAGCATTGCGGTGAGTGAATCACTAAAGGGGTGGATTGGTGACGGGATTCAGTACAGGAACTCTTTGCTGTTTCATATTTTGGATGACATGCTGCACCTCACACTATTATAACATTTCTGCATGGACTTTTTATTTAGGTCACTTGATGTTTGGGCAATGTTTATAATCCACTGAAATTTATATAACTGCACATTTTTAGATATGTATTGTATTTAGATATGTATATGTATAGATATGTATAGCGCTGTTAATGCTGAGTTCATCTTTGCATATTTTTTATATAAAAGCATAATTATGTGACGCGTACCTGCAACGAAGCCCGGGCCATCCCCACTGGAGGCCGCATCCATCTTCGCCCCTCTTCCTTTCCGGAGCCACGGATGCCAGCTGTGTGATTGGCCGGAGTCACGTGACGTCACTACCTCACATGCATGTGGGAGTCACCAGTCACGGCACACACAAGTGAAGAAACGGACGTTTCTTCACAGCGCATGCGCCGATGACATCATCGCCGCAGTACAAAGTTAATATCTCCTAAACTGCGCACGTTTAGGAGATATTTACTGTACCTATAGGTAAGTCTTATTACAGGCTTACCTGTAGGTACAGCTTGAAAATGGAGGTTTACAACCTCTTTAACTGCCCCAATAGACTTGCATTTTGATAAGGGGCCATAAGGAAAAAACATTGTGGAGCACTGAAAAGCAGAAAGTCAAACCTGAGCATATTATGAGTAAATATGGTTGCCATCATATATGATTACAAATTATAAATAGAAACTTTTTTTATCACATTGATAAGATTATTTTAATTAAGCACATCTCTTTTATATGTTTATCCAAGATAAAAAAAAAAAAAAATGAAAAGACATGTGTTGCCTTTGAGTGCAAGACATGTTCCAAATTGCTCATTTACTTTTGCGGGGTAAGAGTATGAAATGTCATTGCCCCCCCCCCCCCCCCCTTCACCTACATCATGCATGACTTATATGTGTTTGTGTTTCCATCTGGGTCAACACATTCTGGACTAATTAGTGTGGTGGCTTCAGAGGCTATTGGAGATCAATGTGAGCATTTACACTAAATAGGGTGCTAAGGGTATCAGGGTCTATAAAGGTGTAAAATGAAATGAGAAATTAAAACATTAATAAGCCTTTCTTCCAAACCAAAAAAAAAACAGTAGTAAAATGTTGCTCTGTTAAAGTGGACAGATCATTAACCTTACGTCTGAATCTGAATAACATTAATGCCGCGTACACACGGTTGGATTTTCCGACGGGAAATGTTGGATGTTAGCTTGTTATCGGAAAGTCCGATCGTGTGTATGCTCCATCGAACATTTGTTGTCGGACTTTCCACCAACAAATGTTGGCTAGCAGGTTCTCAAATTTTCCACCAACAAAACTTTGTTGTTGGAAAGTCCGATCGTGTGTACGCAAGTCCGACGCACAAAAGTTCACGCATGCTCGGAATCAAGCAGAAGGAGCCGCACTGGCTATTGAACTTCCTTTTTCTCGGCTTGTCGTACGTGTTGTAAGTCACCGCGTTCTCACGTTCGTATTTGTTGGCCAACATTTGTGTGACCGTGTGTATGCAAAACAAGTTGGAGCCAAAATCCTTTGAACAAAAATCCACGGTTTTGTTGTTGGAAAGTCCGATCATGTGGATGGGACATAAGTCTGAATGAATCAGTTCCTGAGCTATCAGAATTTACAACAACATTATCCTCTAATTAGAATGCAGTTCCTGTCATGTGACCGTGCCTAAGCATGAGCAAAGAATCTTGGGTGAGTGATGTCATCAATCTGTTGCACACAAAGGAAGCCTTTTCTGAGTCCCCCCCCCCCCCCCCATTGATCACTCACTGGGATTTACTTTTGTCACATGGTTACTTTTGGCATCTTAAAAGGTGAGAAGCAGCAGTGAGGGGGTGAGCTGGCTACATTTATTTATTTATTTATTTTTATTTATTTCAGGTACTTATATAGCGCCGTCAATTTATGCAGCGCTTTACATATACATTGTACATTCACATCAATCTCTGCCCTCAAGGAGCTTACAATCTAAGGTCCCTAACTCACATTCATACATACTAGGGACAATTTAGACAGAAGCCAATTAACCTACCAGCATGTCTTTGGAGTGTGGGAGGAAACCGGAGTACCCGGAGGAAACCCACGCAAGCACAGGGAGAACATGCAAACTCCAGGCAGGTAGTGTCGTGGTTGGGATTCGAACCAGCGACCCTTCTTACTGCTAGGCGAAAGTGCTACCCACTACACCACTGTGTACCCATGGAACATAAAAGCCCATTTACACTGATGAATTTTATTGCGCGTGTTGCGACGTACTAAAGCGCATGTGTTGCAGGTTTCCATATTAAAGATAGTATCTGTTCCCGTCTCAGTGCTGCAATGCAGTGTATTCTGAAAAATACGTTTGTATTGTTTTTCTTTGTTTCAATGCATGGGATGCTACAGAAGTCAATGGTAGAGCACCAAAATGTCTAGACCCTGTGTTTTTCCTACATTGGCAACAGGTACTAACAAGCCTTGGCCAATGACTGTTAACCCTATCGTACAGAAAAGGGACATGGACACATGACAATGCACCCATGTAATACGACCAAAAAAGTCACCTCTACTCTACCTCTAAAGACTACTGCAAAGGCATCAAGATTTACATTACACTGTATGAACATGCTTGGGGTTAAGACAGCCCATTCAATATGAATGGGCTCAAATACACAGCAATGGACAAAAAAAAAACAGAGTAGGTTCCTTGACATGTGTTGCGACAATATGCAGTAATGTGAACATTTAGCCATAGAGTAATGCAACTTAGAAGAGTGAATAGGACATAATAGGTTTTCAGATGATGGTCAGATACTTGATTTATTTTTAAGTTCTTGTTGGTTTTTAGTTACCTTCATTTTTATATAATTTTTCTTTTATTGGTTTAAGATATTTATATCTTATAATTAGTGCCTGTGGGGAATTGATTTGTATAAATATTTTCTACAATTAGTTCCTCCTTAGGCACTCAGAAATTGATTGGAAGATAAAAACATGTATCAGGCAAGACAAGGAGTCTGAGCTTTCTCTGTGCTGTCTTAGCTCTCTTGAGCTATTAATGCTCTGGCCTGTTGTAAGGAGCCACGGGAAACCAGGGCACTCACCAGGACATCCAAAAGTACCTTTTTTAATTAAAGCTGAACTTCAGGTATGGGTATGGATTTTATGGCATAAAAGGAAAGACTATGGTGCTGCTGTAGCCACCCAGAGAAACAGTAAGATAAGTGTTGGGGAAATGGAAAGTCTATATGACAATCATTCAGTAGTAAAGTGGCAACTCCCCTGAACAAGGTCCTAAGTCAACCTAGTACACATTTAAGACAGCAAAGAGCGGAGGACATCTGTGTGTAAAGTGTGCAAACTGGCATAGAGTATTAATATAATAATGCACTCACATATAGTAGAGGAAGAATCAGCATGTCTTCCATAGAGGACTTGTCATCAATGGCAGAGATTGGCAAGCAAGCGGATGTTATGCAGAGGAAGCCAGGAAGCTACTGGGTGGATGTGAAGAGAAGCGCTGTAGCTTGGGGAGCTGGAACACAAGCAACGCAACATGTGCGGCGGCTTCTGGGTGTCCTCAGCTTGCTCGGCAGTCCTTGGCTCAGATCGGTGGTGACGTCAATCCGTAAGGGGGCATAATTATGTGTTTCGGGGCTCTGCCCCTTTATCAAACCATAGGGAAGGGAATGGATTTATGTAATAGTTGCAATGGTCCAGCTTGGACCAATGTAAGTATGCATATTTCATAGCTGTGGGATGCCTGTGGAAACTTGAAAGCACTGTAGTAGACTTTGCTACTACAGTGATTGTCACTATCTTCAGAGTCCCATGTTGAGCAGATGTGATGCTGCATAGTGACCCCAGGGGGTCGCCCACTCAACACAGTTGCCATACAGAGAAAGACTTGTATTTTCTCAATCAATGCAAGGTGTTCTCTGATTGGATGAGGTGGAGAGCTGGTAACATCCAGCTCTCCACCACATCCAGTCAGAGAACTAGGTGCCTGGAAGATAATGGCAACTAATACAGTGATTTCCATCTTCCACAGAGATCCCACAGGCATGGAATATGCATACTTGATTCAAGCTGGACCAGTATAACTATGTTATAAAATCTATACCTAGACTTCAGCTTAAGAAAATTTGAGAAATTAATTAATTCACTAAGACCAGGTTCACACAATTGCATTGCTGTAATGTGTACTTTACTGCAATACTTGTTACCACATGTTACATTCCTTGGTATACTGTGGTGCCATTTATTTTATATGCCACCCAAATGCACTAAGGCAATGACCGGAAAAAGTGTTTTGGCCACTCTGAAATACATTGGCAGATGGCAGCCTATTCATAATGCTTGCAATGTGAAATGTAGTGTGCAATAATGTGCATGCGTGCATTAATGCATTGGATTTGTGTAAATCAGGCTTTGCTATTTCTGTTCAACACAATGCAACACAACCCCTCCCCTGTAAGAGGACCAATGCTGAACCACAGAAGAAGACATGTGGGGTAAACCTGGACGATAGAGAGGGCGAAGTTCAGTAAAGACTGAAGTCTACAAGACTATTCATGTGATGGCAGCAATAATTATTACAGGAAGCCCTTGGCACTCAGTAGCAGACCCAGGCCACATGAATTTGGTTCAGTACATTATTATTATTATAATTATACAGGATTTATATGGCGCCAACAATTTGCACAGCGCTTTACAACATTAAGGCAAACAGTACAGTTACAATTTAAATCAATACAGGAGGAAGCCAAAAAGTGGATAGAGTAGGGGGTACATCTGTGTACATTGGGTGGAATTGAGGAAGCGCTTTTCCTGTCCAAAGAGGGCAGATGCTGTTTATACACATCAAACTTGGGAAGCATTACTCCACTCAACTGGATATCAGTATTTGGGAGGGGGGGTCTGGGCATGTTTAAATGGCTCTAATGAGCTTTTTTAAAAAAAAATAACTCTAGTGCATGTGTGACTGATGTAGTTAGATTATGCTGTCAGGTACCTGTAGGTCAAGAGTAGAGGGACTAATGCCGCGTACACACGAGTGGATTTCTCATCAGAAAAATATATGATGGCTTTTCCGACGGGATTCCGCTCAAGTTTGCCTTGCATACACACGGTCACGCAAAAGTTTGCTGAAATTACGACCGTCAAGAACGCGGTGACGTACAACACTACGATGAGCTGAGAAAATTAAGTTCAATGCTTCCAAGCATGCGTAGGGATTTTGCGTGTCGGAATTGCCACAGACAATCGCATTTTCGGCTAGGAACTTTTCCCGACCGAAAAATTGAGAGCATGCTCCCAATCTTTTGCTGGCTGGAATTCCGCCAGCAAAAGACTGATGGAGCATACACACGGTCGCATTTTCTGCCGAAAAACTCTCATCGGTCTTTTGCGGGCCGAAATTCTGATCATGTGTACGCGGCATAAGACTGGCCAGTGGCCATACACTGCTAGACTTCATTTTTTCCACCTTGCAAGCTGAACAACAGAAATCTATTGATTCCCCCATCCACAGCATGGATGGATGAATCTCCCCTGTCAGAATTTCATTGTGACAGTTGGCACTGTTCAACTGAAATTTCCCGCTGGTAGAGTGGTGCCAACAGGGCCTGAATTTTGGACAGTTCATCAGGAACTGGTCAAGATTTGCTCTGTGTATGGCCAGGTTAATCTGAATGTTCCTGTGTATGTAGTGCACTATATAACAGTATAAAACATTAGCTTGTACGAGGCAAAATATTCTTGGGAATTTATTCTATCCAGACAGCTTAATCATTTCAGGACGTTTAATGTGAATCACGGATGCGTTCAACCTCTTGTACCTATTATTACTTTTTCTGGACAACTCCACAGGGTCATGTAATTTTGCTCCCTTTCTACCCACAATGCTTTGCAGGTCCTTTCTAAAGGACAATGATGAATCCTGGCCAGGGAAATAAATGCTGGCAGCTAATAGAAGCTAATAAGTATGTGATTGATGTCTGAACTTATTCAAAAGTCATTTCTTGCAAATAATTAAGCAATTTTATAGTTCACTACTTCTTAATTTACTGATAAAAAAAAAGGTTTCCTCTGGTCTGTCCATGAATCAGGTGATGATTGGAAGGAACATTGCACCACAAAATCCTTTCTACTGAGTATAGTATAGCCGTTGCTGTAACTGTTTTTTTGACACATAGTGAGGTGCTGTGCCATCAGTTTATATTGTTTTCATTTAATATTGTCAAGACAATTTTTTTTTGATGAGTAAATATTAATATTATATCAGTCTTCTCTTTAGCTAACAGGAGGAGTGTTATGCCTCGTACACACGATTGGACTTTCCGCCAACAAAACCGTGGAATTTTGTCCAAAGGGTGTTGGCTCAAACTTGTCTTGCATACAGACGGTCACACAAATGTTGGCAACAATTACGAACGTAGTGACATGTTAGACGTACTACGTGGTTTTTCAGCTCTTTAGCGCCACCCTTTGGGCTCTTTCTGCTAATTTCATGTTAGTAGAAGTTTGGTGAGTGTTGATTCGCGCTTTTCTTTTCACGTTTTTCAGTTTGCGCTTTTCATATCGTGCTTTTATGCTCATTTCTGAATGGCCGTACGTCAACCAGCCATATTGCGGAATCAGAGGAGATAACATGTTATTTATTATTGGCCTTGGAGTTATTGCACCAGCTCAGTTTTCAGTTGCAGCAATACAGAAATTAAAGTGATCTCAGACCAGCCAATGCAAACAGCTGAAGATTAGTAACCGGAAGCAGACCAGCCAAAGATGTCAATGGTTGGCGGGGAGCTCCAGGACATCTCAGCACAAGAGCGAAGGTGGGTATAGTTCTGCTTTAGGTAATTAAATGTTTTGTTATATTGTATACCACTAGTACAAGTAATTGAATCTATCTTGATATTAGCCTTTGTTCTTACACGGGAGGAGGAAGAAAACTAGTAGCCAATCAGACTGTGTTGTATGCACATGTGCTAATAGGGAACATGCTAACCAGGAGGAGAGTGAGCAGATATGACAATCTACCAGGGTGTTGCTACTCTTTCATTGTGCAATACGCTTGCTGCAGACATGTAGGTGACACCATTGTATTTTTTTATCTGTAATAGATAAAGTGGTGTCACCCTCATTCCTATTGAGGTGCGAATCACAAATGTGGCTGAACAGAGTTTCAAATCCTTTGAAAAATAAGACAATTTGTCAGAATTTCAATTATGACTTTGGTGCTTGCCTGGAGTCTAGCTTTAATGTTTCAGTAAAAAATGGCTCTTTAAATGATGGTGATTATGCTCACACAAAATGCATTTTTTTTAAAATATAAGAATATAACACATTTTTTAATGTGATTTCAGGCAGTGCGACAATACTTAGATGAACATTGTTCTGCAAGTAAGATTGTTCTGTTCAGCTCTATTTTCTAGATATAAATACTAATGGAAGAGGCATGTTACTCTGCTAAGTAAATGTGTCAAGAAAATGTCATTTGAATTTAGAGTCAAAGATGGCAAGTCAAGCTGTTGTAAGGTATTAGCTGCAATTTATCTGCTAAACAACCACTTACATGGTTTAAAGCAAAGCCTTCAAAAGACCCTTATCTCCTCTGTAACCAACACAGATTTGTGTCAAAAGAATTTCTATGTAAGGATTGTATTTAATAAGGAGCCAGTGTGCGTGCACAGCTCAAAATAATCATTGGAACTTAATTATTTCCTTTTATTTTAATATTATTTTAAAAACAAACGTTACTTTTGTTTACAGGATTATAGCATCTACAGGGGAAATTATATATATATATATATATATATATATATATACATACACACAATTGAGCTTCTGGAAGAATGGTGAAACATTCCCATAGACACACTCCTAAACCTTGTGGACAGCCTTCCCAGAAGAGTTGAAGCTGTTTTAGCTGTAAAAGGTGGGCCAACTCAATATTGAACCTTACGGAATAGGACTGGGATGCCATTAAAGTTCATGTGCATGTAAAGGCAGGTTTCACAATACTTTTGACAATATAGTGTATATATATATATATATATATATATATATATATATAACTTTGTGTTTGCTAATTTTGCTGGTGAACAAATAGTAACAGTATTATTGTTACAAAGTATTTACACTAGTAGACCTCTGCGTAGATCAAAAGGAGTGTTCTTGAATGTGCATGTAATATTATTTACAGCAATCACAACCCAAATTTTTAACATTATTCCTATTTAACTGCTTCTTAACCCTTCCTGGTAGTGTTGAAGCTTGCCTACCTCTTCTCACCTCCCACACATAGTAACAGTCAAATAGAATTGCATGGGGCTGGAAGAGCCAAGCAAGATTTTTTTTTATATAAATTGCAGCTTCCCAGTCTATAGATGTGCTGGCTGCATTACTTTTCTTTTTTAAAGGCTAAGAACATTTTCAGCAAGTACATAAAGACCTGTTGATCTTGCCAGAAATGTAATGTCTTTGTCACTTCTAGTGATGAGGGAACTGAGCAAACCTCTGTTTGCTAAATGTTTGCTGAAAAAAATATGAAAAATTCTGCAAACCTTGAACATATCGCTCGCACAATGTTGCGGAAGTCAAATCTTGTTATTTGTTTTTGGCCTTTTTCAAGGCAAATTTGCAACCCTTTGTTGAGAAAGGGCATGGGTACCTGGGCATTGCCATTAAGGAAAGGTACCAATGCAAAAAAATAAATAAATAAATAAAAATACCATTCGACGCAGAGCAGGTATTTTAAAAAGTTTAAAGGGCAACACTAAAAAACATGTTTGGGGGATGAGTTAAGGCTACGTATAAGGTGGAGCACCTGTAGGATGTACTGAAGCATAAGTGACATTTGGAAGACAAATTAACTATAGTTACTAAATTACAGATGTGAAACTTTTTCACTACCTAGATGCATAGAGGGGCCCAAAATCCAAAGAGCACCTTCAGGTGTTCCAGGGGCATAAATTACACATACATTATGCTTCTAGTTTCCTGACTACCTGTTAAATTTATGGAGGCCCTGGACCACCAGCACAATGGAAATACCCACAAAATGACCCCACTTTGGAAAGCAAACCCTCCAGGGTATTTTCTGAAAGGCATAATGAAACTTTTGAAAATTAAATTTTTTGGTGAATGTAGGAAATAAAATCAAATTTTTTTTAAATTATACAAAGTTGTCAATTAATAAGATATTTCTAATAAATAACATGAGCAAACATCATTGTGAGTAATATGGTTTTTGATTTGTGGTGTGAGCCATGTTGCTTTCTTTTTCAGAGCTTTTTCAAAGCTTCCAACACCAATCTGGAGAGAGGGGAGGAGAAATTCAAGAGGGGAGATAGAGACACAAACAGCTACATTGGAGTGTTATGGAAGGCTCTGTTTGAGAAATATGACGGTAAGGGTACATATAAGAACACAGTGAAGCATCACAAGGGATCCACAACCAGAGAGGACGTTGCTGAGGCTGTTTGGTCTACATCGGACTTTGGAAGGATTGAAACATATTTTGAAGGACAATTTTATGGGTTGGGACTTTTAGAATACTTTTAGGATTGCTGATAGTGAGTGCTGAATTTATATGACTGTAAATAAATCCTCTTACACTCCCTGAGGCTGTAATGGCTTCTTCTCCTCCTTCACCTCTCCTAGATAGATCTCTGCATAAGGAGAAGGAGCCTGTAGCCACACCATGCAGCTTATGTTTATATTTGCACTGTATCCTGATTTGACACAGAAATCACATGGTACAAGATCGATTTAATTGGTCCTGTACCATGTCATGTGATTCGCTGTGTCCGGGAGACATGCGATCATCTGGGCTCACTGGTGCGTGCTTTAGGAGCTGCGCATGAGCCTCTGATGCAGGTGGACGTATGGGTACGTCCACCCGCATCGGCGCACATCCAGTCCAGCCTTATGTACATGGGCCGAACCTGAAGTGGTTAAGGGACACAACAGTCAGGTAGGAAACTGGGCCATAGGATACAATAGGAATCCTTATGTTGAGTGCTTCTAAAAAAAGTGGGTAATTTCACTCAGGTATTAACCAGGACTTAAAAGTGTTTCTAAAGTCAAAAAAAAATTTCCTTAGTACATTCTATTCATTTAGGTAAAAAACCTTCAATTTCAAGTTCCTCCCTCCCTCTCTCCCTAAATACTTATCTGAGTCCTCTATCAATTCAGAGCAGGTCTTCCCTCCGCTCTCCCTGTTCTCACAAGTTTGGCTGAGAGCAGCGGGAGCCATAGGCTCCTGCTTCTGTCATTCAAATCCTGTGAGGAGGGAGAAGGGGCAGGGCTGAGCCATGCTGTGTTTGTCTATGGAAGTACACAGGCCAGATCAGGGGCATGCCCACATTTATGCCTCCATAGATAGTAGGTGCTTATGGGGGCATGCTGAGAAGATGTAAAGCGGAGAGAGCTGGCGGAGGACCCCAGAAGAGGAGGTTTGGGGCTTCTCTGTGCAATGCTTTTGCACAGAGCAGGTAAGAATAACATCTTTTTTATTTTAGTAAAAAAAAAGACTTTACAACCACTTTAAAGCTAATGTACTTTTTTGAGCAACGAGCCTCAAGTGAAACTATGATCAGTTGTGAACAACCACATTTGATTATAATGGAAACCCTAGTGTTGAGCATTTAAGTCCTCCTGGTGAAGCTTCAAATTGCACTTCAATTGCTCAGATGTGAATGGAGCTAGGAACCTCAGAGAGCAGAAAAAAACAAACAGGAGGTCTAACACTTCCTCACTCTAGAAAAACAGTTTTTAGCTTGACATACTATACCAATACTCTTATATTCTCTTTAGCAAAATCTATGTGACCAAAGAACCCAGGGTTTTGTTTTTCTGGCTGGCACTGGAGGGAGCCCGAAACAGCATTTTCTTCAGGAATGCTAAGTTAATATTACTTTCCTATTAGGAATTATCCTTCTCAGCAAGAGCATTAACAAAGCTTTAGAACTTTTCAGTGTAGGTTCTTTCTATTTCTAAATATAGCAAGGAAATATTTTAATGTGGGTAAGTGATCAACTCTAAACGCACCAGATCCCTAGTCAGATAGAGAATGGTTGTAGCAATATAGTATTTTTTAGGTGCCATACACAAAAATGGTGAGAGAAATTAAAATGACAGTTTATTGATGTACAAGATTAAAATTCATTAAAAAAATAGAAAACATACAGTATACACATCTCGATTACACTATCATGTGTATTATATGTAACATTATTTATTATGTCTGACATTTTGTAACATCCTGTTACTTGTTTTGATATAGCTTGTATACTAACAGTGGCCATCAAAATCCCCTGAAGAAGCCTTGATAGGCAAAACATGTTGGGAAAACGACTGTGATACAGCTACATATGCGAATAGTCTATGATAGTGTAACCGAGATGTGTATATATTTTCTATTTTTTAATGAATTTTAATCTTGTATATCAATAAACTATGTCTTTTTAATTCCTCTCCCAATTTTTGCATATGGCACCTACAAAATTCCATATTGCTACAACCATTCTCCATTTGAATATTTCCAATTATGTTAATTCTGAAGTCTTTTTGCTGTTATAAACCAAATTTTGTTTTTAAAGTAATATTTGAAGATGTTTAATAAAAATTATGTCATATTACCCAGGTAAAGTGATTAATGAATTGATAGATAATTGCCTTTTACACACTCTCCCTTTCCATCAGTTTGGTACGTGACCAAAGGCAGTCAGCCACTACAGTAATAAAAGTCACTTTGCCAGACTATTAAACCTTTTCCACACATCATGCCTTCACATTATAAGCCAAGGAACAAGCAAGCTGTTAAATTTTGCAGTGTTCAGCTGCTCATTTAAACTACCTATTCCTTGTAGCTGGACGATACAGGATACAGCCCGCAGGGCAAGCTGCTTGTTCTCATTTTGTTAAAGAGGTTTGCTGTCTGCTTCTCTTATCCAAAACAGATCCATATGTGATGCCAAGACTTGCAGCCTTATTCCAGACGTCAGTACAGAGAAATTAGATGGTGTGCAAAGTACATCTACTCAAAGTAACCAATCTCCGATACAATCTCTTAACTGATCTGACCATAGGAAAGTTAAAGTTGATTGGTTGCTATGAGTTCCTGAACTTTGTAATTCATCAGTGCTACATTAGCAGTATTAAAGTGGAACTAAAGTCTAAATGTTAACAAAATGCAGGCAGGCAGGATCTTTATTTCACATTAGACTGTAACAAAATAAACTTACCTGGCCACGCGTAACCCTCCTCTTTATAATGTACACTGAGCTGCACAGTACTTGTGTGCCAGGAGTTACATTATCCCATGTACATTATCTCATGCCCACCAGTCAAGACCCAGCACCCAGAAAAAGCCGTGAAGAAGCCAACACCAGGGAGGCATTTCCCAGGGCATCAGACCATTGGAGCTGAGGTAAGTACTGTGGACTTTAGTTCCGCCTTACCTTCCTGTACACCATATCGATCTCTGTGTGGAGGAAGTGATGGATTAATATTCAGTATGCACATATATTGTTTCTCATATGACAAATATTATATATATATATATATATATATATATATATATATATATATATATATATACACAGTACTGTGCAAAAGTTTAAGACAGGTGTGAAGAAATGCTGTAATGTAAGAATGTTTTCAAAAATATATATTTTAATTATTTATTTTTATTAATTTTCCAAATGCAAAGAGAGAGAACAGAAGAAAAATCTAAATCAAATCAATATTTGGTGTGTCTAATCTTTGGCTTCAATCCAGCATCAGTTCTTACACTTGAACCCTTTGTACACTTGCACAAAGCCAGGGATTTTGTAGGATTATAGTCAGGTGTATGATTAACCAATTATACCAATCAGGTGCTAATGATCATCAGATTCATATGTAGGTTGCAACACAGTCATTAAAGGATAAGTTCACCTTTGTTAATTTTTTTTTTCAAAATTCCAGCTCCCCTATGTACCAATATAGCATTCATGTACTTTTTTTTGCAAAAATATCAACGCTTTCCATTAATTCTACATACACTTACTTTACTTGTCCTCATCCATGTTTCCAAACGTAGCCATTTGTAATGTCTTACTTCCTGGTCAGACTATAGCTTATGATACAGGAAGGAGTTGACCAGCTGACCTCATTAGCACACACCCTGCATCATCCACCCACCCATTCCCAGCTGCACGTTATTAAATGAAATGCAATCAATTAGTGATCACCCTTCTCATTAAATACACAATATACAATCAGATTTCATAGTGTATGGCCATCTTTATACAAGTACATAGTAGGGAGTGGACAGAAACACTCAGCTGTCAAACCCCGTTCACATCTCTGCATAGTGGGAACTCGCATTCCCACATGTGTCTTGTTTGAGCATTTTCACTCATCACACATAGGGCAGCCCATTCACCTGAGTGGGCTTCCCTACACACAGCAATCACCCCAAAGAAGCTTCAGAACCTTTTTTTAGAGTGGAGCTTGGTGCATTATTTACTGTGATTGGTGCAGCGCATTACTGAAATGCAAGGAAATGCACAGATGTGAATGGAGCCTCATTGTCCTTGTGTTAACACACCAATTTCACTTTCAGGCCCCATTCACATCTAGCATAGTGGGAGCGCACATTTTGTGTCTCGTTTTTCCTGTGACACGCATAGAATAGCCTGTTGATTTCAATTGGCTGCACTACATGTGGTTAATGGGACATTTTGGCAATTTGTGGGCTGCGTGTTGCTGTGCGTATTGCAGCATTTGCCCCTCGTTTTTTCACATGGCAAAATGTGTGTTTGCTTCTGTGTTTGGTGTGCCAATAAAAAGCACGCAACCCACAAAACCATGTATTGCAGCCAATTGAAATCAATATGCTGCCCTATGCGCGTCAAAGGAAAAATGAGCCAGAAAATGTGTGCTTCCGCTATGCTAGATGTGAATGAGGCCTGAAAGTGAAATTAGTGAGGTAACACAAGAACAGTGAGGCTCCATTCAAATCTGTGCGTTTTCTTGCATTCCAGATATGCGCTGCACCAAAAATCACAGTAAAAAATGCACCAAGCTCACTTTCACCACCAAGTTCTGAAGCTTCGTTGGGGTGAATGCTGTGTGTAGGGCAGCCTATTCAGGTGGATGGGCTGCCCTATGTGTGATGAGTGAAAATGCTCCAAAACGCCTCCCCACCTCGCTAAAAAAAAAAGCCGCATTTGGGAATGCGAGAGATGTGAACGGGGCTTGACAGCTGAGTGTTTCTGTCCACTCCCTCCTATGTACTTATATAAAGATGGCTATACACTATGCAATCTGATTGTATATTCTGTATTTAACCACTTGCCGACCGCCTAACGTATATATACGTCGGCAGAATGGCACGGGCAGGCAGAATCACGTACCTGTACGTGATCTGCCTCTCGCGGGCGGGGGGTCCGATCGGACCCCTCCCCGGTGCCAGCGGCGGTCGGCATCTGACTGGGAGCGTCGGGAGGCGAGGGGGAGACCATCCGATCGTGGCCCCCCCCCTCGCGATCGCTCCCAGCCAATGGGAATCCTCCTCTGCCTGTGTGTCGTTTCACACAGGCAGAGGATGTGATGTCATCTCTCCTCGGTCTGGCAGTTTCCGTCCAGCGCCGAGGAGAGAAGACATGTAAGTGCACACAACACAAACACACACAGTAGAACATGCCAGGCATACTTTACACCCCCGATCCCCCCCCGATCGCCCCCCGATCCCCCCCCAATCACCCCCCCCGTCACAAACTGACATTAGCAGTATTTTTTTTTTTTTTTTTTCTGATTACTGCATAGTGTCAGTTTGTGACAGTTACAGTGTTAGGGCAGTGAGTATTACCCCCCTTTAGGTCTAGGATACCCCCCTAACCCCCCCTAATAAAGTTTTAACCCCTTGATCACCCCCTGTCACCAGTGTCACTAAGCGATCATTTTTCTGATCGCTGTATTAGTGTCGCTGGTGACGCTAGTTAGGGACGTAAATATTTAGGTTCGCCGTCAGCGTTTTATAGCGACAGGGACCCCCATATACTATCTAATAAATGTTTTAACCCCTTGATTGCCCCCTAGTTAACCCTTTCACCACTGATCACCGTATAACTGTTACGGGTGACGCTGGTTAGTTCGTTTATTTTTTATAGTGTCAGGGCACCCGCCGTTTATTACCGAATAAAGGTTTAGCCCCCTGATCGCCCGGCGGTGATATGCGTCGCCCCAGGCAGCGTCAGATTAGCACCAGTACCGCTAACACCCACGCACGCAGCATACGCCTCCCTTAGTGGTATAGTATCTGTACGGATCAATATCTGATCCGATCAGATATATACTAGCGTCCCCAGCAGTTTAGGGTTCCCGAAAACGCAGTGTTAGCGGGATCAGCCCAGATACCCGCTAGCACCTGCGTTTTGCCCCTCCGCCCGGCCCAGCCCAGCCCACCCAAGTGCAGTATCGATCGATCACTGTCACTTACAAAACACTAAACGCATAACTGCAGCGTTCGCATAGTCAGGCCTGATCCCTGCGATTGCTAACAGTTTTTTTGGTAGCGTTTTGGTGAACTGGCAAGCACCAGCCCCAGGCAGCGTCAGGTTAGCGCCAGTACCGCTAACACCCACGCATGCACCGTACACCTCCCTTAGTGGTATAGTATCTGAACGGATCAATATCTGATCCGATCAGATCTATACTAGCGTCCCCAGCAGTTTAGGGTTCCCACAAACGCAGTGTTAGCGGGATCAGCCCAGATACCTGCTAGCACCTGCGTTTTGCCCCTCCGCCCGGCCCAGCCCAGCCCACCCAAGTGCAGTATCGATCGATCACTGACACTTACAAAACACTAAATGCATAACTGCAGCGTTCGCAGAGTCAGGCCTGATCCTTGCGATCGCTAACAGTTTTTTTGGTAGCGTTTTGGTGAACTGGCAAGCACCAGCGGCCTAGTACACCCCGGTCGTAGTCAAACCAGCACTGCAGTAACACTTGGTGACGTGGCGAGTCCCATAAGTGCAGTTCAAGCTGGTGAGGTGGCAAGCACAAGTAGTGTCGCGCTGCCACCAAGAAGACAAACACAGGCCGTCGTGCCCATAGTGCCCTTCCTGCTGCATTCGCCAATCCTAATTGGGAACCCACCGCTTCTGCAGCGCCCGTACTTCCCCCATTCACATCCCCAACCAAATGCAGTCGGCTGCATGAGAGGCATTTTCTTTATGTCCTCCCGAGTACCCCTACCCAGCGAACCCCCCCAAAAAAGATGTTGTGTCTGCAGCAAGCGCGGATATAGGCGTGACACCCGCTATTATTGTCCCTCCTGTCCTGACAATCCTGGTCTTTGCATTGGTGAATATTTTGAACGCTACCATGCACTAGTTGAGTATTAGCGTAGGGTACAGCATTGCACAGACTAGGCACACTTTCACAGGGTCTCCCAAGATGCCATCGCATTTTGAGAGACCCGAACCTGGAACCGATTACAGTTATAAAAGTTAGTTACAAAAAAAAGTGTAAAAAAAAAAAAAAAACAAAAACACATACAAAAATATAAAATAAAAAAAAAAAGTTGTCGTTTTATTGTTCTTTCTCTCTCTATTCTCTCTCTCTATTGTTCTGTTCTTTTTTACTGTATTCTATTCTGCAATGTTTTATTGTTATTATGTTTTATCATGTTTGCTTTTCAGGTATGCAATTTTTTATACCTTACCGTTTACTGTGCTTTATTGTTAACCATTTTTTTGTCTTCAGGTACGCCATTCACGACTTTGAGTGGTTATACCAGAATGATGCCTGCAGGTTTAGGTATCATCTTGGTATCATTCTTTTCAGCCAGCGGTCGGCTTTCATGTAAAAGCAATCCTAGCGGCTAATTAGCCTCTAGACTGCTTTTACAAGCAGTGGGAGGGAATGCCCCTCCCCCCCCCAACGTCTTCCGTGTTTTTCTCTGGCTCTCCTGTCTCAACAGGGAACCTGAAAATGTAGCCGGTGATTCAGCCAGCTGACCATAGAGCTGATCAGAGACCAGAGTGGCTCCAAACATCTCTATGGCCTAAGAAACCGGAAGCTACGAGCATTTTATGACTTAGATTTCGCCGGATGTAAACAGCGCCATTGGGAAATTGGGAAAGCATTTTATCACACCGATCTTGGTGTGGTCAGATGCTTTGAGGGCAGAGGAGAAATTTAGGGTCTAATAGACCCCAATTTTTGCAAAAAAGAGTACCTGTCACTACCTATTGCTATGATAGGGGATATTTACATTCCCTGAGATAACAATAAAAATGATTAAAAAAAAAAAAAAATGAAAGGAACTGTTTAAAAATAAGATAAAAAAATAATAATAAAGAAAAAAAAAAAAAAAAAAAAAAAAAAGCACCCCTGTCCCCCCTGCTCTCGCGCTAAGGCGAACGCAAGCGTCGGTCTGGCGTCAAATGTAAACAGCAATTGCACCATGCATGTGAGGTATCGCCGCGAAGGTCAGATCGAGGGCAGTAAGTTTAGCAGTAGACCTCCTCTGTAAATCTAAAGTGGTAACCTGTAAAGGCTTTTAAAAGCTTTTAAAAATGTATTTAGTTTGTCGCCACTGCACGTTTGTGCGCAATTTTAAAGCATGTCATGTTTGGTATCCATGTACTCGGCCTAAGATCATCTTTTTTATTTCATCAAACATTTGGGCAATATAGTGTGTTTTAGTGCATTAAAATGTAAAAAAGTGTGTTTTTTCCCCAAAAAATGCGTTTGAAAAATCGCTGCGCAAATACTGTGTGAAAAAAAAAAAATGAAACACCCACCATTTTAATCTGTAGGGCATTTGCTTTAAAAAAAATATATAATGTTTGGGGGTTCAAAGTAATTTTTTTGCAAAAAAAAATTATTTTTTTATGTAAACAATAAGTGTCAGAAAGGGCTTTGTCTTCAAGTGGTTAGAAGAGTGGGTGATGTGTGACATAAGCTTCTAGATGTTGTGCATAAAATGCCAGGACAGTTCAAAACCCCCCCAAATGACCCCATTTTGGAAAGTAGACACCCCAAGCTATTTGCTGAGAGGCATGTCGAGTCCATGGAATAATTTATATTGTGACACAAGTTGCGGGAAAGAGACAATTTTTTATTTTTTTTATTTTTTTTTGCGCAAAGTTGTCACTAAATGATATATTGCTCAAACATGCCATGGGAATATGTGAAATTACACCCCAAAATACATTCTGCTGCTTCTCCTGAGTATGGGGATACCACATGTGTGAGACTTTTTGGGAGCCTAGCCGCGTACGGGACCCCGAAAACCAAGCACCGCCTTCAGGCTTTCTAAGGCCGTAAATTTTTGATTTCACTCTTCACTGCCTATCACAGTTTCGGAGGCCATGGAATGCCCAGGTGGCAAAAAAACCCCCCAAATGACCCCATTTTGGAAAGTAGACACCCCAAGCTATTTGATGAGAGGTATAGTGAGTATTTTGCAGACCTCACTTTTTGTCACAAAGTTTTGAAAATTGAAAAAAGAAAAAAAAAATTTTTTTTTCTCGTCTTTCTTTATTTTCAAAAACAAATGAGAGCTGCAAAATACTCACCATGCCTCTCAGCAAATAGCTTGGGGTGTCTACTTTCCAA